>NC_050445.1:105361502-105661502 GCF_903995425.1 Onychomys torridus
GTGGCTTCAGGGGAAAGCACTTACCTAGTACACTGGAAGGGGACATGGCAGGGGTACAAGGAGAGGGAAGCTCTGCTATAGGCTCCAGACACCACCCAAGCTACACACAGTCAGGGGAGGGGTGGAGCCTAGTGGTCTGCTCAGAGGGCAGTTCAGAGGTTTTGCCTGATACCTAAACTGTTTGGCCAAATATATGTGTAAGTGATGAATGGCTATTAAGAAGACCAAAGGTAGCCCAAGAGAATTCACTCAGGATCTGCCACATTCTAACTCTCCATAATTAAAGAAGTTCTAATTCAACCTTCAAGAATCTTCCACACACAGCCAGGCAGTGGTAGCACACACCTTTAATCCCAGCACTTGGGAGGCAGAGGCAGGCGGATCTCTGTGAGTTCCAGGCCAGCCTGGTCTACAAAGTGAGATCCAGGACAGGCACCAAAACTACACAGAGAAACCCTGTCTAGAAAAAAAAGAGAAAAAAATCGTCCACACGGGTATGTTTTTTGTTTTGCTTTTGTTTTCTGGAAACTTAACCTTACTATCTTCCTTATGGAGCAAGCAGTAAAGCCTGTCCTGGGTTCTGAGAGCTTCCTGGTGACTGAACATGAGTGACATAATCCAACAGGGCAGAACTTCACAAAACACAGGACACACATCACTTCTGGCTTACAAGATGACTTTGGGGGATATGGGACATGGCACTGACTACAACCCAGTGACCCCAACAGCAGTATAAGGAGGAGAAAGCCTCAACTGGCTAGAAGATGTTTGTTTGTATTTCTCTTCCAGCTCAAAGCCATGTAGAGACCAGATAGCTAACTAAAGTAGCACTGCCATCTTCCTTTTACAGAAACAGTGCAGAAAGTCTAGAATTATGTACAACTCTCCTAGCAGTTCAGTTCCTACATCCTTACAAGTGCTTATAACATTGTTGTTCCTTATTCTCCCTAACAGAAAAAGAGTGAGTCAGGAGGGTGAAGTGGCTCAGTGGATAAAACCACTTGTCATGTAAGCCTGAATTCAGTATCCAGAACTCACAGTGCAAGGTAACAACCGACTCGAGTGATCTTCTGACCTCCACATTTGAGCCATAGCAAACACATGTGCACACTTACCACCATAAACACACAATAACCATAAATCAATAAAAATGTAAAAGATAGTGAGGGCCTGTGAGATGGCTCAGTGGGTAAAGACACTTGTCACCAAGCCTACCCTGAGTTTGATCTGCTGGACTCACATGGTAGAAGGTAGTAAGAACCAGCACCAAGTTGTCCTCTGGTCTCCACATGTGCCCTGTGACACACACACACACACACACACACACACACACACACACACACACACACACACAGAGTGTAGTGTATTAAGACGTGTTACATTTGTTTCTGCTGTGGAACATTTGTTAATGATGCAAAGATGTATTGCATTCTTTTATGTTGCATTTGTTTAACTCTGTGAAGCTGTGTTACTGTGCCTGTCTAAAACACCTGATGGTCTAATAAAGAACTGAACATCCAATAGCCAGGCAGGAGAAAGGATAAGGTGGGGCTGACAGGCAGAGAGAGAGAGAAACAAGAGATCTCAAAGAGCAAGAAAAGAAGGGACCAGCCACCCAGCTACACAGCAAGCCACCGAGTAAAAACCAATGAAAGGTATACAGAAATAGAGGAAGGTAAAAAGGCCAGAGGCAAAACATCAAAGAAGAGAAACAGGATAACTTAAGTTAGAAAAGATAGCTAGAAACAAGCCACACTAAGGCTGGGTGGGCATTTATAAGTAAGAAAAAGTCTCCGTATGTGTTTATTTGAGAGCTGGGTGGCAGGCCCCCAAAGAGTAAAGGGTAAAAAACAACCAACCCCCGCCCCCCACACACAAATTCAAATGTAAAAAGGTAGTACTGTTGTTGAGTGCAGTGTTGTATACTTTTAGTGCAGCAGCTCTGTGCTGTGTTAGGTGAGGAAGGTAAAAGCTAAAGTTAATGGAACACTATGCTAGCAGAAATAGTGTCCTTGACATAAAATGACCTTGTCCTTCACTATGTTTGGTGCCTGGGGAGGCTAGAAGAGGGCACTGAAGCCCCTGGAACTGGAGTTACAGACAACTGAATTGTGAGCTGCCATGTGGGGACTAAAAATTACATCCCAGTCTTCTGCAAGATCAGTTAGTGCTTTTAACTTCTTAACCTGAGCCCAAACTTCAGCAGGCTTTTAAACAAACCTAACCATCATAAAACTCTAGCAAACTGATCTAAAGCCTGTCTGTTCATTTCCACTCTCCTGCACCTCCAGTTGTCTCTAGCAGTACCTGACCTCTGTCCTCTCTCCTGCTTCAAAGCAGACATCAAGGGTCATTTCAAGAGTTGCTTAGCTTCTCCCTCCCTCCACCTCTTTTGTTCAGACAGAGCCCTTCACTGTATGGCCTCTACCTCCTAGGTGCAGGGATCACACAAGTGTGCCACCACACCTGACTGTCAACAGTCTACACTCCTCTTCAGAGAAATGGTCATGTTCACTTAACAGCCATTTTCCTCATCCTCTAGCCCCAACCTTCACAAAGCAGAGCAAGGTTCCAAGCTGGAACTTGATCTGAATTGAGACACTGGGCATTAGGTTCATAAAACTGAAAACGGACAAACCCATGAACATGCTGGGTCACGCATATCAAAAGCACACTAATCAATCCCTATTACATTCATTTATTATGGTTTCTATTACTGTGATAAAAACATCAGGACCAAAAACAACCTGAGGAGGAAAGAGTTTATTTCATCTTACAGCTTGTAGTCCATTATCCAGAAAGCCAGGGCAGGAACAAAAAGCAAGACCATAAAAAGGAGTGCTGCTTACTGGCTTGCTCCTCCTGGCTTGCTTTGTTACACACCCCAGGATTACCTACCCAGGGGTGGCACCACCCACAGTGGACTGGGTCCTCGCACAATCAATCACTAAGAAAGTGATCCACGGGCTAGTGTACAAGCCAACCTGATGGAGGCATTTTATCAATTATGGCCCTCTTCTGAGCTTACTCTAGTTTGTGTCAAGGTGACAAACACAAAAACAAGCAATGAATGAATAAATGAATCAATCAATCAATCAATCAAACAACCAGAACACACTCCGATGTCAATTCTTTGTAGATAATGACAAGCTGATCCTAAAATTCACATAAGAAATGCAAATGACCTAGAGAAGCCAAAACATTCACTTAAAAGTGACAGAAACATTACTAAAGTTACTAGTTCTTAAACCTGATCTTATACACCTCCAGCACCTCCGTGGCTTTGCTGTGACAGTAAGGTGGGCAGCACTGTATCCAGAACGGAGTCTCAAGAAATCTGCAGACTTCAATTAAAAAAAAAAAAAATCAATATACAACAAAAAACCTAATAAAATTTTCTTTTATCTTCCAAAAGCCTGTTCAGAGCAATTTTTTAATCAACTAAAATTATGGGAATTCCAAGAGATTTTTTTAAAGAATTTTATTACTTTTATTTTATGTATGGAGGGTAAGGTGTCTGTGGAAACCAGAGGCGTTTGATCCCCTGGAGTTACAGGTGGTTGTGAGGCTGGGAACTGAACTCAAGTCCTCTCTCTGCAAGAACAACAAACCCAAGTAGTTTTAATAACCTTAGAACATTAGAATGTCCATAGCAGCATTATTCCAAACAGCCAAAAGGGGAAATAACCCAAATACCCATTAAGTGACAAACAGAGAAGAGACATTATCTAAGCAAGGACTGCTTGTACTTGATTATAAAAAGTAATGAGGAGTTGGAGGGTAGGATCAGAATATATACACATGATACTGTTAAAGATTAAATAAAAAGAGTCAGGCAGTGGTGGCACATGTCTTTAGTCCCAGCACTTGACTTGGAAGGCAGAGGCAGGTTGATCTCTATGAGTCTGAGGTCAGCCTGGTCTACAAAGTGAGTTCCAGGACAGCAAGAACTGTCACACACACAGAAGCCCAGTATCAAAAAACAAAAAAACACAAACAAAAACAAAACAAAAAAGATAAAAAGTAATTTTTAAAAAGAAACAAAAATTTTTTAAAAATTAAATGCTAGTAGAGGAGCCCCTTATTATGTGGGTGCATACCCCAAGACCCACAGTGGACGCCAGGACCCATGGCTAGTATTAATGAGCTCTAGTCAACTCACCCACAGCCAGCTCACCAGGAGCACAACTAGCATGAATCTCTTCTTACTCCTTCAACTTGCATACTCCTTTTTCTTTTCTTAGGCCCCTTATAGCTACTCTTCAGCATATCCTCTTGCAAAGTGAGACATTCTTAAGTAAGATATGGGTAATGGGAGTGCCAGCCTGTAATACCACACAAGGGGTCTGATAACAAGGCAGCTCCATGACTGGAGGGTAGCATATGGAGCACAGATAGGCTGGACAAGGAGATGACTCATGTCCCGGGCAGGACAGGAAACGATGGTTTGAGGTTTCACCATACTATTCCAAAAGGCACACAATTTAAATCTCAAGACTTGTTAACCTGACTGCCTAGCTAGCATCTGAAGAGCACACCTAACACAGGTAACTGAAGCTGAGAGAAGGAAAACTGAGGACAAGAGAGCCAGTCCCTTTCAGTTCAGACACTAGAACACCTGAGACGTAATTTGTAAAGAAGCTTATTTTGGCTCGTGATCTGGAGGCTGGAAAGTCCAACAGTATGTCAGCAGTGTCTGCCCACTTTGCTTCAGCTCACAGCCAGAGGCAGAAGGGAAGCAGTATAAGCCAAAGAGAAAAAGCACAGGATCTTCATGCTTTAAAAGTCACTTTTGAGCTGGACAGCAGTGGCGCACGCCTTTAGTCCCAGCACTTGGGAGGCAGAGCCAGATGGATCTCTGAGTTCGAGGCCAGCCTGGGTTACAGAGCGAGGTCCAGGACAGGCACCAAAACTACATGGAGAAACCCTGTCTCGGAAAACAAAACAAAACAAAACAAAAGTCACTCTTGAGGGGTGGGAGGGCGGGCTCAACCCTCTGGCTGCTCTTCTAGAGGACCTGGGTTTGGTTCCCAGGACCCAAATGGCACCTAACGACCATCTGTAACTCCAGATCTAGGGGATCTGATACCTTCTTCCAGCTCCCATGAACACCAGGCATGTACATGGTACACAAACATACAAGGAGGCAGCACACACACATAAATTAAAAAATAAAATAATTCTTAAAAGTCACTCTCATGGTAATCAATCCAGACCAGCAGAATACTCCTAAAAATGGCATTAACTCTTCTTAGCAACTTAATCACCTCTTAAAGGCCCCACCTCCCAATACTAACACAAAAGCAATTACATTTCAGCATGGGTTTGGGCTGGGTCAAACACATCCAGAGCGTGGTGAGGAACAGAGCACTGCACAGGTGAAAACACAGGGGAATGTTAGACACTCTGCTAAGCCAAAATCCAAATACTGGCTCTATTCATACCAAAGTGCCCAAATGGGCAAATTCGTAGAATGATAATGTTCCCACAGTCCCTGCTTCTCAGGAAGCTAAGGACAGGACAGCCTGGAAGCTAGAAGTGGGAAGCCAGCTAGACAGCAAGAAAGATGAGGGAGAGAAAGGGAACTGTTATGGAGGAACAGAGCCGGGCAATGGTAGTACACACCTTTAATCCCAGTACTCAGGAGGCAGAGGCAAGCCTATCTCTGAGTTCAAGGCCAGCCTGGTCTACAAGGTGAGTTCCAGGACAGCCAGGGGTATAAAGGGAAACCCTGCCTTGAAAAACTGAAAGAGAGAGAGAGGGAAGAGAGAGGAGAGAGAGAGGGAAGAGAGAGAAGAGAGGGAGATACAAGCAGTTATGAAGCTCAAAAGAAGAAATAGGGCCAGGCAGTGGTGGTTCACGCCTTTAATCCCAGCCTTAATCAGGAGGCAGAGCCAGGCAGATCTCTGTGAGTTCAAGGCCAGCCTGGGCTACAGAGCAAGATCCAGACAGGCATCAAAACTACACGGAGAAACCTTGTCTAAAAAAAATAAATAAATAAAAACAAAAATAAAATAAAATAAAAACTACAGAAAATAAGGTGAAGAGTAACTGAGTACGTCACTTGACACCAATCTCTGGTGGAAACACTCGCCCATACACACATCCCACACATACACACACCACCCAACTGTGGAACCACTCTACTATGCTAAAGAATTCCAAAGTCTGATTTACCTCAATTGTTTGGCACACCTCTTCATAGTTTTTCAAATTACATATTAAACCAAGCACCTGAGTTCAATATCCAGCACTGCCCACCATCTGTCAAAAATCAGTTGTTAACAATCTCAATCAAGCATCAGACAACTTCACCCACTGACTGTGACACAACCCCATCATTTTGTAGCTACACACATGCCCAAGCTGTCCTCAACGTAACTTGAAATCACAGTACCCAGCTGAGGAACTGTGTTCTAAACACCTGTAGAGATTTTAAAAAAAAAAAAAAAAAACTGTGCAGACACAAGAATCTCAGATATGGGGAAAAATAATTTGGCCTCAAGAACATATAATAGTCGATGGCCTAAATATTTGATGGTTGTGTCCCCAAACAAACATGTATGTGCATATGTGCATGAGCGAGAGTGTGTGTGTGTGTGTGTGTGTGTGTGTGTGTGTGTGTGTGTGAGAGAGAGAGAGAGAGAGAGAGAGAGAGAGAGAGAGAGAGAGAGAGAGAGAGATTCATTATGTATCCCTGGCTGGTGCAAAACCCTCCTGTTTTGCCTCTGAATGTTAAAATTAACAACTTTGTTTTTCTGCATTTCAGGGATTGAACCAGGGCCTTGTACTTTTGGCAAATGCTCTGTCCTTAGATTCAAAAATGCTTTGTCGGGCGGTGGTGTCTCTCTCCTGTAATCCCAGCACTCGGGATGCAGAGGCAGGTGGATCTCTGTGAGTTTGAGGCCAGCCTGGTCTACAGAGCTATATCCAGGACATTCAGAACTACACAGAGAAACCCTGTCTCAAAAACAATAAATGAGGAATAAACATAGAGGAGCTGGAGGGATGGCTCTGCATTCATATGCACATAGTTCTCTTGCAAAGAATGCCAACCAGTTCAGTTCCCAGCACCCATGTCGTCATGATCATCTGTAACTTCAGTTCCTGAAGGATTTGATGCCTCTGGCTTCTGTGGACACCAGCACTCAGTTATACAGATAGACACATACATACATACATACATACATACATACATACATACATACATACACACACACACACACACACACACACACACACACACACACACACACACAAATAAACCAGGCAGTGGTGGCTCATAGCTTTAATCCCAGCACTCAGGAGGCAGAGGTAGACAAATCTCTGTGAGTTTGAGGCCAGCCTGGTCTATAAAGCAAATTCCAGGATAGCCAGGCTACACAGAGAGAAACCTTGTATTGAAAAGACTAAATAAATGAATACATACATACATACATACATACATACATACATACATACAAAAACCTTAGAGAAAGCAAATTTTATTTTTGAGTGCAATTCCTAGTAAGTTCTGAGAAGGGCTTCCCAAAGGAAACCAGTATAATGAATTCTGGCATCCAAAACCCGAGAGAATACCTGGTTTTGATAAATACCAGTTGTGATCCATCAGCTTGACTGGGTGGAGAAGCACCTGAAGAACACACCTCTAGGTATGTCTGAGTGTCTTACAGAGGACTGACTGACCACGGGAAGAAGGTCCCCTGTTGAGCATAGGCCACACTGTTCCCATATGGATAGATTAAAGGAGAAAAAAGACAGCGCCCCACTCTCCTCTTTCTCCTTCCTAGCCACCATGATGTGAGCTGCTCTGTTCAACCAGGCCTTCCCTGTTAGGATGGTTTGAAATGAACCAAAATAAACAATTCCTCTGTAGGTTGTTTATATCAGAGATTTTGTCACAATGACACTAAAGCTAATAACATAGAAATCAGGCTTTAACATTTGAGGGTTGCAGTTGGGCGGTGTGGTGCACTCAGGAGACAGAGGCAGGCAGATCTCCATGAGTTCCAGGCCAACCTGGTCTACAACGTGAGTTCCAGGATAGGCTCCAAAACTACACAGAGAAACCCGTCTTGAAAAACAACAACAACAAAAACAAACAAACAAACAAAAAAAAATTTGAGGCTTGCTTTCATAAATTTACTTTGCTTATTACTATTGGGGTGGGGGTATGCTACAGTAGAAGTCATAGGACAGCTTTCAGGAGTATGTTCTCTCCTTCTACCATGGGACCCAAGATCAACTCATGTTGTGAGTTTTGGATGAAAGGCAGTTTTCCCTCTAAGCTATCTCATCAGCCTGATGATAACATCCATTCAGAATTCAGACATTCACCTCCATCCTCTAGCCCACCGTCTTAGCTCTACAATGAATTTCAGTGAAGTTCTGCACTTAGAGGCATTTCTAAAGCAAAGTAAATAGGGATGGGGGTGTAGCTCAGTGGTAGACCATGTGCTTACCATGCCCGCAGCTCAATCCACAGCATCAAAAAATGA
This sequence comes from Onychomys torridus, assembly GCF_903995425.1. Classification (NCBI taxonomy): domain Eukaryota; kingdom Metazoa; phylum Chordata; class Mammalia; order Rodentia; family Cricetidae; genus Onychomys; species Onychomys torridus. The sequence goes on from NC_050445.1 coordinate 105,370,001, forward strand.
ATAAGGAACTGGAGAGATAGTTAAGAGGTTAAGAATACCTACTCCTCTTGGAGAAGACCTGGGTTCAGTTCCCAGCACCCACATAGCAACTCAAAACCACCTGTAACTCCAGTTCCAAGGAATCTGATGACTTCTGACTCCCACAGGCACTTATATGTACGTGCAGCAAAAACTCACACATACATACACATAATAAGTAAATCTTTTGTAAAAGTAAGTAAATGAAGCTGGTCATGGTGGTATACTTAATCCCAGTACTTGGGAAGTGGTAAGAGGAAGAGAATCAAGAGTTCATCCTGTTTCACATAGTGAGTTTGAGGCTGCATGAGATGAGAATTTATCTCAACTTTATTTAAAAAAAAAAAAAAAAAAAAAATGGAGGGGTTGGGGATTTAGCTCAGTGGTAGAGCACTTGCCTAGCAAACCCAAGGCCCGGGGTTCGATCCTCAGCTCCAAAAAAAAAAAAAAAAAAAGAAAAAAGAAAGAAAAAAAATGGAATGAGAATAAATAATATCAAATTGATAAGGTATAATTTAGAAAGCAAACCTTTAAAGGTCCTAGGAGGATCTGGTTGGTTTTCTTTTGAGTTTACCACATGATGCTGGAAAATATAAGAAAACAAGTCCATGTTCAAGGTGCAAGATTAACAAGGAGAAGCATCTATACACAATGCACTTTAAACACCTTCAAAAAAACCCAGATTTGATTTAAATATATGTATATTTAGCCAGGCAGTGGTGGCGCACACCTTTAATCCCAGCACTGGGGAGGCAGAGGCAGGTGGATCTCTGTGAATTCAAGGCCAGCCTGGTCTACAGAGGGAGTTCCAGGACAGCCAGGGCTACACAGAGAAACCCTGTCTCACAAAAAAACTAAAAGAAAAAGGGGCGGGGGTACTTAAGAAAACCAAATCTGGGGTGATTGCGATTACTAAAATGTAACTCCCAGTATTTACAGAATTTTTTTTAAGTAGTTTGAATCCTGACATCTTAAGGCACATGGCTCACAGTAGAGGCAGAAAAAAGGCATTCAAGTGGAGTAAGGCTATTCTACACCATCCATAGAGGGAAGCCTCCCTGGAGCACAGGCAATCTTTCTCATGGGTGCTTCTGTATAGCTCCTCTCCCAAAAGTCAGAGCAGATTCCTTTGGACTACACTAAAGATAACCAACACTAATGACCTCATTCATCTCAGAGGCTTTTCAGAAATTAAATGCTCAAGAACCAAAAGTTTAAAATTTTCTGCTGAAAAGAGTCCATGGCAGGCATAGAAGTTCACACCTTTAATCCCAGCACTCCAGAAGCTGAGGCAGGAAGAGCTCTGTAAGTTGGAGGCCAGCCTGGTCTACACAGAGTTCCAGACCAGCCAGGACAACATAGTAATACCCTGTCAAAAAGGAAGGGGGCAGGAGGCCACAGATTTCAAAAGCAACTGAAAGAACTTGAAGTTAACTTTGTTTTGTACTATTTCTTGGCTCTGCTAAAGCAAAGCAGTCAAATCTTATTAACTGTCCTTCTCAACTAAGGACACATCTACAAGAACTAAACAGTGTGAATATATAAGGCCATTTTTAAACTTTCTCCCAAAAGTGCCTCAGCAAATCAGTAACTACATTCATCCTAAGAAACCTAGTTCTTAGCACTAGTAGTGGTATGTGCCAGCACTCCAAAGGAAGGAGACTCAGGAGTCCAAAATCATACTCATCTAGATATGGAGTTCTAAGTAAACCTGGACACATGAGATTATGTCTTGAGTTTTTCCCAATTGTTAAAATTTTCTTCAAATATTATTTCATTTAAAAATATGAAACTGAAAGGGTTCTATGGCAGCCTGAGCACACTATGAGCTTACATCTTAAAAACAAAATGGGTGGAGGGTGGAGAGATGGCTCAGAAGTTGAGAAAGATTATTTACTACTCTTCCGAAGTACCAAGTCCAGTTCGTACCACCCACATCTGGCCACTTACAAGTACCTATAGCTCTTGGGGATCCTACACTTCCTCTTCTGATCATACATATGTATTATAAGTTACAAAGGCACATGTACTCATATAAATAAAAATATAAACAAAAAACAAGAGCTGGTGAGATGGCTCAGCTGGTAAAAGGTGGCTGCCACCAAACCTGACGATCTAAAATCCATCCCCAGCACCCACAGTAGGGCTGGCTCCTAGAAGTCGTCCTCTGACCTCCATATACACACTAGGGCATTCAGGCACCACACACACAATAAATAAAATCTAATTTAAGGAATAAAGCAAACTAGACAAAAAAAAAAAAAAAGGTAGCTCAAAGGTCCAACACTTTCCTACCAAGCCAGTTCAATCCCTAGCACAAGGAAGACAGAGAAGAAAAAGAAGAAAAGGATGGAAAGACAGGAGAGTTTCAAGTTTGAGGCCTGTTTGGGCAACAGAGTATGTTGGCCTGGGGAACTTCTAAATAACTTTTATTTTATACTTTATTTTATGTGTGAGTGTTTTGCCTGTATATATGTACATGTACCATGTATGTGTGCAGTATCTGCAAAGGCCAGAAGAAGACATCAGATCTCCTGGAATTAAAGACAGTGCAAGCCATCAGGTATGTGTTGGGAACCAAACCCAGATCCTCTGCAAGAGCAGAGAGTGCCCTTAACTACTGAGCCAACTGTCCAGTCCCTGACCTGGGAAATGTAAGGTGATGCTTGAAAAAAAAAAAAAAAAAAGAGAGGCTGGGAATACAGCTCAATAATAAAATGCTTACATCACCTGCACAAAACCTTAGGTCAAATCTCTATTATTAAAAATACCAATAATAGTTAGAGAGAGAGAGAGAGAGAGAGAACACAAACCAACCAGACTTGGTGATACAAGCTTATACTCCCAATACTGGGAAGGCTGTAGTGGGTGAACTATGCACCACCATGCTGGGTATAGAACCCAGGGCTTTGCGCATAATAATCAAGCACTCCCCAGGTGTGGTGGCAGTCCCAGCACTGGGGAGGAAGAGGCAGGAGGATCTCCCTGAGTAAGAGGCCAGCCTGATCTACAAAGCAAGTTCCAAGGCATCAGGGCTATTACATAGAAGAACCTTGCCTTCAAAAAACAAAAACTAAAAAATAAAATAAAAGAAAATGTAAAAAAGGTCAAGCATTCTGCCAACTGTGCTACATCTTTAGCCATTAAGTTTCTTTTTTGGTTTTTTGGTTGGTTGGTTGGTTGGTTGGTTGATTGGTCTCACTATGTACCTCTGACTGTCCTGGAACTCACTATGTAGATCAAGTTGGCCTTGAACTCATAGAGAACCACTTACTTCTGCCTCCCAAATGCTGGGATTAAAGGCATGTGCTATCACCATCACCTGGCTGATATTCTTCTTTCTGTTTTTTTAATGACTATTTTTACGTTCAATTATGTGTATGCAGTACCCACAGTGGCCAGAAGGGAGAGTCAGGCCCCTGGAGCTGGAGTAGGGATGGTTGTGAGCTACTATGTGGGTGCTGGTGCCCTAACCACTGAACCACTTCTCCAGCCCCCATATTCTTAACTATACTTTTTAAAAAAAAAACTAGTTTTGCCAGCAGTGGTGGTGCACACCTTTAATCCCAGCACTCAGGAGGCAGAGGCAGGCAGATCTCTGGTCTACAAGTGAGTTCCAGGACAGGCTCCAAAGCTACACAGAGAAACCCTGTCTCGGAGAGAAAGGGAAAAAAAAAAAAAAAAAAAAAAAAAACCAGTTTCTGAGAATGTGGTAATACACTATGTGGTTAATATTGATTATAGAAAGTCTTCATCAGGGGCTGGAGAGATGGCTCAGAGGTTAAGAGCACTGACTGCTCTTCCAAAGGTCCTGAGTTCAATTCCCAGCAACCACATGGTGGCTCACAACCACATGGTGGCTCACAACCATCTGTAATGAGATCTGGTGCCTTCTTCTGGCCTGCAGTCATACATGCTGTATACATAATAAATAAATAAATCTAAAAAAAATTGAACATTTAAAAAAAAAAAAAATGGGCCGGGTGGTAGTGGCGCATCCCTGTGAGTTCAAGGCCAGCCTGGTCTACTGAGCAAGATCCAGGACAGCAGGACAGGCACCAAAGCTACACAGAGAAACCCTATCTCAAAAAAAAAAAAAAAAAGCAAAAGTAACAACTTAAGAGTTAAACAAATCAGTGAAACCCAGTACTATGCACAATGAATGTATGCCAACTTAAAACAAAACCAGGTCCTCAGGCTTTAAACTATAGCTCTAGCCAGGTGGTGGTGGCGCACGCCTTTAATCCCAGCACTCAAGAAGCAAAGCCAGGTGGATCTCTGTGAGTTCAAGGCCAGCCTGGACTACAGAGTGAGTTCTAAGACAGTCTCTTGAGAAACCCTGACTCAAAAAACAAAACAAAAACAAAAAACTATAGCTCTATTGTAATACTGATTTAAATTATATAAATTTGGACTTGAGGTAATTATTATGTATTGTTATGAAAGAAAGGAAAATACAGACTATGCCTTACATACATACACATCATTAGCAATTTGGAGTTCTCTTCTAATTCAAGAAACCTTCTTTTCTAAGTGACAAAAGATTTACTTTAAATTAGTGGTCTTCTAGCAGTCATAGTCCCATGCTTTTCTAACTTAGTCCTTACTTCTTAGCCATTAAATGACAGAAGGTACATTAAAATTATGAACTTCTGTTCATACAGCTAACAATCTGCAAATAGTGAAGACACAGCACATTTCTACTAAGTCATACATGAAAGCTTTGTGTTGTCATTCTTTTTTACCTTCCTTCCCAAAAACTTTTCCCCCAGTGGTGATAATGAATATAGACTGAGTAAAATAAAATCCCATGTAATTACAAAACTGTTAAACTACAAACCATGACTAGTTTTATATGTTAGTCAAGACAAAGCAATTCCTATTCGTGGGAACAATGGGGCACTGCCCTAAAGATCATTGTGCTATGTTACCTGCTGTAGGAAGTTTCTCCTTGACTTAAACACAGGAGGAAGAATAAGGTAACACAGCTAAGTCAACATCTGGCAGCAACACTCCTATTATCCTTACTGACATCTAGGTTTAAGACTTACTTATGCCAGGTGGTGGTGGCCCACCACTCAGGAGGCAGAGGCAGGTGGATCTCTGTGAGTTTGAGGCCAGCCTGGCTACAAAATGAGTTCCAGGATAGGCTCCAAAGCTACACAAAGAAACTCTGTCTCAAAAAACCAAAATAATAAAATAAAATAAAAGCCGTACTTGTGTTGCTTTCTCTTCTCTCGGCACACACATGTCTAGTATTGTCACCATGCTGTGCCCCACAACCCAGGGGCTGAAGAGTAAGCTCAGGGTCAGTGCTCTACTACTGAGTCATATCCCAGCTCTTGCTCTGTTAAGACGAGGCTTGGCTATCTAGCCCAAGCTGCCCTTGGAATATAAATCCTAGCCAGGTAGTGGTGGTGCATGCCTTTAGTCCCAGCAGCACTCAGGAAGCAGAGGCAGGCAAACCTTTGTTAAAGAAGCAATGATGGCTCTATTGACTACAAATATAAGTTGCCTTCTATCTCCTGAGTGGATTTCCTAGGTTTGCTACCTAACAATGTTACCTACTATACTTCTCTACTCCAAAAGAGTTCCGAGTCCCAAAGTAAGGCCATCTTGGTCCATACAGTAAGTTCCAGGCCCAGGCTATAAAAATCAAACATAATAAGCCTATAAGCCAACCTTTCACATTACTTGGAGAAAACTGTATCTCCTCTATGTCAATTTTACACCATCACATCCATTCCTATTTGCAGATTATCTCTAAAAAAAAAATTTTTTAATGTGTATGGGTATTTTGCCTGAGTGCATATCTGTGCACTCATGGAAGCCAGAAGAGGGTATTGGATTCCCCTGGGAATGGAGTTAGTTTTGAGACACCACATGGGTGCTGGGAATCAAAGCTTGTCCTCTGGAAGAGCAGCTAGTGCTCTTAACTGCTGAGCCATCTATCTCTCCCCCTCGCTCTTAAAATTTTTAAGGCTCCTTAGGAGCTAAAAGCTGGCTCAGTGGTTAAGAGCACTTGCTGCTGCTCTTGCAGAGGACTCAAGCCTAGCCCCAACACCTGTGTTGGGCAGCTCACAACCATCTGTAACTCCAGCTCCAGAAGATCCAACGCCCTCTTGAGGCTCCCGCAAGCATCTGCACTCACATCCTTAAACCCAAAGGCACACATAAAAATTTTAAAGATCACTTGGAACAATTCTAGACGCTTCATCTAAAACCTATGTTAAAACCTATAAAGGAGATCAACACACTCCTAACCTATAACCAACCTATGCAACTTTCAAAATATCTCTCTGCCTCAATTTATCATTTCCTCAAAAATCTTTTTATTTCCTAACAACGGAGAAATAAAAATGGTTTAGTATCAAAAGAAAATAAGCTAGGAAGTGGTGACACACACCTTTAACACTAGCACTTGGGAGGCAGAGGCACGCAGATCTCTGAGTGTGAGGCCAGCCTGGGCTACAAAAGGAGTTTCAGGACAGCGAGGGCTGCACCACAGAGAAACCCTGTCTCCAAACACCAAACAAACAAACAAACAAACAAACAAACAAACAAACAGGGCTGGGGACTCCAGAGGCAGAAGTAGGTGGAGCTCTTGGAGCTCAAAGCCATCTTGGTCCACACAGTAAGTTCCAGGCCCAGGCTATGAAATTCAAACATAGTAATAAATAAATATAAATTAATAAATAAATAAATCACTAGGGGCTAGAGAGATGGCTTAGGGTTTAAGAGCACTGTTGTTCTTCCAGAGGACCTCCGTTTAATTCCCACATGGCAGCTCACAGCTGTCTCTAACTACAGTTCCAGGAGATCTGACACCTTCTCTGGCCTCTCTGGGCACAAGGCACACTTGTGATGCACAGACATACATGCACACAAACACTCACACATAAAACAAAATAAATAAATATTAAAAAAGAAAACTGTGGGGAGTAAGTTCTCCAACTCCATACCCAAATTAAACTGGGAACAGTAGGAGGCCGAAGCAGGAGAATCTTGAAGTTCAGACCCATCTGTGTTACATAGCCAGACCCTCTCTCAAAAAGGGGCCTAATTAGGGCTAGAGAGATAGATGGCTCTAGTTAAGAGCACACTGTTTCTCTGAAGGATCTGACTTCAATTCCCAGTACCCACAGCTCATTACCACCTGTAACCCCAGCTCGAGGGGGATCCAACACCTCTAGCCTCTGCAAACACCTGAACTCACATGAACATACTAACACACATGCACACAATTAAAATTAAAAATAAATTATTTTTAAAGGAGCCTAACTAAATAAAATTAAATTTAAAAACATAAAATGTTCTAGATCTGAATTGGATTCAGATGAGGCCTAGACTCCAGTAATTAGTTTGAAAATACCAATGCAATTGAGCATTGAGCACACAACACCGGGATGGGAGGGCTAGGGATTGGAGGGGCAGGGCACATACATATACACACACACATACGCACATACGCACATACACACATATACATACACATACATACACACACACACACACACACACACACACACACACACACAGTTCTGCTGAACAAACAAGAGCTGCTCTGATCCTCATCTCATCCCTGCTAGAAAACAGCAATGGTCTAATTTGCACAAGGCTTATGCTACAGTTTCCCAACCAGTCCAAAAGGGCAGTCTCATGCATGGAAAGGTGGTCAGTATGTGTCAATATTTTGAGTTTCCTCATCTCTCTTTCTCAATTTCTAGCCACAAACGGGTGACTTCATCAGATGACTGGCCAACACAGACTTACGTAAAGAAATAGACCACACTACCCTTCTAAATGTTAGCAAGCATGAGCTACTCAAGTATCAGAAGCAGATTTTATTGTTTTGAAGTGTGACTGATTTTAAAATGCAAATCAAGTCGGAACTAGTTCAGAAACAGTATTTCCACAGTCAAAAATGCCTGGGACCAATTTCAATTTAACTCTCACCACAAAATGAGTTTTTCATTATCCTCTTTAAATCTTTTGAATTGTTTTGGTTAGCTGGTTAGCTGGATGGCTAAATGGCTGATCTAGAGTCTCACTATGTAGGTCAGGCTAATCTTGAACTTGTGATCCTTCTGTCTTAGAGTCTGGCTATTGGGATTGATTACAAAGGGTACAGCCCAATATGTGGCTTTCTTTGAATTGTTTTTAAACTCAGCTTTTTTTTCATCTCCAAATCAGTCACTGCTTCTTTATAGGTAGTAACTAACAGTTTTGTTGTGATTTTTGAGACAGGGTTTCTCTGTGTAGCCCTGGCTGTCCTGGAACTTCCTCTGTAGACCAGGCTGGCCTCTAACTCGGGATTCACCTGTCTCTGCCTCCCCAGAGCTGGGATTAAAGGTGTGTGTCACCACTGCTCAGCATAACTGATCATTTTTAAATGAACAATCCATTTACAAAGTACAACATTAACATAATACCAAAGTATACAGTGTGCAAATAAAGTATAGAGATGCCAAGTCTGGCACCCACAGTAAGGAGTTAAAATGACTATGTCTGAAGAGAAGGAGGAGCAGCAAAAACCACTGTTATCTCATCTTGCTTGAAGCTCACCACATGGAAACACTAAATGACTTAATTTCATGTCACACTGTATTTCACATAAAAATTATAAATGTTTGTGGCAAACCTTACATATGCAGCAAGTAGTTTTTAAAAAATTAGCTTTTTTGCCAGGCAGTAGTGACAAATACCTTTAATCCCAGCACTCAGGAGGCAGAAACTGTGAGTTCAAGGCCATTCTGGTCTACAGAGGGAGTTCCAGAACAACCAGGGCTACACAGAAAAACCCTGTCTCAAAAAACAAAAAGTAAAATCAAATTAAAATAAAATAAACAGCCAGGCAATGTGGTATACACCTTTAATCTCAGCACTCGGAAGCAGAGGAAGGTGGATCTCTGAGTTTAAAGTCAGTCTGGTGTACATTTCAAGATCTGGGCCAGCAAGGGATACACAGTGAAATCCTATTTTTAAATAAATAAAGAAGTGAATGATTGAAAAATTAGCCCTTCTCAGACCAGTAAGATGGCTCCACAGGTAAAGGAACTTGCTGCCAAGTCTGACTACATAACTTCAATCTCCAGGTCCTACATCATAAAATAAAAAACCTGATTCCTGCACGTTGTCCTACACAATAACAATTTAAAACAAGTTTTGTTCTGCCTTTCTCATTCAAGTGCTGTCATATCATACCTGTAATCCTAGAACTTAGGATGCTGAGGCAAGAAGGAGGGCTTGAAAGTGAAAGTTTGAGGCCAGCCTGGGTACTTAGTCAGAATTTGGTGTCAGTTTGAAGGAAAAGGAAGCATACTTGGATATGAAGTACGTTTCCACCTCTGCTGAAGGCTCTTCTGTGAAAGTTTGGTTCACAGCTAGTGATATTCTTTGGGGAGATTCTTAAACTTTAAGGAGTAGGTCACCGAGGGCATGTTCTTAGGGGCTGTATCTTGTCCCCAGGTCCCCTCTTTCTGTTTCCTGTCTCTCATGAAGTGAGTAGCCTCTGCCACATGCTCCCACCACCATGACCTTCTTCCTCACCACAGAGTACATAATCAACAGAACTATGATGTAAAGCATGGGAAATCCCAACACTCCAAATTTGAAGGTCAGAGGATCAGGAGTTCAGGTCATCCTCAGATACAAAGAGTTCCAGGCCAACCTGAGCTACAGGAGAGCTTGTCTCAAAAAATCCACATACAAACTTAGTGTTGGCAGGCATAATGGCATAATACTTGGAATCCCAGCACTCAGGAGGCTAGGCTAAGACAGGAAGGTGACTGTGAATTCAAGCCAGCCTGTGGTTACTCAACAAGACCATGTCTTTAAAAACCACTAGGCAGTGGTGGTGGTGCATGCCTTTAATCCCAGCACTCAGAAGGCAGAGCCAGATGGATCTCTGTGAGTTCAAGGCCAGCCTGGGCTACAGAGTGAGTTCCAGGAAAGGTGCAAAGCTACAGAGAGAAACTCTGTCTGGAGAAAAAAAAAAAAAAAAACAACCAAAAAAACAAAACATGGTCAGTAAGATGGCTCAGCAGATAAGGGCATTTGCCACAAAGTCTGGTAACCTCAGTCTGATCCTGGGGACCCACCTGGTAAGAAAATTGTCTTCTGACCTAAACACACACACACACACACACACACACACACACACACACACACACACAGAAATATAACTGTAAAAGAACAAGTAAGTATTGGGATTTAGATTCACACTCTCACATAGCCTGGTCCCTCAGCTCTCATGAAATTGTTTCCTCACAAATATCTACAAGAATAAACATGAAGCAGAAATCAGTCATTGGAATTTATTATCTAACAAGATGAGATGCTCACAAATGACTATACAATAGAAGCCACAGAAAGAACACAGAAGGGCCAGGCGGTGGTGGCACACGCCTTTAATCCCAGCACTCGGGAAGCAGAGGCAATCTCTGTGAATTCGAGGCCAGCCTGGGCTACAAAGAGAGTTCCAAGACAGGCTCCAAAGCTACACAGAGAAACGCTGTCTCCGGGGAAAGAAAGCAGAAGAACACAGAAGGTTAAGGATAGTAAATAACAATAATAAGAGCAAAAGGTTAGGGAGTGACTCTCAGGAACAAGAACAAACAGTAAGCTCTGCTAACCTCCTTCACCAGACAAAATCCTTCAAGGTAAGAACTTCCAGCCAGGCGTGATGGCGCACGCCTGTAATCCCAGCACTCAGGAGGCAGAGGCAGATGGATCTCTGTGAGTTCCAGGACAGCCTGGGCTACAGAGCTAGTCAAGGACAGGCTCCAAAGCTAAGAGAAACCCTGTCTCACAAAAACAAAAACAAAGACAAAAAAAAAAAAAAAAAAAAGAACTTCCATTCATCGCCCTGTACCCTTCCTTCACAGTGAGTACCTGCACCTACTAGGTACTTTAAAAACAAACAAAAAGAAAAGAAAAACAAAAAGAGTTTTTAGGGCTGGCAAGCAGCTCCGTGGTTATGGGTGCTTGCCTGATGATCTGAGTTCAACTCCCAAGACTCACATAGAAGGAAAGAATAGATTCCCTCCTCTGACCTTCATTCGTGTGTGCTGGACAGATGGGTAAGTGACAGAGTACTTACAATTCTTGCAGAAGACCTGAGTCAGTCTCAGCATCTGTGTCAGCTGGCCAACAACTACCTGTAACTCCATCTCCAGGGATCCAATGCCTCTGGGAGTCCTTAGGTATCTGCATTCATATGCATATACCCTCACAGGCACAAGCAAGTAAAAATCTTAAACTAGGGCTGGAGAGATGGCTCAGGGGTTAAGAGTGCTGACTCTTCTTTCAGGACCGGAGTTCCATTCCCAGCACCCACATGGCCACTCACACCTGTCTGTAACTCCAGTTTCAGGGGACCCTGACACCCATGGCAAAACACCAATGCACATAAAAATAAAGTATATTTTTTAAAAAATCTTAAAATAATAATTTTAACTTTTAGTAGGCTACAATAACAAACACTTTTAATCCTTGCATGTGGGAGGCTGAAGCAGGAGTAGATTAAGGCTAGACTTGGCTATGTAGTGAACTCAAAGCCATGTGGACTACGTGAAACCCTGTCTCACAATTTTTAGAATTTAGCAGCTAAAGTGAAGGCTCCAAGGTAAAGAGGCTTTATTGCTCTTACAGAGGACCCAGGTTCAATTGACAGCACATACATAGTTGGGTTGTTATGGGTTCACATCCATCCAAGTCTCCAGTTCCAGGGAATCCAACAGGCACGTGCATGGTGGACATACATGCATGCAGGTAAAACATTCATACATGTAAAGTAAAATAAATAAATAAATCTAAAAGAATGTTTAATGTATATAAATAAATTAAAAATGACTTTTAAATCTGGGGGCAGGAGGTCCTAGGTGTGATCCTTAGCACCACATAAATTGGGTGTAAGGGGTCAAGGCTTTAATCCCAGCAATTGAGAGGTAGAGACAGGAAGATCAGAAGCTCAAGGCCATTCTTGGGTGCATAGCAAGTTCAAGGGAATAAAGATGTAAAAGAGAATAATGGAACAGGAAGGGTTAAACTGGGGTAGGTCAGCAGAGAGTAGGGTAAAGAAGGTAGCATGGGAAAGACCTTTCAAAAAAGACATAGTACTATAGAAACTTTCTAAAATATTTATATCTACAGAGAGAGAGAGAGAGAGTCAGTCCCTAGTAGACACCAGAAGCTAACTAATAAAAAGCCTAGTGCCAGGAATGGGTTACTTGTTTTGGAACTGTTGGCCAGAGAGGTCCACAGAATCCCCACCCACAAACATTATAGGATATTGTCACTGCTCTCAAATATTGTTCAGAACTTGATAGTAAGACCCTACTGCTAAAGCCACCACATACTTGAGTCATAAAGCATGGCAAAATCAAGCTGGTATGGATCTGGAAGTTTCATTCCTATTGGCCAGCTTTTCAAAGGGCTGGAGGGTGCTGTGCATAGTACTAAAGGAGAAAAGCAGTCCTCAATCATGCACAGCTACAATAATGACTGGCCTGACAAGACATGCAGCACACTGGTGCAATGGTGGCACAAACAGCATGGGAGTAACCAACCACTTTCTGCTTGGATTTTAAGTCCCAATCCACAGTATGAAACCAATACCTGATACCATTATCAAGCCAAGAAACTTATGGTCACAGATCCTAGGGGAACACTTACTACTATTATGCTGCTAAACGAACACAGTATTAAACTGACTCCTAATGATTTATTGTTACACTCACAGAGCAATGTATCCCTCAACCCTCATCTGAGAAGCTTCTATTTGCAGTATATCACAGGGACCCACAACTGGCCAAGATGCAGAGAGACTATAAAATGCTCAGCCCTAAAGGAAGCATACATACTACACCTCCAAGGTTCAGGGATGATGAGGAAGGAACAGGGGACACGAAAGAGTCTAAGTGCCAGAGGCTGTGGATGACTACAAGGAAACATTCTCTTCTGGACACAGCAGGGCAGCTGCACATTAGAACTCACAGCAGCTGGGACAATATGTACAAAACCTTTGCAAATCAAGCCAGACCAAATAAATCCCAGCATAGAGAAGGGAGTTGAACACACAATCCCACCCCTAGCCAGGGAGCTATTAGTAATTGTCAGCGTGTAGGTCCGGGTGTGTCAACCACTCCCCAGTAGAAGACCACACACCCAAGAATATTTGGGCAGCACAAATTAGTCTTGAAACATTTTTTGGTTTTTCAAGACAGGGTTTCTCTGTGTAGCCCTGGCTGTCCTGGAACTCAGAGATCCACCAGCTTCAGTCTCCTGAGTGCGGGAATTAAAGGCATGTGCAGGCACCGCTGCTACCACCACCACCATCACTGCCGCTGCCAGTGGTCAAAAGAAAAGGACACAAAAGTTGGATGGGTAGAGAAGAAGGGGTAGATCTGAAAAGTGTTGGAAAAAGGGGTGAATACAATCAAAACATACTATATGAAATTCTCAAAGAACTTATTGACAGGTGGTGGTGGTAGCACACCTTAATCCCAGCACTCGGGAGGCAGAGCCAGTCGGATCTCTGTGAGTTCAAGGCCAGCCTCATCTATAGAGCAAGATCCAAGAGAGGCACCAAAACTATACGGGGAAACCCTGTCTCAAAAAAAAAAAACAACAACAACAACAAAAAAGAACTAATAAAAGTCAGGTATGATATACATGCCTATAATCCCAGCACTTAGAAGGTTCAGGCAATAAGATTGCCATGAGGCTAGCCTGGGCTCCTGTCTAAAAACAATAAACATGTGAGACAAAAACTCAAGACATAACCATTAAGTACTGACTCTTCCAACACTCATGGACTGGGTTGAAGAAAGGCAGAGACTGGCAATGTTAATGGCAATTTGCCTAGTCTACTCAAAGCCCTAGGTTTAATCCCAAGCACTGTATCCAGAACAACAGAAAAAAGGAGCTGTTCTGCCCAAACACAGTCTCCTTATAGAAAGTCAAGGAAAAAAATCAGAGAGAACTTCTATTTCATAGTAGGTTGGAAGGAAATAGACAGGAGACCATCTTGACTCATCTAGCCAATATGTTTACTCTTGTTATTAGATGACAATAAATTAAATGGAATAGTTAGAGAGAGGAAGATGAACCTGCATGCCTTTAATCCTAGCACCTGGGAGGCAAAGGCAAGTAGATCTTTGAGTTCAAGTTCTACACAGTGAGTTCCAGGACAGACAGCGCCATGTAAAGAGTCCCTGTCTCCAAAAAAAAATAAATAAATAAATAAAGAGGAAGATGACCCCACATAGTACAGACCACACCACTTCTCTGAAGGAATGTGCCATACAAGAGTTCACTTAAAAAAACACTCTCATTGCCGGGCAGTGGTGGCACACGATTTAATCCCAACACTGGATAGGCAGAGCCAGGCGGATCGCTGTGAGTTCGAGGCCAGCCTAGTCTACAGAGCAAGATCAAGGACAGGCACCAAAACTACAAAGAAACCCTGTCTCAAAAAACCAAAAAAAAAAAAAAAAAAAAAAAATCTCATTGCCTGCTGCTTTCCATTGGTTACCCAAAAAAATGTAAACATCACTAAATCACAAGGATTTGCAAATTCTAAAATAGCTCTTTAGGATTGTTAATCCCCACCCAGCTAAATCCTTTAGAACCTGGTCTAAAAATAAAACCGTGTCAAGTGTTCTTCAAAATATACTATGTACACTGATTGGAATGTGATGCCAATTAACACACTGTGAGGAATAAAAAAAAAAGAAAGAAAGAAACTTCAAATAGCCTGTGCCAAGCTAAATAACAAATAAATATCATCCACTTGAAAATTTTCTTCAGTTAAACTGAGATTCTGGGAGTAATTTCAGAAGTCAAATATCTGAAATCATTCACTAGGTATCACTGTAATCCCAAATCTCAGGATGGCTGAAGTAGGAAGATCACAAATTTGAGGCCAGCCTTGACTACATATATGTATTTAATACAAGCATGCATTTAATTAATTTATTTTTGTTTTATGTGTATGGGTGTTTGACCTGTTACATTTCTGTGAACCATGTGGTGCCACATGTACCTTGTGAGAACAGAAGACCGTGACTGATCTTCTGGAACTGGAGTTACTGACAGTTGTGAGCCCCTATATAGGTGCTTACCCTCAAACCAGGGTCCTCTACAAGAACAACAAGCACTCTTAACCACTGAGCCATCTCTCCAGCCCTAAGAATATGTATTTAAAAACAACTGGACTGAACAATGGCTCCACTTAACAGTGCTTACTGCTCTTGCAGAAACTCTGGTTTGGTTTCCAGAACCCACATGATGGCTCACAACTCCAGAGGATCTGATGCCCTCTTCTGACCTCCACTGACACTGTACACAGTGGTTCATACCCTCAGCCACACAAACATACACATATAGGTACAATAAAAAAGAAAAAGTCAAAATCACGACCACAACAAAACCCACTAAGGGTCTGGAGAGATGGCTCAGTGGTTAAGAGTACTGGCTGCTCTTGCAAAAGACCTGGGTTCAGTTCCCAGCATCCACCCACATGCTGGCTCACAACTGTCTGTAACCTCAGTTCCAGATGATGATGCCCTGTTCTGACCTCCAAGACACCAGGCACATACGTGGTTCACAGACATATATGCAGGCAAAATACCCATACATGTATAATTTTAAAAACTAAAATTAAATCACTGAGAGCTACACAAATAACTCTGGAAGCAAAGGAGTAACAGAATGACTCGAACACTACAAAAATTAAAGGTGCAATTTTAATGTGTAATTAAGGACTTTTTACTCACAACTTTGAAGGCCAAAATAAAACACTCAGACATTATAAGATTACAGACAAGAGTTTAGACCTCATTAGTATCAACGGAATCTTGACATAAATATCTAGTGTTGTATTTTGAACCCACTGGATGAACAATTATCAATGTACACATATCAAAAAAAAAAAAAAAACCAAACTTCAATAACCTCTTCCTAAAGAACCTACACTTTTAATCCCAGCCCTACAAGACAGAGGCAGGGGGATCACTGTGAGTTCAAAGCCAACTTGGTTTTTATAGTGAGTTCCAAACCTTCCAAGGGCTACACAGTGAGACCTTGCTTTAAAAAAAAAAAAAAAAAAAAAAACAGGGGTTGGGGATTTAGCTCAGTGGTAGAGCACTTGCCTAGCAAGCGCAAGGCCCTGGGTTCGATCCTCAGCTAAAAAAAAAAAAAAAAAAAAATTAGTACTTCTGCAAATGTCTAATTTCCAAAAGGTGTGAAGTTGTTTAACCTTCACAGCAAAAGTGACTTGAGGCTAGAAGCAACTGGGTTCAAAGTAGTTGTAATGCAGTATCATTCTTATTTTTTGGACACTTTCTGTCATAAATGAAAGGTTTTAATATGGTTCTCAGTCTTTTTTCCACTAGGCCAAATCCCTTAAAACACGTTCAAAAGCCTTTCAGTCAAGTCTTCTACTTCACAGGCACACAAGGTCTTTTCAGCTATTGACAAGACCTTAACAAAGCTGCCTGATCCCACTTCAAGGCACAATCACGGCCCTGCAGACCTGATGATAAGCCTTCAGAACAGAAACATCAGCAGGTTTATTTTTCC
Source organism: Onychomys torridus (assembly GCF_903995425.1). Classification (NCBI taxonomy): domain Eukaryota; kingdom Metazoa; phylum Chordata; class Mammalia; order Rodentia; family Cricetidae; genus Onychomys; species Onychomys torridus. The sequence continues at coordinate 105,386,603 of NC_050445.1, forward strand.
AAGTATCCAGAGCTCAGCTAGGTCAAATGTTGCTGCTGGATTTTAAACAGCTTACTTAGCCCTTGAAGTGATAAGAGTAAAAACCAGTCAAAAGAATCTCAGTGGTTTTCGCTGATACACAACACCAAAGATTTTGAAACTGTCCCTCAAGTCTCTTCATAACTGAGTAGTCACTTCAGCATAAGCCTTAATCAAAGTAGCTATTTAAGAATAATGTTCATTGGGCTGGAGACTTTAACAAAGCCTGCAACCTGGGGACCCAATCCAAAGAAAACAATATACTGTATAAATAGGGTTAATTAAAAATACTTTCATGCTACATTTTTTCAGGTGCTTTCCATAATCTTCCAATTTCTGTATGTTTACGGAACATGTTTTACATTGTCAGCAGAGATTTGAAAAAAAAATACTACGTTTATGAAGTCAACATTTTTACATGCATGTATAACCTTAGAAAAACCTGCAAGAAAATCTCGGAATAGGGAGTCCAATTCATTAACGGTTGAACAAGCGCTAAACATGTTGTATCAATTACCAAAACTGGTTAGCTAGATTTAACAAAGTAAATCTTTTCAATTGTATCGACTTCACTACCATTGGGGCAGGGGACAAAGCAGCCACCAGCAAGAGTTAAAAATTAGCAACTTGCAGTTAATTAGTCCAAACTAAATGAACTAGTTCACCACCATCCATCTCACAGACCCTTGCACATGCTAGCAGCTTTCCTTCTGGTCCCTGACATCTCACTATCTCCTTCCTGCACCCCACATTTAATATCTGCTCCCCAAGCTCACCCCAACTCCTGTAGGCCATCGATGCCTCTGTGCCTTGGTGCCAGCTGTTCCCTCCGCTGACAATGCCCTCCCGGCTGCCTCACCCAGTGAACACGGTCCTTCCAAACTCAGAAGCAAGCAAGGAACCTCGGGGCTTCTCTACTCCCCAAGGCGCACTTAACTGTTCTAAATCCCAAGAACACTTGAGATCAATCCTTATCACCGCGCATTGTTTTCACGCCCCAGGAGCCAGAGCACCAGGGCAGAGTCTCCACAGACCCCACAGGACGCAATGCAGGCATCCAGACGTGCCCTGAATTCATTCCCCACTTCTGTGCACAGACCCGACCCCCTCCCCAGGTCCCAGTCACGTCCCAACGGGAAGAGACGAGATCCCACCGTCACCCCTAACAAAGAATGAAAACCAGAGGCACACCCTGGGCCCGGGAGAAAGAACAATGAATGAACACGGCCGACTCGTCTCCCGTAATGTCCCAACTCCTCTCTCTGCATCCACTGGCTTTGCAGAAGCTAGACGGCTGTCGCTTCACACAAAAGGCATCCCGGTTCCCGAGCTGGAGCATCCCCGGCCTTCCATTAGGAAGTCCCGGGAGAGGTCCCCACGCCTTAGTGGCGGGGCACTGACCCGTTTCTCGCTGCTTTCCTCGATTCTCTCCTCTTCCCTAAAAGGGTGTCACTTGAGCGAAGCAGCCCGAGAGGAGGTGCAAGGCCGGGCTCCCCCCACTTCTGCAGCCCGAGAGAAAAAGAACGAGCCCATCCCAGTGACAACACAGGCACCGGGCAGCTCCGGGCGGATTTTTTCCCCATTGCCAAAATATGAGGAATGCGCGCTGGGCACCGGGGTGGCGCTGGCACGTTTCCGAGAAACACTAGGAAATCTAAGCAGGGGTGTGGAAACTGGCTCGCCGGCCATGACACTCGGCCCGCGCCCGGCCCGCCACCCGGGTGACAGCGGCCTGACGGGCTCTTCGCCCCGCAACCGCGCCGTCAGCCCTGCGGCCTACCTGAGGGAGCCGGGTCACGCCGGGTCCCGTCGTGCGGCGGCGGCGGTGGCTGAGCGAACGGGATGCGGTCACATTCGGCGCGTCCCCAGCCCGGGGGACGGGGCCCCTGGGAGGCCCCGCATCGCTGCACTAGCGCCCCGCGCCTCAGGGCACGCGCCCCAAAGCCCGGCCAGCTGGCCCGTCTGAGGGCCCGCGGAGAGCGGCAGAGAAGACTTCCCGCCTCAAGCTCGCTGGGTTCTAACTCCCGCCATCTAAGATGGCGGCGCAAGCACCCGCAATGAAGACGCTCTCCGGCCGCCCCGGCGAGCGAACCCTACGCTCGACGCTCGTCTTCGCGACCTGCGGCGCCGCCGGCTCACCGCCTCTGCGCGAGCTCTAGCGCTCGGCTCTCCGTTTGAAACTTGGCTCGGGGATCTATCGCTCGGGCCTGGAACCTGGCCCCGCCTCCGGGGGCGTGGCCTCGCGGTACTGCGGCCGCCATTTCGGGGTAAGACTGCGGCGTCCGGGAGTGACTGGGTCTGGTCCGAGGCGAGGGGCCGTGAGTGCAGCCCCGGTCCCGCCACCCGCGAGGCCCTGGGAGGACCAGACGCGCCTGATGACACTCGGCACGGGTCCCAGCTTTGGCCCTTCCTCTCCGAAGTTGACGTCCATGGAGAATGGCGGCTTACGGGTTTTGTGGGAAAAGTCCTCGTACTACATTAAACCTCGGGTTCCTCATTTGTAAATCGAGGTTTTACTATCGTTCATCCAATTGGCCAAAAACTAAAAGGATGGTGTTACATCCTTTTGGGAAGTGAAGGCAAGATGAGCAGGAGTTCACTGTCATGCTGAGCTGCCTGAGACCCCGTCCATTTTTTTTACTTGATGAGTCAATACCTGGGACACGGTGCGCCTTCGTACTGCCCTGGTGGGGTAGACACCTGGAGGGCAATGTGACATCGTCAACGGTTTTGTTTTTGGTTTTTTTTTTTTTTTTGGTTTTTTTTCTCTTTGAAATAACGACTCGCTTTTAATCCGGGGTTGGCCTCCGCCTCTATTCGCCTGCCTCTTTGTAACTATTTTCAAAGTAGCCATTTTAGGATCTGCGAGGTGGCTCAGGGAGTAAAAGTTTGCAGAGTAAAACCTGATCATCAGTTCTCTGATCCCTTGATGATGAGGAACCTGTCAGATTCCATTTTAAAGGCAGGAGCCATTACGCTGTGTTTTTAAAAATAAATGAGTTTCTATTTACTGTGAGAGTTGAATAACTGTTTCCTAACCTTCCCCAACCAATGACCTTAATTTGTTTTTGAGAAGACCCTGACCCTCCTCAACTCTCCTTGACCCCTCCTAACCACATGGTGGGTGATCACATGATTTTTTTTTTTTTAATATTTCCTTATTGCCCATTGTCTTCTGTAAAAACTACTCGTGATTTTACTCCTTAAAAGGGCCCCACAAGATGGATCCCGAGCTGCTCTCTTTAACCCAACTTAGGAGGCAGTCGCTGGCCTGCTCTTGAGTACACCCCAATAAAAATCAAGCTTGCTTCAAATTTGGCTTAAGTTGTGGTAGTGGTCTTATTCTTGAGGTTGGTATTACCAATGGAAGGAGAAAACAAACTCCTGAAAGTATCCTCTGACATGGATGAGTAGCCCGTGGTACGTGTGCAACCTGCAACCGCACTTATAAACACACATTATACAATTTTTCTAAGTAATCATTTCTAAGTAAACATCTATTGGCATTTAGTACATTCTCCACGGTGTTGTGCAACCACAACTTTATTTCCAAAACATTTCCATACTCTTAAATAAAACAACCCACTAAGCAGGTTCTTGTAGCCTCCCACCCAATGGCAACCACCAATATTCATTTTGCTACTACAGACTTAATGTTTTCTAGAATATCTTGTGTGCGTGGATATTTATAGAGTGCAAGGTCTTTTATGACTTAAGTCTTTCACTTAGCCTGTTTCCAAGTTCATCTGTGTTACATATGTGCCAACACTTCATTCCTCTTAAGGGCTAATCCATTCATCCTAAGTTTACACCAGATTTTCTATATCTGGGATAACCATGGATATTTAGGCTCTTTCCACCTTCCAGCTATTGTATTGGTTACTTTTCTGGTTTCTGTGACTAAATACTGGACAAATAGAGGGTAAGATGGAAAGGTAGGCCTGAAAAGATGGCTCTGTGGTTAGAGCACCAGCTGCTCTTGCAGAGGACTCAGGTTCAATTCTCAACACCCTCATGGTGGTCACAACCACCCTAAGTCCAGTGGCAGGGGATCTGATGACCTCTTCGGCACCAGACATAATGCACAGATATACATGCAGGTAAAATGTTCTTACATATAAATAGATAAAATAATAATAATAGTGAAAGAAAGGAAGGGTTTACTTTGGCTGACAGTTCAAAGACACAGTCCATCATGGTGGGAAAGGCCTGGTGGCAGAAGATTGAGGCCACTGATTGTGTCCTGTATAGTCAGGACATAGATGAATACAGGTCTCAAATCACTTTGTTTTATTTGTTTTTTTAAATTTTTTAATTTATTTATTTTTCTATTATCAGCTTGATACAGTATAAATTCTTAACCTAATAGTGAAATGTTTCATTGAGGCTTGCCCAGTAATTGAGTAGAACCAAAGCTTAATATAAACCACAGTCATCCTAGGGTCCCCCTGCTATATAGCCTCCCAGTCCTGTGGGTTGCAGTCTGATTGTTCTTTGCTTTATATCTAGAATCCACTTATGAGTGAGTACATACCATGTTGTCCTTCTGGGTTTGGGTTACCTCACTCAGGATAATATTTTCTAGTTCCATCCATTCGCCTGCATATTTCATGCTGTCGTTTTTCTCTGCTGAGTAGTACTCCATTGTGTATATGTACCACATTTTCTTAATCCATTCTTCAGTTGACGGGCATCTAGGTGTTTGTTTTTTCAAAGCACGGTTTCTCTGTGTAACAGCCCTGGCTGTCCTGAAACTGGTTCTGTAGTCCAGGTTGGCCCTGAACACAGCACAGAGAGCCACCTGCCTCTGCCTCCCAAATGCTGGGATTAAAGGCATGTGCCACCACACCTGGCCCTCACTTCTCCTTTTTATTTATTTTTATTCAGTCTGAGACCCCCAAACATGAAATGGCATCACTTTTAGAATGGGTCTTCCAGGGGCTGGAGAGATGGCTCAAAGGTTAAGAGCACTGAATGCTCTTCCAGAGGTCCTGAGTTCAATTCCCAGCACCCACATGGTGGCTCACAACCATCTGCAATGAGATCTGGCACCCTCTTCTGTATACATAATAAATAAATAAATCTAAAAAAAGAAAAAGAGTGGGTCTTCCAACATCAGTTAACCCAATCTAGAAACTCTCTCACATACACTCCCAGAGATGGGCCTCCTAGGTAATTCCAGAGCAGTGGTTCTCAACCTTCCTAGCTGTGATCCTTTTATACAGTTCCTCATGTTGTGGTGACCCCCCCAACCATAAAATTCTTTTCTTTTTTTTCTTTTTTTCTTTTTGGTAAGGTTGGCCTCAAACTCAGAGATCCTGTCTCTGTCTCCTGAGTGCTGGGATTAAAGGTGTGTGCCATCACTGCCCAGCCATAAAATTATTTTCATTGCTACTTCATTAATGTAATTTTGCTACTGTTATCAACTGTAATGTGTTTCCAATGATCTTAGGTGACCCCTCAAGGGAGTCACGACCCACAGGTTGAGAACCCCTGGAGCCTGTGAAGGTGGTAGTCATTAGTAATCGTTACAGCTATAGTGAATGGTGATCCTAGAGTGTGTGGCCGAACGTTGGTGGCACACACCTTTAATCCCAGCACTCGGGAGGCAGAGCCAGGCAAATCTTTGTGAGTTCAAGGCCAGCCTGGTCTACAAAGTGAGATCCAGGACAGGCTACAAAGCTACACAGAGAAACCCTGTCTCAAAAAAAAAAAAAAAAAAAAAAAAAAAAAAAAAAAGTGAATTGTGTGTACTTGTTTGAACTCCTTTTTTTTTTTTTTCTTGGTTTGGTTTGGTTTTGATTTGATTTTTGAGACAAGCTCTCACTATGTAGCCCTGGCAGGCCTGGAACTCACTGTATAAACCCTAGCCGGCCTGGAACTCATAGAGATTTGTCAGCCTCACCCTCTGGAGGTGAGGTATGCTCCTAGCTAAGTACTTGTTTTGTTTTGTTTAAGGTTTATTTTTAATTATGTGTATACATCAAGAGGGGTGGCATGTGCATGCCAATGCAGGTGTCCGTGGAATCTAGAGGAGGATGCTGAATCCCTTGGAGCCGGCTTTACAGGTGGTCTGACCCACCTTATGGGAGTTGAGTATGTGGGCACTAGGAAGAGAACCCAGTTCCTATGAACTGAGAAGCACATGCCTTAGCCACATCTCTCTATATCCCCATTTTTCATTTTCTGGAGTATATATCTAAGAGTGGAATTTGAGGAGACACTTTGCATCTTGCTGGGTTGCATGTTCCCCACCTTGGAGTCCTAGTTTGCTGGTAGGCACGCTGGAGTTAATTAGGAAAGACTTATAAGAGGAGCTGGGGCAGGGGGCGGGGGCTAATGGATAGTTTGAAGAATGAGTAAGTGGTGTCAGGTCGGGAGGGAAGGAATGGAGATGTCACAGGAGCAGAAGCTGAGAGCGAAGGCTGAGGTAGAATGTTCTCAGTGTCAGAAGTGGCAACGCTCATGTGTATAGATATGAAACTGATCGTTACACCTTTCTTATTTTTTATAGCTCAATAAAATTTCTCTAAGAAGATGCTACAAGCTTTGAACTTGTTTTTTTGTTTTTGTTTTTTTTTTTTTTTAAGTACATGTTTGAGGGGCTGGAAGAGCGAGCCCAGCAGTAAAGAACATTTGCTGTTCTTATAGGGGATGTGAACTCTGTTCCCTGCACCTACATAGTGAGCCACAACCATGTATAACTTCAGTTCCAGGGGATCCAACACCCTCTTCTGACCTCCTCAGGCACCATACACATAAAACTAAAATTTTAATACAAAAAAGTTACTTATGAGATGAAAGAAAGAAAAAAATAAATAGGATCTGTTGTTTATGAAGTCTTGTCATTTATCATGCATTTTCCCACACTCTCTAACACATAGCCAATGAAAGGCCTCATCTTCAGTTGAGGGTCCTTCAGAGACTATAAGTAATAAATGCAAGGACACAAAAAAAGGCAAAGGCAGAGTAGAGATGTGGGCCCACTCATTTGCCCTTGCTTCATTCAGTTAAAGCTCTGTGTAAAATCCAGCCATGATCATGCATACCTACAATCCCACACTCAGGAAGCTGAGGCAGGAGGACTGAAAGTTCAGGCCAGCCTGGGGTACATACAGAATACCTGTCTTAACCATGTATGTAATGCCATGTATATGCCATGCCAGGCCTGGTGTTGGCCTTGGGCCCAGAGCAATGAGCAAGCCAAAGTCCCTCAAGGGGGCTAATGCATGGAAACAGCATCAGACAAGCAAACCGTGTGCCTGTGAGGCTGAAGTTGGTGAAGAAGATGATGGGCATGGGAGAGTGGATTCAGGACAGGCTGGTCTGCCTCAGAGGAGAGTTAAGTTAGGCACTGAGGATGAGAAGAGGCCAGGGAAAGAGCACTGTGAGCAATTGAAAGGGTGTGTGCAAGGGCCATGATTGAGACAAGACAAAGACAAGCATGTTGACAGCAAGGAGCCAGGAGGAGAGGGAGCCAGTAAGGTGAAGACAGAGGACAGAGTCATAACTAGTCTGACACCCACGCCCTGGCCCTTCCTTGCCATCTTGCCTCTCCAGTGAGTTTAATTTTAGTCACAAATGAGTTTGGAGTGTGGGCCCTGCCTGGGCTGGGTGCTGGGAGAGAGACAGCCATGTAAATAAACAGTTACCCCACCAGGTGAGCGTGAGGGCACCCAGAGAAGGAAGGGAGGGATGACCTCTGCCACAGGGGATCAGGAAAGCCTCCACAGGGGCGAGGCTCATCAGAGGATGAGTCGGAATTTTCCAGACAGAAGGACAGGAGGCCAAGCAGAACAATCTAGAGCATAGAGTGTGGCTGGCTAGCATGGTGTATTGGGGAACAGCACAGCACACCATCATCTGGTGGGAGATTGCCTCCCAAGGCAGGGGAGGAAGAACAGTGAAGTATGAGTTTGAAGGGGCAGATATCTGGCATCAGTTCCCCTCAGGGCTGGCACCTGCAGTCCTCCATGGTGTGTGGTGTCACTCACAAGAAAGCCTAATGCAGCCACTTGGGAGAGCGGAGCACCAGCACACAGCACAGAAGCAGCCTGGTCCCTAGCGAACTAGTCACCTATAGACTCTGGGCTGGATAAAATGGTCACAAGCATGAAAAAGATGCCACCTGTCTAGGGGGAGAGTGAAGTTACTTAGAGTCCTATGGGGCAGGAGCTATGGCTGCAGCCATCTTTGAAAAATAGAATCCGCCATATATATGAGCTGCATTTTAATAAATCTTTTCATTATCTTGTAAAAAGAATCACAAGGGGCTGGAGAGACAGCTCAGCAGTTAAGTACCCTTGCCACTATTCCAGAGAGCCTGGATTCGATTCCAGGACCCACATGGCAGCTCACAACCCTCTGTGACTCCAGTTCTGGAGGGCGAGGGGGGTGGCCTGATACCCTCTTCTGTCCTCTGTGAGCGCTGCATATATGTGGTGCACATACATCCATACACCACACACAGAAAAATAAATACAATCTCCAAAAAAGAGGTTTTAAAAGGCATCACAAACTGTCCTTACGTTGCAAGGGAGAATTGTGAGTTTAAAGTACTGCTTTGCTGAATAAAATGATGAGCACATCATCTTTGGACTGAAGGCAGCTCAGGGGTTATGTGCCTATTCAGCATGCATAAGCACCACAAAGGGAAAAAAGCCAAAACCAAAAAACACTTAAAGTACATCATCATCATCATCATTTTATACCCACTACTTAAAATTCAAACATGAGATCAGAAAAAAATAACACAGTACAATAAAAAATTATACCAAGTATTTAAAAAAAGAAGGGGAAAAAAGTGTCTTAGGCCTCTCTCAGCACGTGGAATGAGTAGCATTGAGTTGGTGCCTAATGTGCACTTTTTTTCATTAGCTAAATGCTAACAGAACAAGACTGATTGGATGACTAAACCCTTGGATGACAAAATCTTCCTTTCAAGTTATTACATTGTTGCTGTTATCCAGAGTCTGAAGTGGCTGGTCCCCCTCATCATCCCACATTGACTGCTCCCATGCAGGGACAAAAGCCAGAGAATCAGGGCCCAAGACACGCTGGTGTTGATGTTTGCTAAAACTGCACAATCAAACTTTCTTCTTTGGAGGTTAGGGGTTTTTTGAGACAAGGACCCATGGACTCCAGGCTGGCCTTCAGCTGACTATTCAGTCAGCTGTGACCTTGAATGGTGAATCCGTCCTCCATTCCTTGGGTTCTTGGATTACAGTCATGTACCAATAGACTGGCTTTCTTTCTTTTCTTTTCTTTTTAAAAGATGTATTTATTTATGTTTCATGTGTACATGTATGTGCCTACACCATGTGAGTCCTTGGTGCCCAAGGAGGCTAGAAGAAGGCATTGGATCCCCTGGAACTGGTCTTATTAAGCAGTTGTGAGCTGTCATGTGGGTGCTGGGCATGGGAAATGAAACTCTGCAGGAGCTCTTAACCCCTGAGACAACCCTTCAGCCCTTTTCCTTTAGACTGTGTTTTGTTTCTTAGAGATGGGGGTGTGTTGTAGAATATTAGGTTAACTAGGCAAAGATGTGTTATACATTCCTTTACACTGCATTTGTTCAACAATGTAAAGATGTGTTATTTTGTTTATGCTGCATTTGTTTAATTATGTAACAATGTGTTGCTGTTTTACTTTGCCTGCCTAAGGCACCTGATTGGTCTAATAAAAAGCTGAACAGCCAGTAGCGAGGCAGTAGAGGGATAGGAGGGGCTGGCAGGAACTGAGAATAAGTAGGAGAAGGAATCTAGGCTCTAAAATGAGAGAGGGGAGAAAGGGAGGGAGAAAGGAGAGCAGACACCCGGGTCCAGCCAGCCAGGCAGCCACCAGCCAGCCCGACATGGAGGAAGCAGTGAAGGTAAGACATACAGAATGAAAGGAAGGTAGAAAGCCCCGGGGCAAAACACAGAGGAAGAAAAACAGGTTAAATTTAGTCATAAGAGCTAGTGGGACAAGCATAAAATAAGGCCGAGCATTCATAACTAATATTAAGTGTCCATGTCATGATCTAGGAGCTGGTTGGTGGCCCACAAGAAAGCCTGTTACAGGAAATGGGTTGTTTCTCTATATATAACTTAGACTGGTGGAGAACTCATATCCATTCTCCTGCTTCAATCCCCAAATGCTGCAATTATAAGGATGCACCACCACACCCAGCTTCATACTAGTTCCCTGGCTCATTCTCCACTATCTAGAACCAGGTTGTTTTAACAAGCATTTACTGAGCAAGAGCAGCATGCTGGAGGCCAGAATGAACTAGCAGCTTAAGATGCTGAGACACGCAGGCCTAGGGGGACTCACTGTGTCCTGTGCAGAAAGAAAAATCAAACAAACAACAACAAAACAGAAAACAAAAGAATTAGAGGCCTGGGGTTGGGGATTTAGCTCAGTGGTAGAGTGCTTGCCTAGCAAGCACAAAGCCCTGGGTTCAATCCTCAGCTCAAAAAAAAAAAAAAAAAAAAAAAAAAAGAACTAGAGACCTGTACAAAGAACCCAACCATGAAAGTTTTGACTAGATATTTCGTCACATTGCCTTATGCCTAAAATCCCAGCACTGTCCTAGCAGTGCTGGGAGGGTCAAGAGTTCAAGGCCATCCTGAGCAACAAAGTGAGATCCTGGCTAATAAAAAGGAGGGAGAGGAGGAATGAAAAACAATTAAGAAAGAGAGAGAGGGTGGGATTGACTAGCAATGCAGTTCAGTTGAACTGCTTGTCTAACATACACAAAGTCCTGGGTTTGATTCCCAGAACTTCATAAACTTGGCATGACTTAAAAAATCCCAATTGGTCCTGAGCCCAGTGGTCGTGCACTTGCCTTAACATGTATAAGGCCCAGGGTTCAGTCTCCAGCAAAACATACACACACACACACACACACACACACACACACACACACACACACACACACACACAAACACAATATGATTGTAGGGCCAATGGGTTGCCAAGGCTACCAACCTGAGTCTGATCCCAGGGATCTCTATGGTGGAAGGAGAGAACTGTCTCCCACAGATTGTCCTCTGACAGCCACTAACACTGCTGCCCCACAACAAAACAAGGAAAGAAATACACTCTAAATAAATTCAAAACAAAAAATGCTCCAGGCCGAAAACCCCAAGGCTAAGGGGCAAATGAAGTGTGTCAACTAGTTCCTGCTCATTCTGTTTGTATAACCATAAAGAGCCTTCAATTCAAAGCTGGAGCTGAGGGAATCTTAGGGATACTTCACTGTGAGCACCTTCGGCAGATGAGTCAGCTGACCTGAAAGCTGGTCTAGTGTTCTGCCTCCACACAACAAGAGCCCAGAGCCATGGAACTTGGACAGACCACCCAGGTTTTTTATAAGCTCCTTTGACTTTGACAAAGGCCTCACCCCCACAAAGCTCTGGTTTCCTTATCTGTAATGGAGGGAATTAAATGAGATAAGAAACACAAAGAGGTCTGCATCTCCTAAGAGTCCCACAATTGTTGTCTCCCACCTTCTCAAATAGCATATCCATACTTCAGATTTTTTTCCTGTGTAGAATAAAGACAGAAAAGCTGAAGAACTGGATTAGCTGGTATGAAGCTTTTTATGGCCCTTGATCTATGTTGCTAACCTGTCTCCTTAAGGGTCCCAGCTGAGCTGCCACTGGCAGCACATGAGCCTGCCAGTCTCAATATACTGTTGGCAACACAAAACATCAGAAATGTTTCCTATTGGTGATTAAAAAAGGGAAGGTTCTTTATCATGTTTTAAGTTGTAAGTCTTCGATTAGTCATGTAAGTGAGTATTTTCCCACGTATGTGGTCCCCGTTCAGGATTTATCTGTTTGTGACCTTTGCCCACTGGAGCATTGCAGGTTTTTTTTCTTATTAATATGTGTGAAATATTTTGTGATAATGAAGTTAATTTCTTATGATTTGTGTTTATAGCAAATGTTTCTTTTGCTCTTTGGTTTGCCTTTTTATTTTGAAGCTGTTTCATACTTGGTGACTTTGTTGGGACAGTTATTACTGAATGATGATAGGTTACCCACACTTTACCACTAAGCTACATTTCCAGCTCTGGGGTATTGAAACTAATTTTATTATTGTGTGTGTGTGTGTACTTCAGTGTGCCTTTGTGCCTCAGTTTGCCTGTGGAGGTCAGACTTGGCTCTCTCCTTCTGCCTTATGGGTTCCAGGGATCAAACTCAGGTCACTGGGCAAATGTTTTCACCCACTGAACCTTTAGTTTTCTTCCCCTTTTTCTCCTCCTCTTTCTCTTCCTCCTCCTCCTTCTCTTTCTCTTTCTTCTTCTTTTCTCCAACTCCTTCTCCTTCTTCTCCTGTCCTCCTCCTCCTCTTTTTTCTCCTCCTCCACTTCTTCCTCCTTCTCCTCTATTTATTTGGGGGCTGGAGGCAGTTAAGAGCACTTCCTGGGACCAGAGAGATGGATCAGTGGCTAAGAGCACTGGCTGGGAGCTGTAGAGATGCTCTTCCAGAGGACCCGGGTTCAATTCCCAGCACCCACATGGCAGCTAACAACTGTCTAACTCCAAGATCTGACACCCTCATACAGACACATGAAGGCAAAACCACAAATGCACATAAAATAAATAAATTCACACACACACACACACACACACACACACACACACACACACACACAAAAGAGTACTGGCTGCTCTTCTAGAGGACCCAGGTTCAATCCCCAGCATCTACACAGAAGCTTCACACAGACATACATGCGAGCAAAAACACCAATTAAAAATAAATAAAACTGGGGTTGGGGATTTAGCTCAGTGGTAGAGCCTTGCCTACCAAGCGCAAGGCCCAGGGTTCAATCCTCAGCTCCAAATAAATAAATAAATAAATAAATAAATAAATAAAACTTTTTTTTTAAAAGAGCACTTACTGCTTGGCATAGGACCCAGGTTCAATTCCCAACACCCACATGGTGGCTCTCAACAATCTGTAACTCCAATTCCAGGGTGTCTAATGCTGTCTCCTGGACTCTGTAGGTCTCAGACTTGCATGTGGTACACAGACAAGCATACAGATAAAACACTGATGCACATAAAATGAAAAACTAAAGTTTTCTTTCTTTCTTTCTTTCTTTCTTTCTTTCTTTCTTTTTTTTTTTTTTTTGACAAAGTCTAATTATATTTCCCTGGCTGGCCTGGAACTCTTTATGTATACCAGGTTGGCCTCAAACTCACAGAATACCACCTGCTTGTACTTCTGGAGTGCTGAACACATACACAATTAAAATAATTTTGAGGTCAACTTTCAAGATATCTTAAATATGATCAAAAGCCAAACTGGATTTTTAAAAATTGCAACATACCTAGCAGGGAGACACCATGATCAAGAATGTGGTTTAGGGGCTGGAAAGATCACTCATCAGTTATGAGTATTGGCTGCTCTTGCAGAAGACTCAGGGTTCAATTCCTAGCACCCACTTGGTAGCTCACAATCATCCATTTGTGACGTGACATCATCCATTTCAGGGTATCCACGACCCTCTTCTGACTTCCTCAGGTACCAGGCATGCACACACTACACAGATATATATGCAGATAAAACGCAAATGCACAGAAAATAAATAAGGCTTCCTAGCTTGAAGCTCATCCATTCCACCCAGGATATGCTGACCCCTGCAGTGTGCTCAACTCAGCTGCATAGTTTCTGGCAGTGGGGGACTGCATCTCCTAAAAAAAAAGTCAGGGCCAGGAATGGTGGTACATGCCATTCCTCCAGAGGAAGAGGTAGGCTAGATCTGTAAATTTGAGACCAGCTATATTGAATTTTAGCTCAGCCAGGAATACATAGTGAGACCCTGTCTCAGAAAACAAAACAACAGCAGTTCAATCCTATATGAAGGATTCATTCCTTAAACAGTAAAAAAAGCTCCAAATATCAGTTAGAAACCAGAAACCCACTAGGAAAAAAAAAGTAAAAGGGGGCAGGGCTGGGAGTGTACCTCACAGACAGAGAGCTTGCTTACCTGGCATCTTAAGGCCTGAGTTCAGTACCCATTGCTGTGGCAAAAGGGAAAGGTCATTAATGTGTGTAGTCGGAAGTTTTCTCTGGTCTCACCTGGCCCCGCAATCCCACAGATACATATAAAATAATCACTCAGAGGCTTATATTAATTATAACTGCTCAGCCATTAGCTCAGGCTTATTACTGACTAGCTCTTACACTTAAATTAACCCGTAATTCTTATCTATATTTAGCCATGTGGCTTTTCTCAGTTCTGCCTTGTCATCTTGCTTCCTCTGTGTCTGGCTGGCAACTCCTCACTCTGCCCTTCCTCTTCCCAGAATTCTCCTTGTTTGCTCACCCTGCCTATACTTCCTGCCTGGCTACTGGCTAATCAGCATTTTAACTTGTAAACCAGTGTACAAGAGCATTATCCCACAGCAGCTATGAATAGACAAGTTGCAGAAGAGAGTATAAAATAACAAAAATGAAAATATCAGGTTCATCATAATAAGAAAAAACACACTGTGAGAGCATTCCTCCCCTGACAGGTCAAAGTCAATAAAACATTTGTGTTTTGGTACTGGAGGTAGAAGCCAGGATCTGGAGAGCTGGGCAAGTGCTTTCCTACTGACCCCCATGTCCAGCTCTTTAAAGTACTCTTTTTTTTTTTCTTTTTTTTTGTTTCATTTTTTGAGACAGGGTTTCTCTATAGCTTTGGAGCCTGTCCTGGACTAGCTCTGTAGACCAGGCTGGCCTCAAACTCACAGAGATCCACATGCCTCTGCCTCCCGAGTGCTGGGATTACAGGTGTGTGCCACCACTGCCCAGCCTAAAGTACTCTTTTTTGTTGGTGTTTATTTGTTCATTTATTTTTATGTCTACTAGTATTTGCTTGTATGTATATGCACCATATGTGTGCAGTACCGGAGGAGGCCAGAAGAGAGCATCAGATCTCCTGTAACTGGAGTTTCAGACAGCTCTGAGTCACCATGTGTGTGCTGGAAACCAAACTCAGGTCCTCTAAGATGCTCTTAACCACTGAGCCATCATTCTAGCCCCATTGCTATTTGTCCTTTGCTTCTTTTTATGCTGGGTCTCAAGTAGCTCAGGCTGGCCTTGAAATCCCTATGTAGCTGAGGATGATTTTGAGCTCCTCCTAATCACCCTGCTTCCATCTCCCAAGTGCTGTGGTTACAGGGTGGTACCACTACATCCAGCTGTTCTGGGTATGCAGTCTTGCCTGAGAAAGGCAAAAAGTTAAAACCAAAGAGGCTGGCTGACCCCTTAAGATTCTTTGGGGTGCTTTGGTGTTGGAACTGTCCTGACTGTGCTTGTTCGCCTCTCATTATGGCAAGGTCAAGAAGCCAGCTATAATTAAGAAAGGACCAATAGTGTGTGGTTAGCCACAGGTGACTGTGGTTTTGAGTCCTGGCTCTGTCACCTGCTCCCTTATGACGCCGGGTAAGGTGTTAACCTCTTTTTTGTTTCTGTTTATTTGGGACAGGGTCTCATGTTGCCCAGGCTGGCTTCTAATTCCTTATGCAGCTAAATATGGCCTTGCGTCCCTGATCCTCCTAACTTCACCTCCCAAGTGCTGGGATTACAGTCTTAGCGTACCACACCAAATTAAACAGTTAACCTCTGAGCCTCAATTGTCCCATGTGTAAAGAGGCTAACACAGTGCCTGTTTCTTTGGGTTGCTATGGCAAATAGATGAGTTTCTATAAGGAAAGCATTTAAAACAATACCTGGCACAAATACCATGCCATTATTTGTTGTTGTTGTTATCATTTTACCACAAGGTGATCCTAAAGTCTGGATCTAGAGAGAACACCAGCTCATACAATCAGGAAACGAGATATGAGAACCATCTGCACGACCTAGGAGCCATAAAATGTGCCATCTTCTTCAATTCTCCAACATTCTTCTAAGCTTGGCTTTATTATTTCTATTTTACTAAAGGAAAAAAAGCAAAAGGCCAGAGAGGTAAAGTTGCCTTCTACATCATACAGCACAGGCCAAGACTGAAAACCAGGTCTGGGCAGGTTCTTTCCACATCTGCATGAAGCTATTGAATAAAGATTGTCTTTTCAGCCCCCAAGAACACCCTCTTGTCCACTGAGGCTGGAAAAATCCAGCCCAGTACTAGACGCTGGGCCCCAACTGAAAGGCTTGCCAGGCTGCTATTCAATCACGTGATCAGCTGATTTATAGAGAAGTTGGGGAACATTCCTGCACCCCAGTCCTTCCCTGAGGCTGGATTCCTCAGGCTGGAGTGACGCCTTTACCCCTAAGAACTTGGCTGGTTCAGGGGCAGGGCACAAAAGGATGTTCAAGCCTGGCCTTTCCTCTACTTGGGGTGCAGGTCTGAGGCCCCTCAACACTCCCACAAAGTGTGCAGTGACCTATTTCTAAGTAGATCTCATTTGGGCCGTGACTTTGAACGCGTGCCAACAGGCACCAACCAAAAATAGACAGCTTACTGCACTGTTATTTTCATGGCTTAAAAAAAAAAAAAAAAAAAAAACCTGCAGAACATAGCAAGTATTTTTATCCCAGGCCTCGCTTAGAATAGCGACGCCTATTTACTGGGAGGGTGGAGACTGCGGTTGGTTTCAGGCTGGGACTGTGGGGCCCTCGTGGATGAGCACATGAGGATCCTCTGCCTCCCAGGGACAGGCCACAAGCCTTCAGCTCCTATCACCTTTGCCCCCAAATAAATAGTGACCCTGGCCGTATGCCCTGCGTTTTGAAGGGTTCAGGCCCTCTGGCCTGATCCCAAGCTTGGATTCCATGCTGGTCACCTCAATCTTCCAGATCATTGCACTCATTCTCTTGTTTGTTGAGAAGGAGTCTCATGTAGCCCAGGCTGGCCTGAAACTACTGATTGTCCTTCCTCCAACAGTGCTGGCAGTACAGGTATGCACTACTACCAGACCTATACACTGGCAACCCCCCTCCCTCAATCCCCTAAATATTGGGATCACAAGCACGGACCAATATGCCAATCTTACACTTTTTTTTTTTTTAACCACCAGAAAAATAAAAATTACTTTATTTTGGGGGTTGGGGATTTAGCTAAGTGGTAGAGCACTTGCCTAGCAAGCACAAGGCCCTGGGTTCGGTCCTCAGCTCTGGAAAAAGAAAAAAAAATTACTTTATTTTGACAAAAGTAAATAAAAGAAACCTTGCATTCCCCTGGAGTAAGCAGTGTGTTGCAGCAGTCGACACCACACATTAGGCTGCCTAAGTGTAAATCCAGGCCCTGCTACTTCCCATCTGTGTGGCCCTGAGTCATGTGTTGAGTGACTTTCCTCCCTCACTCCTGGACTCAAGGCTAACAATAGCTTTGAGCTCACAGGACAGGCATGAGGCCTTATCTGTAGAGTGGTGGGAGCAGTGGCTGACATGCAGTGTGGGTGCTGTAAAAACCTGCCCTTACTGAAGCCTCAGACAAGGGAAGGCAGGGAGGGGGATGCGGCGGGGCCTCAGCTAGCAGCTTTTAGTGCAGGGAGGAGGGGGCAGAGCTGTGGATCCTTTTAAGGTTTCACTGTAGCTCACATTGAGGGAGAAGATGAGGGGGATGGGGGGTAAAGAGCCCTGCAGCTTCAGCCACACTCATGTGCCTCCGGTTCAACTCTCCCAATTTCAGGAACCCTGACAGCCACTAGCTGACCAGAAGGAGGCAACAAAAGTGTCCAGGCACTTGCCCTTTAAGGAGAGGGGGTGCTAGCCAATCCAGTGGGAATTTGCTTCTACATTTTACAGATGAGGACCACTGAGGCATGGAGATCTACTGATTTTCTCAAGTAGTGATTTCCTTAAGATCACATAGTATCCTTATACTTCATTAAGGGGCACAGAGTCAAACCAGAAAATTGAATCCAGGACCTTGTGAATGCCAGGCAAGGGCTCTACCACTGAGATACATTCACAGCATTTCCCCCAAGTGATTTTAGTACAAGCTAGGATTGACAGGCTGCGGTTTAACTCCAGGTGATTTTATTCTTTATTTCTTTATTTCTTTATTTAAGTACCGAGTACTTAATAAAAACCTGTTCCTGGCCAGGATTGTGAAGAATTGTCTGTCAAGAGGCTGAGGCAGGCAGATCTCTGTTGAGTTTGAGATCAACCAGCTCTATATAATGAGTTCCAGGTCAACCAGGTTTATATAGTGAATTCCTATCTTATAAAGAAGGAGGAAGAAGAGAGGAGGGAGCGGGGATTGGGTAAAGAAACAAAATAGGTAAGTGTCTGTCCTTACAGGATCCATGTTCCTACAAGGGAGAGGAAATGTTCCCTACCCTTCTGTGGTTCTTAACTGAGTCCATGCAGTAAACCACCGTGGACAGGAAAACAGTGAATAAGTGAAATAGTTTGTAAGTATAAGACACACCTGGGGCATCATAGGGAGGGAAATGAATATTCCAGACCCAGTGACATTTAGATGCCTCCATACACCCATTGCTGAGCAAGCATAGAGAAATCAAGATTATAGAGAGATGAGCACAGAAATACAGCTTCTGGCATTTGGATGCTGGTCAGCCTGAGTGTGCATACATTTAGAAAAAACACCCCAAACAACATCTCTTTAGACTTTAGGAACAAATGCAAGTTTAGAAACTTCCCTGAGCCAACTGAAGACAGACTCCCCAGGAGTACCAGTGTCACACATCCCCTCCTGTAACCTCACCCACCAAGGGAGATGAACTCACCCTAGGGATGGAGACAGAAGGCTGACTCCAGCCCAGACTGTCAATAGCCAGTATATATATTCAGATCTTGTCTCAGAAACAAAACCCAAACAAAGAAAGAGGTGAGAATATTTCAGTGGTTAAGAGTGACTGCCACACTTCTAGAGGACCTGAGTTCAGTTCCCAGCACCCACATGGGGCAGCTTACAGTCCCCTGTAACTCTACTTCCAGCGCCCTCTTCAGGCCTCAATGGGAACTCCACTCATGTGTACATGGATTCACACATATACACATAATTAAAAACAAGATAAATATTTTTTATTTTATAATGATATTTTTTTATGTGATTGTTAATCTTTGTTGTCAATTTGGAGACATACCTATGGGCATGTCTGTGAGAGCCAGAGATTTTTTTTTTTAACATAAAAACAGGTTATAATGTAAAAGTCCAGGGTTATTTTAAACAGTAAAATATTTTCTCTGTAGAAAATAGTATAAATAATATTTCCCAATAAACTCTTTTAAGCCAAATGATAGCTGAATTATACATATAAATATTGTTTAGATTCTGGGATACAGAAGAAACCTATGTTCTCTGTTCAGAGAGCTATGTTTTACTTAAGTTGTATAAGTGAGATTCCTATTCATCTTCCCCTTCACTGATTGATTTATGGCAGACATTTTTCTATAGGCTAATCCATAATCTAAAAAGATTTTAGCCTCCCCTCCTGAAAGCACAGCCAGCATTTTCTTTCATTAGCTTGATACAGTACAAATTCTTTTTTTTTTTCTTTCTTTTTTTCTTTTGGTTTTTCAAGACAGGGTTTCTCTGTGTAGCTTTGTGCCTTTCCTGGAACTAGCTTTGTAGACCAGGCTGGCCTCAAACTCACAGTGATCCGCCTGCCTCTGCCTCCCAAGTGCTGGGATTAAAGACATGCGCCACCAACACCCGACCAGTACAAATTCTTATCCTAGTAGTGAAGTGTTTCACTAAAGCTTTCCCAGTGATTGGGTAAAACCAATATAAGCCACAGTCATCCTAGGGTTCCCCCTGCCAGGTAGCCTCCCTGGATGTGTGGGTTGCAGTCTGATTGTCCTTTGCTTTATATCTAGAATCCACTTATGAGTGAGTACATACCATGTTTGTCCTTCTGAGTCTGGGTTACCTCACTACACATAATTAAAAACAAAATAAGTATTTTTAAAGTAATACCTGGTATGAGTTTTTCTTAGGTTTATGTAAACCCAACCATCATTTCCTGGTCTTTGTCTGGGCTGATTTTGTCATTTATCTCAATCTTTCTTCCTTACGTCTCTTGTTCCAAGGCAAAGGAAACATATTACGCAGCTTGGCTGTGTGTAAGTTCACTGATGTCCTCGTGATCTCTAACATTGCAAAGCCTTGGGAGGATGATTCTAAATAGAACATCTTGAGTTAATTGAAGTGTGTTGTGAAATGTTTGCCGTGGTTCCCTAAATAACCAGTGTTGGCGGGGAACAGTAAATTTGCGTGAACCACTACAGAAAAAAAAAAAAAAATGCTGGTACAAAGAGAAAATACAAGTCAAGTTCCCATTGTGGGGCTAGCATGGAATGTGGGTAAATGGCTCTAATCAAGAAAGATAAGAGGTTGGCACCTTCTCAGGGAGAATTGGAGGATGGGCCACACCTAGGCCAGAGCATTTGCAAAACCTGTCCTCAATCTTCCTACCTATAGGAGAGAACACATGGGAAAGCCTAGCAGAAAGGGAGAGGCCCCGTGACCCACTGTCCTAGCTGAGCTCAGTCAGGCTTCTGTGTCTCCATCAAGGTGTCCGCCATGTACATGAACCATGTTGGGCATTCTCGGGCCAGTTAAGGCACAAATGTCTACTGTGCCCACCAGCATGGCACGGAGCTGAGCCCAGGCTATCTGCAGACACTTCAATGATCATCATCATGTCCACTGAAGCTTGCTGGTCTGGTCCCTAAGTGCCTGTGTACGTACATCATACAGCCCAAAGGAGACAAGGGTCCAGCTCAGAAAGTGATGTTAAGTGTAGCTTTCTTATTTTTATTTTCTAACAAGATGGAGTTTGCTATAGAGCCCTGGGTAGCCTTGAACTCATGGCAATCCTCCTGTCTTAGCATCTCACCTGCTGGGATGACAGAGGTGAGCTGTCACTCTAGACAAAGCACAGCTGTGTTGGAGTTGGTCCTAGTGACTGTCTGAGTCGGGGTTTCTATTGCTGTGAAGAGAAACCACAACCATGGCAACTCTTATAAAGGAAAACATTTAACTGAGGTGGCAGCTTACAGTTCAGAGGTTCCGTCCATTATCATCATGGTGGGGGGGGAGCATGGCAGATGGGAGTATGGGGGCATGCAGGTGTTGTGCCCAGGTTGCAAGTCCCCCAAGCAAGACCACTGCAGAGCCAATATCCACTGCAAGCACACAGAGGTTTGTAATAACAAACAAGCAAGCTTGGTCCTCCATCCAACACAGCAGATGGAAGAGAATGGCCCGAGCATTCATTTTAAGGGGTTTATATAGGAAAGGTTCACATGCAGAATGTTACATAACTTGGGGACTAGGGGTGAGGTAAGCATGAGTTTACTGTTGGCTAACAGGATTCAGGGTATCTACAGAGACATAAATTTTTACTCCCTATGTCCTGCTTTTGTTGAACCCAGGATATATACATTCAGAGTTATTCTTCCAGTCCTGCTCTCCTCTGAGGTCAGCTTCTGGTCAATTGAGCCCATTACTCCCCACATCTTGTTTTGCCAAGTCCAGGATACATAGATTTATTGTCCCAGCCTTATAAGTTCAACTTCTGATCACTTCTAAAACTGCTGGTCAGCAAATACCTTTGGAGGAGGGGAGGGGGAAGTGTCTCTCAAGATGGCTACTGAGTTTTCCCTTTCACAGGCAGACACGGTACTAGAGAATTCTACATCTTTGATCCAAAGGCAGAAGTAAGTGAACTGTCTTAATGAGTGTGGCTTGAGAATATATGAGATCTCAAAGCCCACCTCCACAGTGACGCACTTCCTCCAAAAAGACCATACCTGCTCCAACAAGGCCACACCTTCTAATATTGCCTTTGGGGACCATATTCTTTCAAACCACCACAGTGTTATACATAAGAAACACACAATTTTTTTCTAATTATGTCAACTTGGAGTGTAAGGACTGGTACCTTTTTTAAAAATCTTTTTTATGTTTATATTTTTGTTCATCTTTTATCTAATTTTATTTATTTATTTATTTATTTTATTTATTTATTAATTTTTGGTTTTTCGAGACAGGGTTTCTCTGTGTAGTTTTGTGCCTTTCCTGGAACTCACTTGGTAGCCCAGGCTGGCCTCAAACTCACAGAGATCCCCCTACCTCTGCCTCCCGAGTGCTGGGATTAAAGGCGTGTGCCACCACTGCCCAGCATCTAATTTTATTTAATATTTTTCATTTTAAAGTTTTTTTCAGATTTACTTTATTTTCTGTGTATGAGGGTTTGCTTACATGTACATACATACAACATGTGTATAGGGCTCAGGGAGGTCAGAAAATCCTTTGCAAGGACAACAGGTGCTTTGGAACCATCTCTCCAGCCCCTATAATTTTATTTTATTTTAATTTACATGTGTGAGTGTTTTGTCTACACTTGCATCGCTGGTACCCACAAAGGCCAAAAAGGGTGTCATAGCTCCTGGAATTGAAGTTACAGTCAATTGCAAGCTGCCATGTGAGTACTGGGAAGGGAACCCAGGTCCTCTGTAAGAAGGAAGATCCAGAGTCTAGAACCAAGAACCAACAACAGCCATCACAGAAAGGGGGCCAGAGCTTGAATGGATGAGTATTTCTGTTTTTGGAGCTGAACTTATGGAGCTCCAGAATCACTGTGGACGTGCAAAGACTCCACCCTCATGCCCTATTTTAAAAAATTCCCTATCTTATTTTATCTATTGAATTTGTTTGTGTATATGTGCAGGTGTGCACAGTCCACAGACTGAGGACATAGCTCACTTGGTAGAGCTCTTGTCTAGCATGCATAAAGCCCTGGGTTCAATTCTCAGCACTAAATAAATCATTTAAAACAACAAAAACAAAATAGAGTCTCACCTGTGCCAGGCTGTTCTAGCATTGGTCCACACCCTCACCTGTCATGCCACTTTGAATGGCATCATGATCATTATGCAGTGGAATTGTCAGCATCTGGGGTTCAGGCATAAGAGGCATAGCTCTCCACCAGACACCCTTGGCAGCCCAGGGAATTCCCCTGGACCTTTAGGGTCTTCAACTCAGGTCAAACAGGGTTGGTGGCTTCTGCAACACAGAAAGAATTTCAGGACTAACCAGTTTATGAAGCAGAGTTGGGGTTAAATACAGATCTGTTACTGGGTGCTGTAGAGACAGTGCAGCAGGTAAAGGCACTTGCTGCCAAGCCTGAATTCAATCCACAGGACCTATGTGGTGGAAGGAGAGACTCCTGGAAGTTGCTCTGACCTTCTATGAGTGCCTTTGCCCATGTGCACATACACACACAAAAAATGAATATAATGAAAAATTAATTAACATAGACTTAAACATAAGGGTAAAGAAAAAGCAGTGCTCAGAAAGAAACACAAAATGAGCCAAAAAGCTTGGATGGGGCTTCACAGAGACCAGTCTCTGAACATAAGATACATCCAACATGGGTGCGGGCTCCTAAAGGGAAAGCAGCTGCTTGTTTTTCCAATAGTTACATATAGGAATTTCATGGGTTTGAAGTGACTGTATTCAAAGGGTTGTTAAGAAAGCTAAACTAGCTGGGCGGTGGTGGCTCAAGCCTTTAATCCCAGCACTCGGGAGGCAGAGCCAGGCAGATCTCTGTGAGTTCGAGGCCAGCCTGGGCTACAGAGTGAGTTCCAGGAAAAGCACAAAGCTACACAGAGAGAAACCCTGTCTTGAAAAAAAAGAAAAGAAAAAAAAAAAAAAAAAAAAAAAAGAAAAGAAACCTAAACTAGCCAGGCAGTGGTGGTACACACCTTTGATTCCAGCACTCAGGAGGTAGAGGTAGGTGGATCTCTGCGTTCTAGGCCAGACTGGTATACAGAGGGAGTTCCAGGGCTACACAGAGAAACACACACACACACACACACACACACACACACACACACACACACACGAAAAAGAAAGAAAGAAGCCTAAATAAGGAGCCAGACATTGCAGAACACACTTTTAAATCCCAGCACTTGAGAAGTAGAAGTGGGTGGATCCCTGTGAGGTCCAGGCCAGCCAGGGCTACATAGAGAGAGAGACCCTTGTCCCAAACAAGCAGAACAAAGAAAGGTAAATGAGATTCCCAGGTGGTTCCAGAGGGAAAGGTCTCAGTTGATAAGGTAAAGTCCAGTTCTCAGGGGCACTGAACATTGGATATCTTTACTGCAAACACAATTAGGTTTGTTTGAGATTCTCAGGCCCTGTGGGAAAGGAATGAAGCCCCACCCAAGGTCACCTATACCCAGGCACTGAGCCTGGGTTGTTGCTACTTTACATAAAATATCTGTAAGCCAAGGGAACATTTCTGGGTGTGAGTAGCCTTTACTGCAAACATTGACTGTGTTGGAATCCTTGCTTCTCTGCAGGAGGTAGGCTCTAGTCAGACTCTAGAGCAAGGTGTCTTTTCCCGTCCTGAGTCCCCATAACTTTCCTGACTTCTGTCTGGCCTCAGATATGTACAATCTGAGAATTTGTCACTCTGGCTCACAGGCCTTGCACTCCACGGCCTCATCAACAGTAAATGAGAAACTTGACTTTAGGTCCAGGCCTAAGGCTGAACTCAGTTGAGATTTTGGGGGCTGTGGAAAGTGGGAGAATAATTGGTTTTGTACATGAGAGATGGAGGTGCCTTGGAAG
Organism: Onychomys torridus; assembly: GCF_903995425.1. Lineage (NCBI taxonomy): Eukaryota > Metazoa > Chordata > Mammalia > Rodentia > Cricetidae > Onychomys > Onychomys torridus. The sequence goes on from NC_050445.1 coordinate 105,411,158, forward strand.
GCCAGAAGCAGGCATCATTTTCCCCTGGAGCTGGAGTTATAGGTAGTTTGTGTGCTACCTGAAGTGAGTGCTAGGAACTGAACATGGGGCTTTTTGAAGAGCAGCAAGTGTTTTTAACCACTGAGCCACAGAATAGACTATGGTGACTAGTCTCCAAAGACAATCCCCAGTGAGTTATGCCTCTCAGTGCTCATGTCTTTGGGTACATTTCTCCCTTGTGGGACCTGGGCTGGTCCTACATCTTGCTTTAGCCAATAAAAGGAGGTGGAAGTAATGTCAGGCCAGCTCTGGGTTGATATTAAAAGGTGTTGTAGAATATTATTTTAACTATGTAAAGATGTGTTAAATTTGTTTATGTTGCAGACTATTACTTTAACTATGTGAAGGTGTATTACATTTGTTGATACTGCATTGCTGCATTTATTTAACAATATAAGGATGTGTGCTTAATTATGTAAAGATGTGTCGCATTTGTTTCGCCTTGCCTGACTAAGGCACCTGATTGGTCTAATAAAGAGCTGAACGGCCAATAGCTAGGCAGAGAAGGACAGGTGGGGCTGGCAGGCAGAGAGAATAAATGGGAGAAGAAATCTGGGTGCAAGAGAGGAAGGAGAAAAGAAGGAGAGAAGGAGAAGAGAATGAGGAAGACACCTAGGGCAAGAAGCCAGGTAGACATAAAGAAGAACTGAGAGTAAGATACACAGAAGTAAGAAAGGGAATAAGCCCCGAGGAAAAGGTAGATAAAGAGAAACAGGCTAATTTAAGTTAAAAGAGCTAGCCAGAAGCATGCCTAAGATAGGCTGAGCATTCAAAACTAATAAGTCTCTGTCATGATTTGGGAGCTGGCTGGTATAGAAGAGAGCCTAGCAGGGTGAGCTGAGGGAACCCTGAACCACTTGAACCAAGAAAGAGCACATAAGAAAGCTTTACTGGGAAGATAGAAGGCTGAAATGACACTGCTAGAGAAAGCCCAGAGGAGTCTTAGACATTGTGGTGGTTTGACTAGATATGACCCCGTAGACTCATGTGTTTGAATGTTTGGCCAATAGAGAGTGGCGCTATTAGGAGGTGTGGCCTTGTTAGAGTAGGTGTAGCTTTGTTGGAGGAAGTATGTCACCATGGGGGCAGGCTTTGAGGCCTCACATGCTCAAGCTATGCCCAGTGTGGTACACAGTCTCTTTCTGCTGCCCGCTGATCAAGATATAGAACTCTTGGCTCCTTTCTCCAGTACCATGTCTGCCTGTATGCCACCATGTTTCCTGCCATGATGATAATGGACTGAAACTGTAAGCAAGCCCCAATTAAATATTTTACTTTATTTATTTATTTGTTTGTTTATTTTTGGTTTTTCAAGACAGGGTTTCTCTGTGTAGTTTTGATGCCTGTCCTGGATCTCGCTCTGTAGACCAGGCTGGCCTCGAACTCATAGAGATTCACCTGCCTCTGCCTCCGCATTGCTGGGATCAAAGGCATGCTCCACCACTGCTCAGCAATATTTTACTTTATAAGAGCTGCTGTGGTCATGGTGCCTCTTTACAGCAACAGAAAACCTTACTAAGATATCACACTATCCAGTCCCGAGCTCCCAGATGCTTGGATGTCCCCCACACAGACAACCGTCAAGGTTGACAGCTGTAGAGCACATTTGGCCCCAGTCAACCTACAGAGCCCTGAGAAACAATAAAATGAAGGCATTTATTGTTGTCATTCTGTCTCTTTGAGATAGGGTCTCATGTCCCAGGCTGACCTTGAACGCCTAATCCTCCAGCCTCCATAGCTATCCTAAGTGCTGGAATTACAGGCATGCATCCAACACCAGCCAGTCTGAATGCCATTTTTTAATTGTTGTTATTTTACATTTTATTTGTTTTGTTTATGCATATATGTTTGTGAGGGAAGGGCTGTGTGTCACTGTATGCATGAGGAGTTTAGATGACAAATGATGGGAGCTGGCTCTCTCTATCTTCTGGGAGATGGCTCTCTCTTATGGGAGTTAGTTTTTCTATTACCTGAGATCCTGGATTAAGTTCAGGTCATGAGGTTTGGTGTCAAACCTTAACCACTGATCCGTCTTCTGGCCCAAATGATGGGTTTTGGTTTTTGTTTGTTTGTTGTTGTTTTGTTTTGTTTTCCTTCCTTTCTTCCTTCCTTCCTTCCTTCCTTCCTTCCTTCCTTCCTTCCTTCCTTCCTTCCTTCCTTCCTTCCTTCTTTCCTTTCTTTCTTTCTTTTTTTGAGACAGGGTTTCTCTGTGTAGCTTTGGAGCCTTTCCTGGAACTCACTCTGTAGCCCAGACTAGCCTCGAACTCACAGAGATCTACCTGCCTCTGCCTCCCAAGTGCTGGGGTATTAAAGGTGTGTGCCAGGACTGATCTCTGAGTTCTAGGCCAGCCTGGTCTAAAGATCCAGTTTCAGGAAGGACAGCCAAGCTTAGGCAGTGAAGGAAACCGCTGCAAACAGAAAGCTGGTGAAGATGTCATTGAATGAGGTCCATGTTCCAGCCTTAGCAAGCAGCAGAACTTGGCAGCTTCAGCCATGTGGTTCTGGCTTTAGAATCAAGGATAGAAGAAACGGGTTGTGGAATTTGCCTCTGCAACTAAGGAAAGCCTCTGGGGCTAAGCATGTGGCAGGAGTGTCCCTGCATGGAAGTCCAGAGAGGTCATTGTGTGAAGCTGTGAAGGTGAAGCCTGGATTGCCTTGGAGACCCCAGGATGTTGGAGATGCCAGAGCCATGGGATACCTGCTGAGGAGAGCTGCTCACAGGGAGTGGAGCCAGCCCAAGAAAGACAAGTGTGTTTCAGTCAGCAAAGCTGAACAGAGTTGAAGATCTGAAAAGTGCTTTGATATCAGACATGGAGATGCAGTTTGAAGTTCGCCCAGCTGGTTTTCAGTCTTGCTTTGGTCCAGTATTTCCTCACTATGCTCCCTTTCCTCCATTTTTGAATGTTAATTTATATCCTATGTCATTATGTGTTGGAAGTATGTGATCTGCTTTTTTATTTTGATTTTACAGGGGATTACAGTTAAGAGATTTCATGAGTCTCAGAAGAGACTTTGTACCTTTAAACAGGGTTGAGACTATGATAGACTATGGAGACTTTTGCAATATGTTATGACTCCAAGCCTATGGGTACCTGGGAGTGGAATGTGGTGGTTTGAATAGGTATGGCCCCCATAGACTCATGTGTTTGAATGCTTGGCCCATAGGGAGTGGCACTATTAGGAGGTGTGGCATTGGAGAGAGTGTGTCACTGTGGGGGCATGGACTTTGAGGTCTCATATGTTCAAGCTATGCTCAGTGTGGCTCACAGTTGCTTCTGCTGCCTGAGGATCAAGATGTAGAGTTCTCAGCTCCTCCAGCACCATGTCTGGCCGCATGCTGCCAAATGAAGATAATGGACCAAACCTCTGAAAATGTAAGACAGCCCCAATTCAATGTTTTCCTTTCAAGAGTAATAATAATAATAATAATAATAATAATAATAATAATAATAAAGGCATGTGCCACCGTGTCTGACTTTGTTTTTGAGACAGGGTCTCACTCTGTTGCCCTGGATGACCTGGAACCTGCTACAGGCTGGCCTCTAACTCAACAAGTGCTGGGACCAAAGGTCTGTGCTGCCATGCTCAGCAATGTTGGTAATTCTTTTTTAAACCTTTTTTAAAAAGATTTATTTTTAATGGGGTTGGAGAGATGGCTCAGTGGTTAAGAGCACTATTCTTCCAGAGGACCTGAGTTCGGTTCCCAGCACCCACATGGCAGCTCACATCTGTCTGTAACTCCAGTTCCAGGAGATCTGACAACCTCACACAGACATACATGCAGGCAAAAGAACCAATGTACATAATTTCTTTTTTCTTTTTTCTTTCTTTTTTCTTTCTTTTTTTTTTTCCAGAGCTGAGGACCGAACCTAGGGCCTTACGCTTGCTAGGCAAGCGCTCTATCACTGAGCTAAATCCCCAACCCCAAATTTTTTAAACAATTTACTTTTATTTTATTCTGTGTGTATTGGGTTTTTTCTGTGTGTATCTGTGCACCACATGCATGCATGGGGCCTATGAAAGTCAGAAGAGGGCACTGGATCCCCTGGAACTGGAGTCACATATGGTTTGTGAACTATTCTGTGGGTGATGGGGACTGAACCTAGGTCCTCTGTAAGACTAGCCAAGTGCCCTTAACCACCGACCCATCTTTCCAGTCCAAATTCTGGTCATTTTAAGCCATTAAGTTGTGGAGTATATTTGTTATGCCCTAATAAATAATTGCAACACCACTGGCCAAATTTATTCAGAGCACTAAGAATAAAGATAGCCACAAAAAGTGCTCTTCAGTCAGCTTGAGGCCAGTGTGAAACTGTGCCACAAAAATGAAGCAAGACCATAACTTCCAAGCTAAGGTGAGCTTCTCGGAGTGAGGTAGAGTCAAGGACTGACAGCTGAGGACTCCCAGCATCTAACTGTCAGTCCTGCAAAGCGTGCAGAGAGGGGCAGTGGAGAACAAGGCTAACCTCGACTAACCTGACAGTGCGAGGCAGGAAGACCAAGACAGAAGCTGCAGGAATGTGATCAGCCAAATCTTCCCCCAGAGCTCAGGAGGACTGAGGACATTCATCAAGGTGTGCGGCTGCTGGAAATCCATTTCAGTTTTGCTTCTTTCTTTTTTTTTTTTTTAACAATTTTAAAAAATCTCTCTCTCTCTCTCTCTGTGTGTGTGTGTGTGTGTGTGTGTGTGTGTGTGTGTGTGTGTTTCAGTGACACAGAGAGAGACTGCCACCTGTGGGCAGATGCCCTGGGACTCTAGAAGGGGGTGTCACATCCCCTGCAGGTGGAGTTATAGGCACTTGTGAGCTGCCTTAATGTAGCTGCTAGGAACTGACCTCTGGTCACCTGTAAGCACCTAACCACTGAACCATCTTTCCAGACTCTCTCTTTTTTTTTTTTTTTAATTGTGTTTTAAATATAAAGGTTTTGGTTTTTGGTGTTTTGTTTTGTTTTAAAGTTAGCTTGGTGGTGCCTGCCTTTAATCCCTGTACTCTGGAGGAAGAGATAGGTAGCTCCCTATGAGTTTGAAGCCAGCTTGGTCTACATAGCAAATTCCAGACCAATCAGGGCTACAGGGCGAGGAACTCTGCCCCAAACAAACAACTAAATAATAAATAAATATAAGATTATTTTTAAAGATTCATTTATTTTTATTTTCTGTGTAAGAGTGTTTTGTCTGCATGTATGTATGTACACCATATGTGTGCCTGGTGCCAGCAAAAGCCAGAAGAAGATGCCAGATCCCAGGGAATTTGTGTTTCAGATGGTTAGCAAGCCACCATATGGGTGCTGAGTATCGAACACAGGTCCTCTACAAGTATAGCCAGTATTGTTAACCACTAAGCCATCTCTCCAGCCCTTATTTATATTTATTTTGTGTGTGTGTTTAGTCATATAATCACTGAGGTCAGAAGAAAGTATCAGATCTCCTGGAACTGTAGACGTAGGTAGTTGTGAAACACCCAGTGTGGGTAGAGGAACCAAACTCGGATCCTCAACAGAGCAGTCTGGGCTCCCAACCCTTGAGCTGTCTCCCATTTCCATTTTTCTTGGGATCACACCTGTATTCCTCTTCCTGTTAGCCAATAGAAACAAGAGGGTCTGTAAGCCGGGCGGTGGTGGTGCACGCCTTTAATCCCAGCACTCAAGAGGCAGAGGCAGGTGGATCTCTGTGAGTTCAAGGCCAGACTGGTCTACAAAGCAAGTTCCAGGAAAGGCACAAAGCTACACAGAGAAACCCTGCCTTGAAAAGAAAAAAAAAAAAGGGGGGGGGGGTCTGTAAAATGGGGACTGCAAGAGTGCCAGAGATGTTTCCAAAGACAGGGTCTGAAAACATAGGTGTTCAACATCACTCACTCCAGAAATGTAAGTTAAAAATACCACCATGCTGGCTATACAAGGCTGTGGGGTTAATTTCAGCACTAAATTTAAACAAACAAACAAACTACCCAAATTGCCACAATGTTTCTTTTTCTTTTCTTTTTCTTTTTTGTTTTTTGAGACAGAGTTTCTCTGTGTAGTTTTGCACATCTCCTGGAACTCGCTCTGTAGCCCAGGCAGGGCTCTAAGGCGCAGAGATCCGCCTGGCTCTGCCTCCTGAGTGCTGGGATTAAAGGTGTGCACCGCCCGCCGCCACCACCACCCGGTTTCCACAATGTTTCATTTGACATCCACAGCACAGGTGAAAAGGAAAAAGAGCAATCTCAGCACTTCCTAAGGATGCTGAGCAAGTAGGACTCCACTCCATTGTAGTAGGAGGGTTACGGTATGGTACCAGTCTCTAGGGAACTGTCTAGCAACCATCTGTCTGGTTGCAGATGCATACTGGGTTCCTCAAGTTCCCAGGGAAGCAGACTCGGAACAGGAGGGTTGAAATGTGGGAAATGTCTTAGTTACTTTTCTGCTTTGATAAAACACCATGACCAAGCCAATGTATAGAAGGAAAACTTTATTTAGTTTGTGGTTGCAGACGGATGAGTCTCTCATGGCAGGGAGGCACAACAGCAAGCAGCAGACCTGGAAGATCACAGCTTGAACCACAAGCTGAAGCAGAGAGAGAGTTAACTGGGAACAGCACGTGGCTTTGAAATCTTAAAGCCCACCCCCAAGTGACAGCCCTCCTTCAGCAAGGCCACACCTCCTAAACCTGCCCAAATAGCGCCACAGTTGGGGAAGGGGGGGGCCACACTGTGAGGGACTGACTCATTTAAGCTGCCACAGAACTCTCAAGAACACAGGCGCAGGGAGGAGGATGTGAAGCCTCACAGTGGAAGGTGAAGAACTCAGAGTTCTAACAGAGAATTCTGCTATTGAGATGGCCCTTAGGGTGTGTATTAGTCACTGTTCTTGTCACGGTTACCTGACAAGAAGCCAGCGGAGACAGATATAGTATGGCTATTCGTTAGAGGAGACACAAGCTATCATGTCAGGGGAAGCAAGGTAGCATGCAGCTCCACGGTGGTGGGAGCGCAGAGCTGCTGGCTCATATTTCAGGGGGCTGCTGGCTCATATTTCAGGGGGCTGTGGTCAGCTGCTGTCTCCTTTCTGCTCTCTTTCTCATTCACTCTGGACCCCCAATTGTGTGATGATGCTGCCCACATTTAGGGCAGATCTCCCCTCAGTAGTTCCTCCCTAGGAAGACTCTCAAAGATGCACCCCCCAAATGCACCTAACAGCCATGCCTTTCTAAGTCTAGTAAAGTTGAATATCAAAATTGTCCATCTCAAGGTCCCATGGTTTTTTGCTTCTATGTTGGCCCATCCTTGGCTACAGCATGTCCTAAAGGAGCAGTAACCTCTTCCATTAGCTGATAGAGAGTGATGCCTGGCCCTGTTGGGATCCAGGCAACACACCACAGAATCTGCTACAGTTCAGCCTCATGTAAGGTAAATATGACCTCACTACAAAACAATTTAACCTCATCTGAGAACAGGGCCTTTATGACCCTGATTTTGTGTGTGTGTGTGTGTGTGTGTGTGTGTGTGTGTGTGTGTGTGTGTGTGTTGCAGGGCCTTGTGCATGTTAGGCAAATGCTCTACTACTGTTCACACCCCTAGCCTTAGATATATTATCTGGGGTAACTTAGGAGGGTAGGTGGGATGTCTGCAGCTCTCTGGCTACAGCTGGTCTCAGGGTTCTATTGATGGTCATTTTCTCCTCATCTACTGCCCGTTCTGTGTCTCCTCTCCTTCAGTCTGCTTCTCTAGGTGCCTCGCTTAGTGAGAAGGCCCTGAGATGTCTATGCTCCTGGACACTGTGTCTATGTTACCTGGATCTCCTCATGGCTGTTATAATCTGCTGATTTACCATCAAGAATTAATCATGGAAGAACCAAGGGGCCCCTCCAACAGTCAGAGTGAGTCACATCTATTCTCCCTGCCCTCAGGTGAGGCACTACTTCTGACTTCCTCCGTATGAGAATGTTCAATAAACCTGCTAGACCAGTAACCGTTTGTTTGTTTGTGAAGAGGTGACAGAGTCTTGCTACACAGCCAAGCCTGTGTGCATGCATGAATGCATATGTGTTGTATGAGTGTATGCCACATGTGTTCAGATGACTGTAGAGGCCAAGGAGTTAGAGGCTACACAGAACTAAAGTCAGGACATCTGGAAGAACAGCAAACACTTTTAACCACTGAGTTTCTTTCCAGCCCCACAGGATTATCTTTTAAATATTTATTTATTATTAGTGTGTGTGTGTGTGTGTGTGTGTGTGTGTGTGTGTATAAAATGTGTGTGTGTAAGTATGGGCATCAGTGTATCACAGTGCACATGTAGAAGACAGGAGAGTCAGTTTTCCCCTTTCCCCATGGATTCTGGGGGTCATACTGAGGTCTCGGGACATCCATGGCCAGTGTTGTTTTTTTTTTTTATCCACTGGGCCATCTCACTGGCCCCATAGATTCTGGGGGTCATACTGAGGTCTCGGGACATCCATGGCCAGTGTTTTTTATCCCCTGGGCCATCTCACTGGCCCTTTTATTTGCTGGTCTTGACCTCTCCATCCCCCCAGCTTTACTCCTGCAGGCCTGTGCCAAGATGCCTAGACAGTGCAGAGTCTTAGAAGAATGTAAGTCCAGGCAACCAAAGGCCTAGGGTCTGAATGACCACGCCAGATGGCTCCAGGATAGCACACTCCTTCAACATGTCATCATGAGCTCTAGAGAAAGGCACATCCAGTGAGAAGTAGAAAAATGATGGGTACAGAGTGGCAGAGATCCTTCCTCAGCTTTCTGCTGGCCGTGTCTTTTGGACAGAGAATAGAGTTTTCAAAGGATTTCTAGGCTGAAAAGAACTATAAAAACAAAACAAAACAAAAAACCAGAGATGAACAGAAATGGAGTCTGCATCCCCTTCCTCTTACCACAGTTCCCACCGTGGCCCTGGAGACCTGAAGTGGATCTGCAGGGAAGGTGCAGGAGCCACAGAGCCTGTGGCTTAGCTGGGCTGGAAGTCTTCCAGACACTGGTAGAGAAAGTCTCGAGGCAGGCAGGGGCGCCTTGGGAAGTAATGATGCTCCAGGGAGCACAGAGCACAGCAGCTGAACTGGTAACACACACCGGAGAAGGAAGGGATACAACCAGGAAGAGCAAAGGACTGCACTGTCCAGCCTTCTTCTGCCCTTTCCGTATCTGTGGGGCACAGGGAAATGACTGACTTCCAGATGGGCTGGGAAAATACTGAGAGAGAGAGAGAGAGAGAGAGAGAGAGAGAGAGAGAGAGAGAGAAAGAAAGAAAGAAAGAAAGAAAGAAAGAAAAGAAGGACATCAGCAGTGCCTGCAGGCCCATGAGTAGCTTGGATATAGGCTACAGGTCCAAAGTCCTCTAGGCCAGCAGCTCCTGGGATGAGTCCATGAGTCATATGCAAACCACTGGACCACTTCAGCTGCCTCAGGTATGCTATGATATTAATTATCTGAGATCGAATCTTTAGTACCCTAATTTGGTCCTCTGTTTCTGTGATAAAGAGCATGACCAAAAGCAACATGGGGTGGTAAAGGTTCCATTTAGCCTGTAAGTTCCAATCACAGTCCATCACTGAGGGAGAAGCCAGGGCAGGAACTCAAGTAGGAACAGAGGCAGGAACCATGGGGGAGCAATGCTTGCGGACTTGTTCTCCCAAGGCTTGCTCAGCTGGCTTTCATATACAAGCCAGGACCACCCACCCAGGAGTAGCACTCTGCCTGTAGCGGATGGGCCCTCCCACATCCATCAATCATTAATCATGAAAATACCCTACAGACATGCCACAGGTCAGTCTGATGGAGGCAGTTTCTTGGTTGAGGGTCTCTCTTCCCAGGTGACTCTAGTTTGTAACACGTTGACATAAACCAGCACAGACTGGCTGAGGCTCTGCAGCCTAGAAAGGTAAAGCCGTGTCTCAAATATAAGTTGGTCCCTGTCAAGATGACTCATTTCTCTTTCTGGATTATAAAGACCTCACGTCATTACTTTGTCAGCAAGTGCTGTGGCCTGCCTTGAAGGGTGGTAGCCATATTGAGGGATCCTTCTCAATATTCGTCACTGGAAAATCAGACATTCCCAGTGGCGGGACCTAGACCATGACTAGTGAATTCAGAACCTCTAACCCTGCCATATGCGGTTCCTTTGTTTATGAGCCCACTGATGTGGTCGGTGACAGAGGCCAGCTTGAGCAAGACTGACTCATTCAATCAGCTTGTTTAGGTGGTACCAACTAACGATGGGTGCTTTCTAGTGACACAGACATGGGATGCCAACATTTCCACACTTTGTCTTAGTCCATTTTTCTTGCAGCCCACAAGAATATACTATAGAGATTCAGCTGTGTATTAAAGCTATACTTTGCCCGGTCCGTCAAATGGGAAGTCATTTATCATGGAATATTTGGTGTTACACAGCCTTATTATTTCAGCTGTCTTCTGCTATGGAATTCTTGCATGCCCAAATACTTCCAGCCCATATTGGCAAACTGCTAAGCTTCTCAGACGTTGAACCTCTAGGTAACTAACTCCCCCACTGAGCTGAGGAGACAAGCAGACTGTAGATGCACAGCTTTGCTTCTTGTGTAAATGAAGCTCAGACCATCCCTTGCCTTCAAGCCTAGTGGCTTTCCAGGGCAATTGACTGAGGACAATTTGACTTTTTACATATCCAGGACTGGAGTTGAATTCCAGAGGCAGAAACAGAATCCTATGGCCAGAGAGAGGAGAGGAAGACAGAGATTCTGTAGAGGGTAAAGCAGATCTCTTGGAGAGTTTATCAGGGCCAGGGGTAAGGAGCCAGAAAGCATAGATGCAGGATGAAGGAACAGAAGACGAAGATGAGACCCAAAGCATAAGGGCTTAGTTATTACCAGGGCTATGAGAGAACAGAAAAAGTAGGTACAAAGAGGAACTGAGACTCAGGACAGGACTGAAGTTGTATAGATAGAGTTTTGTCAGAAAGAAGTAAAGTAAACGAACAAAAGAGCATAGTGTATGTAGATTCCTTTCCCTCAGATACCCATGCCGTACACAGCGTCTTTCCCAGAACTCTGGGAGGAATTTCCTCAAGGCTGGAACTTGGGAAAATTCCGTTATCTTTACACTCTCTGTTGCTATAGCAGAATACCATGAACTGAGTCATTTATAAAGTAAAGGAGTCTGCTCAACGTGATGAGGCTGGAAAGGCCAAGGGCATGATGGTGGCATCCAGCACACAGCCTCACAGCCGAGCAGGAGGAGAAACGAGAGCCAAAAAGAAGGTGGGGCCAGAGCTGGGCATTTTATAACAACCTTCTCTGGAGTAACCAAGACCCTGGATGACAACATTAATCCATTCATGAGATTCCATCCTCACAGTTCAATCACTTTCCACCAGGAGCCAGCTCCCTGAGCTTGGGGGACACCCAAACTAGAGCAAACCCACTCCCTGGGATGCCCACACCACTTTTTTCAGACCTCCTCATCTTTGATCCTATTATATTTCTCCTTTGTTTCTGTTTAGTTCTTTTACTACATTTATTTATGTATGCGGGGGCACACACCACTGGACAAACGTGGAGGGCCGAGGAGGACAAGCCGCTGGACTTGATGCTCTCTCTCCATCATGTGGGTCTCAGAGATTGAATTCAGGTCTTGGGCTTGGCAGCAAGTGCCTTTACCTCCTTGCCTGATCCTTCCTATTTCCATCACCGGCTGTGTCTCTTACCCCGGTGGATGTTCATGTACACTGCCCTGAAGCTATGCCCGTTGGTAGGATTGCTTTTTTTTTTTTTTTTTTTTTTTTTGTCTTGGTCACTTCAGCACCTCATCTGCTCTCAGTTTGCACCCACATACCACGCAGACTCATCTGTGAATCAAATGTGGCCCTCCTTGCCTGCGAGTCGGGGGGGGGAAGCCCCACTGTAGCCACGCTGGGCTGCAGGAGACATGCTGGTATGAGGCTGACATGGGAAGTGGGGCTGCTGTGAGGGTCTTGGGAAACCTTCGTGTGCCCTGAGACCCTGCTGAGCCTGATGTCATCTGTACTATCTTAGTATAGAATACTGTCAGGCCACATGATATGATGCTTCCTAGGGCCTGTGACAGGCTGCAGGATCAGTCAAAACCTATGGTCAGATGTCTATGTCTCTGAGGGCCAACTCTAGAGAAGTCTCTCTGCCTCCTCTCTTTCTTAAAGTCTTATTTATTCGTTATTTTTACATGTGTGTGCCTGTATGAATTTATGTGCAGGAGTTACATGCAATTGTGAACTGCCACATGAGTGCTGGGAACTGAACATGGGTCCGCAGTAAGCACTCTTTTTTTTTTTTTTTTTTTTGACAAAATTCCTAACAAAAACAACTGAAGAGAAGGAAGATTTATCTCAGCTCACTGTTTCAGAGGGTTTCAGTCCATCACAGCTAGGACTGGAACAAGGAGCAGTTCAACTGTAGTGCTGGGAGCATGGTGGTGGCTGCGGACATCACAGTGGACCAGGAAACAAAAATCCATGCCAGAAACAGGAGGCCATAACCTTCAAAGGCAAGACCCACCCAGACTGACCTTCTTCCATAAGTGATGTTCCACACCCTACCAGTTCCACAACCTCCCAAAGTAGTGTCATCACCTAAGAAACAAATGGGAGCTATGGGGGCATTCCAGGGGCACTGCTACACTCTCATACCACCAGATCATCCAGATCTGATGGACTGAGGTGGAGAGTTGCTCATATCAAAGCCTGGCTTCAGAGCTCTTCTTTGCTCAGGGGCCTGCTCGAAGCCCTTGTTGCTCAGAAAATTAAAGGAATAAATCACCCCTCATTATGCACGGGACTGCTTCCAGGGTTTACAGGGAGGTCCAAAGCCTCATGCAGTCAAGTCGACTGTTTGCATGTGACCTGGGCATATTTCTCATATGCTTCAAACTTTAGATGATTGTATAACCCATGCAATGCAAATGGTATGTGAATAGTTATTATACTGGGTTGTTTGGGGCACTGGAATAAGGGAAAAAAAGTGTACCTGTTCCATACAGACCCAGGCTAGCCTTGAACTCACAATAGACCTGCTTCAGATTCCTGAGTGCTAGGATTGCAGGCATGAGCTGCCACACATGACTAGATGTAAATATTACCTTCTCCAGTGTTTTCTATCTGTGGGTCACTGAGTTCAAGAATGTGGAACTCAAGGATGTAAAAGGCTGGCTACGTTCCCAAGAACAACGTGTGCTGACTGACGCTGGACCCTGAAGAGGTCCGTGGATACTGTGCTTCCTTCCAGGGGAGGCCTATGGATCCTGTGCTTCCTTCCAGGGGAGGCCTGTGGGTACTGTGCTTCCTTCCAAGGGAGGTCTGTGGGTACTGTGCTTCCTTCCAAGGGAGAAGGCACAGAAATGGTCACTGGCCCTTTACTTCAGAAAGAACACCCTGTCTTCTCCATTCCACACATATCTGTTGTGCTTTTTAATGTAATTTAATTATTTACTCATATCTTTTGAGACAAGATCTCTCTATGTAGCCCTGGCTGTCTTGGAATGCTCTATGTAGACCAGATTGGCCTTGAACTCACAGGGATCCACCTACCTCTACTTCCTGAGTGCTGGGATTAAAGGCGTGAGCCACTACACCTGGCATGTACTTAAAAACAAAACAAAACAAGATTTATCTATTTTTATTTTTATGTCTGAGTGTTTGCCTCTGTGTGTGTGTGTGTGTGTGTGTGCGCGTGTGCGTGTGCATGTGTGTGGTGTGCGTGTGCGTGTGCGTGTGCGTGTGCGTGTGTGTGTGTGTGTGTGTGTGTGTATGTGTGTGTACCACATGTGTGAAGTGCCTGTAGAGGCCAGAAGAGGGCATCAGATCCCCCGGGAACTGGAGTTACAGGTGGCTGTGAGCCACAATGTGGGTGCTGTGAATTGAACTTGGAAGAGTAGCCAGTGCTCTGAACTGCTGAGCCATCTCTCTTGCCCCCCTCAGCTTAATTTCTTTTTGGTTTTGTTTTGTTTTTTGAGACAAGGTTTCTCTGTGTATCCCTGGCTGTCCTGGAACTCACTTTGTAGACTAGGCTGGCCTCAAACTCACAGAAATCTGTCTGCCTCTGCCTCCCAAGAGCTGGGATTAAAGGCGTGCACTATCACACCTGGCTCAGTTTAATTTCTTAAAAGCAGTAAGTCAGGGCTAGAGAGGTAGCTCATCAGTTAAAAGCACATATAATTCTTGCAGAAGACCCAAGTTTGGTTCCCAGCACTCACCTTGTATGGTAGTTTACAAGCCCTGTAATTCATCTGCAGGGGATCTGACACTGTCTTTTGGCCTTCATGGACAACACACACACACACACACACACACACACACACACACACACACACACGGACACGGACACGGACACGGACACACGGACCCAGACACGGGCACAAACAGACACACACACAGACATGGACACACATGGACACACACATACACATGGACACACGGACTCATGCAGACAAATACAAATACACACACATGGACAAACACACATAAATACAAATGAATAAATATTCCTTAAGAGTGGGAAATCAGACTCAATGTAGAAAGTGTTTACTCCAGCAATGTTTGGACAGGCTTTCTCTCCCAAGCTACATGACAATACATTTCGCCATTTGATTTGTTTCCAGGATTGCAATGGAAAGGAGAAAGGGGTGGGGGCCTCATCAAAGGGGATTAAAACAAGCTGTACCTAAAACAAACACCCTCTCCCCCACAAACCAGAGCATCCTGAGGATGCTGGAGTCTCCTCCCCCGACCACAGACAGGGTCTCCCTGCTTATACATAGCAAGCCTGGAACTCACTATGTACCACAGGCTGGACTTGAACTCCAAATCCTCCTGACTTGGCCTTTTTGGCTGTAATATTCTGCTGGCATTACAGGTGAACATCACCATCCTCAGCTCAGAGATACCAATGTACCAACAAGGGAGCAGTCTCTGGCAGTGTTCTCAGGCAAATCACCTCCAGGGTCTCAGTTTCCTCATCTGTACAATGGGCATAATAATAGTATCTACCCCTCCATCTTGCTCAACTCTGAATCCCCAGAGTACTTGACACAAAGTATCATTTGACAAGTACAGACTGCATTAATTAATTAGTGGCATATGGGTATCAGAGGACATGACACACACAGCCCACAGTGTATGGCAATCATTATATTCTAAGGCTGAAAAACATTCCTCTCTCTCCCACCCCAATTAGGTCTCATTTATATACTTATAAACCCAGGCTGGCCTGGAACTCACTATGTAGCCCAGGCTGGCCTCAAACTGGCAGTAATCCTCCCACTCTAGCCTCACTAGAGCTGGGCTCACGGCATGTGCCACCACACCCAGCTCATGCCTGTCTTCTGACTCAACTGCTCCACTTGTAGGATTGGAAACAATACTAATAATTTAGGTAATTAAGGGAATAAATGAACAATTACGATAATCTTATTCAGGTGATTGGTAATTAAGGACACACCAATAATTTAGATGTTAGGGCACCACTGGAAAGGCACGTGCCTATCTTTTGAAGGGTGAGGAGTCTATGTGTGCAGCACGCTGAAGTCACAAATGTGCATGGGAGTGGGGGTGTCTTATGTAGCCCAGGCTGGCTCCAATCATATGTAGCTGAGGATGACCCTAAACTTTCTGATCCTCTGGCCTCCACCTCCTGAGTGCTGGGATTATGGGTATGCACCATAACAACCAGCTCTCTTTGGTGCTTCCAGAATGCATGAAACACACAGGCCTACATCCTCAGCCTACAGAGAGACTCCATGGATGATGCACTAAGGTAACAGTCCTCAAAGTGGGTCCAGGGAATAGCAGTCTCAATGCTACTTGGGACTGTGCTAAAAATGTAAAGTGCTCAAAATTAAAAATTATTTTTCTGGGGCTGGAGAGATGGCTCAGAGGTTAGGAGCACCGACTGCTCTTCCAGAGGTCCTGAGTTCAATTCCCAGCAACCACATGGTGGCTCACAACCATCTGTAATGAGATCTGGTGCCCTCTTCTGCCCTGCAGTCATAATGCTGTCTACATAATAAATAAATCTTTAAAAAATTATTTTTCTGTTTAGTATATGTGCATGTACATACTCATGAACGTGTAGCTCTGTGTGGAGGCCAGAGGCCAATGGCTAAATATCTTCCTTGATCACTCCACCTCTGCCGCCTTCGAGATGGAGGCCTCTCACTGGGCTGGAGCTCATTGATTGATCTAGGCTGGGTGGCCAGTGAACATCCTCCTGTCCCCGCATCCCCAGGGCTGGGATAACAGTTGCCAGCACCACCCCTGGCCTCCCCAGCGTGCTGGGGATGCTGAGATGCTGGCTTTGTGTTTGTAGAGCAAGTACATCACTGACTGGGCCATCTCCCCACCATCCCTCAATTGGTTTTTGTTCCTTTGGAGAGAGGGCCTCGCTGTGTAGCCCAGGCTGGCCTCAGGTTGGCAGGGCTCCTCCCATCTCAGCCTCTCCGGTGGTTGGATAATAGACATGAGCCACCACATCCATCCTAAGACTTATGTGTAGGGTAGGGAAGTGGTCCTCTGACCTCTGAGCTGTGGCAAGTGCATGCACAGAGATACATAAATAAATAAACAAATAAGGCTTTCTTTTAATCAGGTGATTGTGATGTGGGTCCCAGGTTCAAGGACCACAAGCCCTAAGGTATTATTACAGTGTTTCCTTATTGAAGGGAGTGTGGATTTTTTCCCCTCAAGACAGGGTTTCTCTGTATATCCCTGGCTGTCCTGGAACTCTGTAGACCAGGCTGGCTTCGAATAAACTCAGAGACCCACCTGCCTCTGTCTCCCAAGTGCTGAGATCAAAGGTGTGTGCCACCGCCACTCAGTGGGTATGGTTTTATTGTTTGTTGGTTGGTTGGTTGGGTTGTTTTTTTTTTGTTTTTTGTTTTTTGTTTTGTATTGTTTTGTTTTTCAAGGCAGGGTCTTTCTGTGTAGCTGTTTTGGAACTAGTTCTGTAGATCAGGCTGGCCTCAAACTCACAGAGATCTGCCTGTCTCTGCCTCCCAGGCTTAAGGGTATGTGGTACCACTACCTGCTGAGTATTTTTAATATTCCTTTTTCAATATTCTTAATTTTCCTGACATTCTTGGCACAAGCATGCCTTACCAAATGATAAAGAAAATGCTTGAAAAACTAGGTGTGGTAGTTGGTGCCTATAATCCCAGCACTCAGAAGGCTGAGACAGAAGAGTTGCAAAGTTGAGGCCAGTCTAGGATCTATAGCAAGATTGTTTCAAACTAAAACAAAGACTGGTGTGGTGGCTCAGTGGGTAGAGGTGTTTACTAAGCTTGAAGACCTGAGTTTAATCCCCAGGACCCACATGGTAGAAGGAGAGAAATGACTTCAAGTTCTCCTCTGTCTTAGTTAGGGTTTCTTTTGCTGTGAAGAGACACCATATACTTTTTAATATTTCTTCTTTTGTAAATTGGACTGGACGTCATTCTGTTTAGTCTCTGTGATGAGTCTCAGTTTCTTTTCTCTGTCTTTTACGGATTTATTTTGTTTTTAGTTACATATATACCCACATGTGTGGGGTGGAGAGGGAGTATGCAGGACGAGCATGCAGTGCCCTCAGAGGCCAGAAAAGGACACCAGATCCCCGGAGCTGTTGTTACAGGTGACTGAACTGTCCTGTGTGGGTGCTGGGAATCCAGTGTCCGCCCTGGGTAAGAGCCACGATTATTTAACCGTCAACTGTCTCTCCAGCTCGGGGTCTCCATTTATTTTTCCATTTGTGAGCCAGATTTCTACTACTTTGACAAATTCTGCAGAGACTCAAATTAAAAGGGGGAAAGCTTCATTCTGGCTCTTGGTTTCAGACGTTTGGGTTTGTGGTGCAGTCAAACATCGAAGCTGGAGCCAGGGAGATCGCTAGTCTCAAAGGAGATCGCTAGTCTCACCGTCAGTGGTGAGCAGAGCCGGTGCAGAAAAGAGGCAGGAAAGGGCTGGTTTTGGGTAACAGACTCCTCAGAATCCAAACTTTCCCTCCAGGGTTGGGGGAGCGGGGTGGGGACGGGAGGGGGTAGCTCGGGAGACCACGGAGGTAAACAAAAGGCCACATTCGGGGACGCTTTCCGTAAGGAACAGGCAGCTGCAGAGGGGAGATATCTCGGATTTGTCAGCTGCCTGCATGTTGTGCACAGAGCTCCAGGGCTGCAGCTTTTGTGAGTCGTCACCCTGTTGGGGTTTTTGGTGATGCAGCTGTTTTTGAGTCACACCTGCTCCCGTAAGTAACCCCTCCCCCACACTCCTGTTGGTAAGTCCAATAAAAACTCAGTAGTTACACGTTAGACCTTGGTACGGATATTACCTGGGTCTGTCATGGAGTTCCCTTTCTGGGAGATTAGATGTGGGGGGGGTGTGTGTGTGTGTGTGTGTGTGTGTGTGTGTGTGTGTCTCCCCAGGAAAAGTCTGCCACAGGACAACTGGTCCATCTAGTCCCTGCAAGAACCTGCACCCAATGAAGTAACACTTGTCCAAGTAGACCCCGCCTCTTAAAGGTCCCAGCACCTCCTGACAGTGCCACAGGGCCAGCCAAGATTTAAACCGTAGATTGGCCTAACTGCAATGCCAGAACACTCAGCCATAGAGCCCCGCCCCAGCCTCTTCACAGGGATACTTCTTGAGTTTGTTATTACTACTCCACAGGATTTACCTAATATTTACCTAAATTTACCTAATACTTACCTGTTAAAGTCTTCATTAACTAACCTGAGAATGTTCTTCACATCCCAAATCCTTCTATCATGTATACCTGGAAGTCTCAGAATCCAACCCAGGACTCCATGTATGCATTTATTTTTCTCCCCTTTTGAGAGAAACGCCAGGGGGGTCGGAGTCTTACAGAAAAGGTCAGGGAAGAAGGCAGAACCGGGGCTCAGCCCCTCATCCCTGCAGATCTGACCTCATGTCCAGGAGAACGCCACAAAAGGTCAAGGGCACTCAAGACTCAACAGAAGGCTCCAGGTGCCAGGAGCAAGCCCTGCCCCAAGCAGGTGCAGAGCTGAAATCCTTCAACTGAGTCTCAGAAACTTCCTGCTCAATGTTTTTCTCCGTTGCTAGGGAAACCTGGATTCCTTAGCTGCTCACTGGTTATCACCCCCTCTTGTGTCCATATACAGTAATAGCCCCTACAATTGAGCAAAGCAGGTGGATCCCCACTTCCAGCCTGCCCCACTCTTCTTCCTCAGCCTCCCTCCCTCCCTCTCCCCTCTCTCCACTTTCTTTCTCTCTTCCTTGCCCCCCCCTATAGGCACTTTTTAAAATTTAATGCATGGTTTAAATATTTTTGTGTTTATTGCTGGGAATCCAACCCAGGACTCCATGTATGCTAGACAACATCCTCAGCCCTTATTTTTTTTTTTAAAGATTTTATTTTTAATTATGTGTATGTGTGTATATCTGTGTGCTGACATGTGTGCATGTGGATGTATGTGGCCTCAGAGACCAGATGTGTTGGATCTCCCTGGAGCTGGAGTTAAAGGTGGTTGTGAGCTGCCCAATATAAGTGTGGGGAACAGAACCTGGGTCCCCTGGAAGAGCTCCATGCACAATTAACTGCTGGCCCACCTCTCCAGCTCCAGCCCTTAATTTTTATTGTGGAATTAATGCATAGAAAAGCATCCAGAAGTCTGGCATGGCACATGCCTTTAACCCCAGCACTCAGGTTGCTGAGGCAACAGGATTTGAGTTTGAGGACAGCCTGGGCTATCTGCAGAGACTGTGTCTTTTCTTCTTTCTTTCTAAGATTTATTTATACAGAAGAGGGTGCCAGATCTCATTACAGATGGTTGTGAGCCACCATGTGGTTCCTGGGACTTGAACTCAGAACCTCTGGAAGAGCAGTCGGTGCTCTTAACCTCTGAGCCATCTCTCCAGCCCAAGACTATGTCTTAAAAACCAAAGAAATGTCCCTTTTTCTCTTTCTGCTCTCTTCCCTCCATGTGGTCTCTCTGTTTCTCTGGTCCTTTCTCTCTCTCTCTCTCTCTCTCTCTCTCTCTCTCTCTTTTTCTTCTTCTTCTTCTTCTTCTTCTTCTTCTTCTTCTTCTTCTTCTTCTTCTTCTTCTTCTTCTTCTTCTTCTCTCCCTCTCTTTCCCCCCTCTCCCCCTCTCTCCCAATAAAGCTCTAATAAGGAAAGGGAAAAAAAAACAAACAAACAAAAAACGAAGAAATGGGTCTTTGTCAGTACCTTAGGCAACACCCGCCCAGGCAAACACACATCGCCCCCTAGCTGCAGGTATGTGCCTGCATCTCTTTGCTTTGTGTTTAATTATCAAAGTATCTTTAAACAAGCAAGCTTCTGATTGGGAAGATGTATAGATAAAGTCATCTATTTTCACTCAATATCATGTTTCTGGGCATTGGAGAGAAGGGTCAGCCATCAAGAGCAATTCGTGATCTTGCGATTCAGTCCCCAGCACCTGCATGGTGGCGCACTACTGTTTTAGGTTGTTTCTGACAGGGTCTCTCTATGTAGCCCTGGCTGGCCTGGAACTCACAGAGGTCTGCCTGCCTCTGCCTCTGGAGGGAGTCCTTGATTCAAAGGTGTGTGTTACCATACCCCACTTCATCACCTCATGTTTGGAGACAGGATCTATCACTTAACCTGAAGCTCCCTGGTGTGGCTGACCTGGCTGGCCAGCCTGCCCAGGTATCCTGCTGCCTCTGCCTCCCAGCACTGAAATCAGAAGCCCACACTGCCATGTCAGCTTTATTTAGTTTTAAAGGATTTTCTGGGTGCCCTACAGTTTCTATTACTGTGTCTTAGGATTCCTATGGCTGTGAAGAGATACCATGACAGTGCCAACTCTTATAAACATTTAATTGGGACTGGCTTACAGTTTCAGAGGTTTAGTCCATTATCATCATGGCAAGAAGCATGGCAGCATGCAGGCAGGCACGGTGTTGGAGAAGGAGCTAAGAGTTCTTAATCTGAAGGCAACAGGAAATGAACTGTAACCCTGGTTGTGACTTGAGCATATGAGACCTCAAAACCCACCTCCACAGTGACACACTTCCTCCAAGAAAGCCACACCTACTCCAACAAGGCCACACCTTCTAATAGTGCCACTCAATTTTAAGTTTTTGGCTTTTACATGGGAGTGCAAGTATATTTATGTGTGTGGCATGGTTATGCATGGCAGTCCAGAGGCAATCACTTTGTTTTAGGGACAGAGTCTCTTACCAAGACAGGGGGCTAGCTGGTTAGCTGGCTAGCCAGCAAGCCCCAGAGATTCACCTGTCTCTGAACCACCACCCCACCCAAGGCTGGCACTATTTGCCACACCTCGCTTTTTATGTGGGTACTGGGAATTGAACTTGGGTCCTCATGGTCACCTGGAAATTGAACTTGGGTCCTCATGGTCACCTGAGAAGCACCTTACTAACTGACCTATCTCTCCAGCCCCTACAATTTATTTTCTAAAAATGTATTTTCTCATTTTTTATAATTTTGGCTTTTTGAAACAGGATCTTGCTATATAACCCAGGTTAGGTTCAAGACAGTGACTCTCCTGCCTCAGCCTCCTATGTGTTGGTACTACATGCTTATTCTTACAACTAGCCTATTATGAACATTTCTGTTATGAACAGAGGTGGTCAAATAGCTCTTAAAATATCTTTTGTGCCGGGTGGTGGCGCACGCCTTTAGTCCCAGCACTTGGGAGGCAGAGGCAGGCGGATCCCTGTGAGTTCAAGGCCAGCCTGGACTACAGAGTGAGTTCTAGGAAAGGCACAAAGCTACACAGAGATACCCTGTCTTGAAAAACAAAAAAACAAAACAAAAGATCTTTTGTATATATTCCTGGAAGTGAAGCTTCTGGATCATATGGTAATTCTGTCCTAAAACTTTTATTATATTTCTTTTTAGATTTATGTATTTTATTTTATGTGTATGAGTGTTTTGTCTGAGTCTATGTCTGTGCACAACTTGTGTGCCTCATGCCCTTGGAGGTCACATGTGTGCAGTACCCAAAGAGACCATCAGAAATCACCAGTCAGGCTAGCCCCCCAGCTTGCAATGACCCTCCTGCCTTTGTGTCCTGAGCACTGGAGTTACAGGCGCATGAGGACATGCATGGTCTCTTTTTTTTGTTCTGTAGCTTGGCATTGTTGCCCTTGATATAAAGTCTAGAGCTGAACCAACAAGATGACTCAGCAGGGCACCAGGGCCAGCCTTGCATCCTTGGGCTTGGTATCCTCTATCCCACAGAGTGGAAGAAAGCAACCAACTCCTAAGAGTTGTCCTCTGAGCTGGGCATGGCGGCACACACCTTTAGTCCCAGCACTGGAGACTCAGAGGCAGGTAGTTCCAGACCAGGTCTACATAGTCAGTTCCTAACCAGGCAGGGCTACTCTTTAGATTTGTTAATCTGAGAATACCAAATCCCACACCCCTGTTATTTTTTGACATAGAATCTCATTAACTCAGACTGCTCTTGAACTCCTTGTGTAGCTGAGGCTGGTCTTAAATTTCCAATACTCTTGCCTTCACCTCCCCAGTGCATGCAACACCATGCCCAGTTTGTATGTTGCTGGCGTTAAATCCAGAGCTTTGTGAACTTGAGGTATGTTCCGAGCCAGGTCTCCAACACACACACACACATACACACACACACACACACACACACACACACACACACACATACATTTTTTCCACAGGAATGTTTGCAAACCCCCTCCTCCCATCCCCACCTGTGCAAATGAAGTCCTGAATTTATACAAGTCACTATATGTACATACTTGTTTATACTCTATGCAATTGGATAAGTGCTCACTTATGGGTTCAAAAGAGTCTCCAAATGTGTTCTCATGCTCAAGAGACCTAAAGGAGTGCCAGGGATATAGCTCAGCTGGTAGCATGCTTGCCTACCAGGCACAGGCACGGGGTTCAATTCCTAGCCACACATTATACTAGGTACATTGGCACACACCTAAGATCCCAGCATTCAGGAGGTGGAGGCAAGAGGAGCAGGAATTCAACATTAGCCTTGGCCTCTGTCTTAGGGTTTCTATTGCTGTGAAGAGACACAATGATCACAGCAACTCCTATAAAGGAAAAACATTTCATTGGGGTGGCTTACATTTTCAGAGGTTTAGTTCATTATCATCCTGGTATATATATATATCATCATGGTGGTATATAGGCAGACATGGTGCTGGAGAAGGAGCTGAGAGTCCTACATCTTGACTCGCAGGCAACAGGAAATGGTCTGAGACACTGGGCATATCTTGAGCATAGGAGACCTCAAAGCCCACCCCCACAGCAGCACACTTCCTCCAACAAGGCCACATCTACTCCAACAAAGCAACACCTCCTAATAGTACCACTCCCAATGAGCTTATGGGGATCAATTATATTCAAACTGCCACAGCTACATAGAGAGCTTGAGCCAGCATGGGCAACATGAGAGACCGTGTAAAAAATTAAAAACAAAAAAGAATCCTAAAGGAATATTCAGTCGACCCTTTTTAGCATAGGGAACAGAATGTTTATTTGAGTTTTGAAGGGATCCAAGGACAACAGGGTGGTCATTAGGTGATGGGGCCACAGCTTTAGTCCCAGGCATCTTACCTGAAACAGGTTCCCCTAGGGACCCAGCCTAGTAGTTCCCTGCCTCAGGGTAGTAGACTGTTGGTCCCAGGATGGCTCTGCAGGAACTGGGCATGGCCTGAGGATACGAGAGAGACCCAAGCCCACAGATGCCAGCCTGTGGGGCCCAGGACTCATGTTGCTCCTAAGAGCAATGGTGTCCTAGGTCCTTCTTGCTGACTTAGAGGCCATCCCTTCTCTCTTCCCCCTGCCGACTGTGTGTTAATCTACAGAATGAGAGCCTGCCCACTGGTGCCAACACTGAGACCACATGGAAGAAAATAGCTCTTTATTGCCCAGGCGTGGCCTCCTGGTGGCATCCAGCATGTCATTCTGTCTTCTGGGCTCAGGTACAGCAGTGGTGACAGTGGTCACGTGGGGGAGTGGTCAGCTGCTCTCAGGCAACGTCCTCAGTCGCTTCTCCTGAACCCTGGAAAGCAAAGCTTGCAGGATGGTATAGGATTCTGCAGGCAGTCAAGGCCTGACCCCACCACCACCTCAAAGGCCCACAAAACACAGGGAAGGTAGCCAGTGGCCTTTCCTGAAGGCATTGTGGGTCCCCATAGTCCATAGCTGTGGAGAAGACATTACCACCCCCACCCCCACCCCCAGCACAGAGACACACTCTCTCTCCCTGGCTTCCAGATTCTGAGGCACAACATCACCAAGTACAAAGCTGCTGGGCTGCTGGTCAAAGACAATGGGTGGGAGTATGGCTCTGTAGCAGAGCAATTTCTTAGCATATGTGAAGCCTTGGGTCCCATCCTAGCCAACACACACACACACACACACACACACACACACACACACACACACACATACTCATAGAGAATCGACATTAGCCCAGGCTATTTCAAAGGCAACTACAAAGTTACTTAATACAACCAGGGAGGAAGTAGCATTTGGGGAGTACAAGTTCTTTGCTTTTCTTCAGTGTTTATGCTTACAGCTCTCTGCATCCTTCTTTACTTGATGGGCCACCCCGTGCAGAAAGAATTACATCAATTTTCCAGCTGAGAAACCTGAGGCTCAAAGAGGCTACAGACAGCTGGATTGTGGTTTGTGTAGCATGCTGCAGGCCTTGGGTTCCATTGCCAGCACAGAAAAAGGCTGTCTGGGGTCACAGAGCAGAGGCAGAACTGGAGCCTGAGCCTCCTGCCTCCAGGACTTTCCCTGGACTGCAAACCTCTTTTGAAGAAGAAAGCCCGATCAGGAGAGAGTTTGGATGGGAAATGTGCAGCACCATTACCTGGCAGCCTGAACTTCTGAAGGAGGGGGATGAAGCCCTGAAGTACGCTGTGGATCCGGTACACTGCTCAGAAGCAAGGGGAAATGTTGGTCAGGATGGTGGCCCCTGAAAGGGCCCCAGGGTCAGGCTCCTTCCCTGCCGCCCCAGGACCGAGGCACACCCCACGCAAACAAAGCCTTGACATGCAATTTTAGGCTAACGTCAATAACAGTGCTGTGGTTATTACATGGAAAAGAGTCACAGGCAGGAATAACAGGGACAGGAAACCCAGCGACCTTGATGTCTGGCTCCACCAGCTTGTTTTCAGTATCTGAGGAGCTATGCGTGTTTACCAATTTAAACTGTTTTTGTGGAACTGCCCCCTCCCCTTTTCCACAAGCTTCTGCCAAGGACCTTTCACTGACCTCACATGTGGTCAGAAAGAAAACACAAACATAAGGAATTTACTTTTTAAAAAAGTTTAGATCACGACTCTTGGCAAGTGTGATGGCTGGCCCAGCAACCACCTCTCCCTCCAGGAGCCTGGGGGTCTGTGTAGCTTTTCGATAGGACCACTTACCCAGCCCGAAGTAGATGCCGATGGTCTCCAGGGAGGCGAAGGTGAGCAGGCCGACTCCGAGGGACATGAACCAGTCTTCAAGAGCAGTGAGGAAAGAACAGTTAGCCTTTGGGTTGTAAGTCAACCCCCTATCCTCCCATGCAGCCCCTTCCAAGGTCCCCAGGGAGCCTCACCTGCATAGTAGTGATAACACACCAGCAAGGACCCAATGGCAAAGCAAAGGAGAACGAAATGGAAAAACTCATCTGCAAGAAAGAGTGGCAGCTAGTTTCTCTCTCTCTCTCTCTGTCTGTCTGTCTGTCTGTCTCTCTGTCTCTCTCCCCACACTCCATCCCACCCCATCACCACAACGCTCTCCTTTTTATTTTTTGCTTTGTTTTTCAAGGCAGGGTCTCTGTGCAGTCCAGGGTGGTTACTTTCAACTTAACTCAGGGTTCTTTTGCTTCAGCTTTCAGAGTACAGGGTTACAGGTATGTACCATGATACCATGCCTGTTCTCATTTTTTATTTGTGTGTGTGTGTGTGCTGTTTGTTTGCTTTATCTGTAACCCTGGATGATTTAAAACTCTCTATGTAGGGTTGGGGATTTAGCTCAGTGGTAGAGTGCTTGCCTAGCAAGCACAAGGCCCTGGGTTGGATCCTCCAAAAAACAAAAATCAAAAAATCTCTGTGTAGACCAAGCTGGCCTTGAACTCACAGAGATCCACCTGCCTCTGCCTCCAGAGTCCTGGGATTAAAGATGTATGCCACGATGCCCAGCTACTTATTTATTTATTTGAGATAGTGTTTTACTATGTCACCCTGGCTGGCCTGGAACTCACAGAATCCAACTGCCTCTGCCAGCCTACTGCTGGGATTAAAGGTATGTACCACCATGACCAACTGTTCTATTTTTTATTTTATTTGTATATGGGTGCATGCATGCCCCCACATGAGCATGCATCAAGTACCCACAGAAGTCAGAAGGGGGCATCAGATCCCTTGGAACTAGAGTTACAGGCATTTCTGAGGGACCTGATATGGGTACTGGGATCCCAAACACCACTCCTCTGACAAAAGAGAAATGTACTTAACCACTGAACCATCCATCCAGCCTCCTCTTGTTTTACAAATGGCAGTATTGCTGCCCTTGACCAGGCAGTGTTAAATAGCACCCCAGGAGCCCCTTTTCAGCTCTATGTCTCTTCATTATTTTTGAAACATGTACAGCCACACAGCGTGGGTTTTATTTCTGTGTTTATCGGTCCCCAGGTTCTAGGTCTTAAAGAAGGAGGATCCCAGTCAGTCTCCTGCCCGAGAAAACTCAGTAGTTAGAGCAGCCATACAGGGGTGCTCAGGAATTAATTTACTGAGTGAGCATTAAAAACAATTGTAAAATGTGCAAAGTCACCGAGTGCAAACTTCTGAGGCTAACAGGCATGAGAGAGGCTGGACTTTGGGGTACAAGGCAGTGAGGGTAAGGATGTCACCAAAGCCAACAGCGGTCTCCCTGCTTCCTCAGGAGAGGGGAATACAAAAGAGAGTTTAAGGGAAGTCAGGCGTGGTGGTGCACACCCGTGATCCTGGTACTGGGGAGGCTGAAGCAAAAAGACCCAAAGTTTGAGGTCAGTCGGGTTACACAGGAAGGATGATCAAGACAGAATAAAACACTGTCTCCCATACACTAAACAAAACAAAGGCAGCCTAGAACAGAGAGAGCAAATCCTGCTCCTGTCTGGGGCAGCATCTTTCTCAAGGGCAATGAGCAAGGCCAAGGCTAAACCAAAGTCTCAGGTGTCCAGAGACAGAGGGGGATTGCCTTCTTCCTTTGGAGCATAATGCGCCCTACGTGTCTCGAAGCAAGCTGGATGTGGCCTGTACTTTGAGACTCTGGATTTCAGTCCAATGAGCCTTTTTATGCCCCACCCTCACCCCCAGCCCAATAGAACACTCTGATGGTCAGGAACCAGGACTAAGAGAGTGCTTAAAGCCCAGGTGTCTCCGTGCCCGAAAAATAGGAGTGTGTGAAGTAGCTCAAGATTCTTCTAGAACAGCTGCCACTTGTTTAATCAAAAAATGTGAGGGCTGAAGAGATGGCTCAGCCATGAGTATTGCTATTGCAGAAATCCAAGGTGGGTTCACAGCACCCATCTCTACCAGCCTACAACCGGTAACTCTAGCTCCAGAGGCTCTACCCTCTTTTGGCCTCCTTAGGCACAAGCACTCAAATAAATTAAAAAAATTTTTTTTAATCTTTAAAAACAAAAAAACAAGTCTCCTTCCCTACCCTCACAGTCTTCCAGGCTTGGAGCAGAGAAAGGTCTGAGGGTCTCATCACCTCTTTAGTAGAACTTCATGAATCCCAAAACCTAACTAAGTCCCCCATCGGGCATGAGAAACATTTATCTCCCAGTGTTTTCACGCATAGCAAAGAGAGCGTGAAAGGCCATTCCCTTTGTTAGCTGTAAGGCCTGCACCAACCGTGGGGCTCAGTGGCTTCTACATGAAAAGATAGGCATCACTGCTTGTAAACCGGCCCCACACTCCTAGGTGAGATCAGAGCCGAGGACTTTGCTAACTGTGGGGTACAAGAAAGAGGTGAGTAGGGTTATTATCGTTCTAGCTGCCAGCCATCTTACACACACAGAAATCTGGACCAGCCAGGTGAGCTCAGCTCCTGAACACCAACTTACTTACCGTCCTTCTTTATGTTCAGCCTTCTTAACTGGGAGGCCTCCACTTCTCCTTAAGAATGGAAGAGAGAGAGATGTGTTCTGTAGATTGCCACTCTGAACTTAGAGACTTGATTCGCTGGGTGTCTGTGTGTGTCAGTCGGTGCTCCCAGCAGGAGCGACAGGCAGGACCCTGAAGGTAAGGGTAGCTGTCCCCGGACCCTCGCTGACTTCTTCATCCCTCTATATAGGCTTAGCCCTGTTCTTCCTTCCATTTCCTCTATGATGGAGACTTCTTTCTGAATTATGTGGGTGTTGACATCCCTTCTAAAACTGGCACACTCTCTCAGACCATCAGTGGTCCTCTCTGGCCCCTCTGGAATCCACACAGCCTCTGGCTGTCCTTGGAGCTTATATATTTACCCCCTGCTGAGCCGGAACCTCTCCTTCGGAGTCCTAGAAATGAGAAACTTAGTGTTAGTGCCAGATTGGCTCCTTGCCAGGGGCTTTCACCCCAGTGACTAGTCACTAAAAAAGGCAGTGGCGCACGCCTTCAATCCCAGCACTTGGGAGACAGAGCCAGGCAGCTCTCTGTGAGTTTGAGGCCAGCCTGGTCTACAGAGCAAGATCTATGACAGGCACCAAAACTACATGGAGTAACCCTGTCTCGAAAAACAAAACAAAACAAAAAGAAAGAAAAGAAAAGGCTCTGGGTAATTCTCCAGCCATGGGATTCAAAGAACCTCTCCTAGCTGGCTGATGTCTGCTTCCTCTTGCCTGGACCCCCATTCCAATGCCCCACAACTCCTCTCCTGCCTGTTGCTTGCAGTTAGGTCCCTAAGTGGCCCTGGAGCTCCGGTGTCTCACGGCCAGGACCCTAGAGTGCCTCATCAGGACAATAGACCTCACTCAACTCCAGTATCCTTGACTCCCTCCCCTTCCTGGGTACTCACCTGTCTCCCCAGCAAGCACCATTTCCCCAGCGGCACCTGCATGGAAGGAGAATCAGTGAGCACATACATGATGGTGCTCTCCTGAGAAGAGGCACTTCGGAGGAAGGTAGGGCCAACTTGGAAACTTATGCTGATCTGGTGTAGGCTGAGTGGGGACCGGAGCAGGCTGATGGGCTCCTGCTCCATCTAATGATCAGTCACCCCCCACCTCAAGCCATGGAAAGCTAGCACTTTTTATTTAAAACAAAATAAAATAGGGACTGGAGAGATGACGGAGTGGTTAAGTGTACAAGATGCTCACTACCTCCTGTAGCTCCATCTTCAGGGGAATCTGATGCCCTCTTCTGGCCTCTTTTGCCACTGCGATCATATTCATAAACCCACACGCAGAAACTGATATCAAAATACGGGACAGGAGAAATTGCTCCTCTTGCTCCTCTTTCAGAGGACCTGGGTTTGGTCCCCACCCTCATGGCGGCTCGAATCTGTTTGTAACTCTTATTCTAAGAGATCCAGATCCCTCTTCTAGCCTCCACAGGCATGCACACAGTACACAGACATACATATAGGCAAAACACTCATACACAAATTAAAATAAACAAATCTTTAAAACAAAGTAAAAATAAAAATCTTTTTAAAAAAAATCAAAATAACAACAAAGAAACCATTCTTGAGTTCAGTCTCTAGTGCTAAAATAAGTGAATAAGTAAATTCAGATAAGCAAATAAAACAATATAAAGATCACCCACAATGCCAGCACACAGAGGCAACCATGTGTTATATTCCAATATGTGGATCTTCTTCCTCTGAGTGTACCTGCATTTCTTGCTGCTTCTCTGGGTCATTACCAGGAGTTGGGGTACTAGGTGGTTGTTGGGAGTCCTGACTCTCACTGGGTAGTGTGCATCTGCCAGGCTCTTTAATGAACTAGGTCAATGTGTAGGCATTCTTACTTCATTGTAGTGCTGCTGACCGAAGTGCCCTGTCATTCACACTTCCTCTCCGTGTTTTCTACACCTCCTCACCATCGTACAGGGCTCTTGGAAACAGTTCACCAATGGGGCTGGGGGAGCTGAGCCGTTCTTAAACAGAGCAGGGTCCCAAGAGAGTGGAGTAGGTGGCACTCATTGTGCGGATGGCAATCTGGGGCCCAGATCTGTTGGGTGACCAGTCAACCATGCTGAAAGTTGGGGTTCCAGTCAGCAGAGAGGACTGACTGTCCTCGAACCATTGTAATCACTGTAGAGGGCACCCCAGTCCCTCCTAAATGGCTGTGGCCTCACTGGCTCATGTGTCTGCCTGGGAGTCTTCAGATCACGAGACCCCACCCCTTGTTGTGCCCACTGGGCCCTCAGCCCTTGTGATTCTCTTCTTCAAAGCCAGGGGACAGGCAGTTACCTCCATAGAGCTGAAGATCGTCTTTCAGCACCTCCAGTTCCCCGTGGTCAGCACCTGGGTGGAGACAAACCTTGGTCAACTCTCCCCAGTGTCTGAGGACCACCTCCATCTCCCTACATCTGAAGTCTCTAAAAGGTAAACAGAGTCACAGTTATTTACCCTCAGTGCCCCAGAGGTTACTATGTTCTGTTACTGATATGAAACTGCAGGTCCGGCAGGACCTGACACTCAGTCAAGAATAGTTACCTCAAGTGGGAGAGATGGCTCAGAAGTTAAGAACACTGGCTGCTCTTGCAGAGGACCCAGGTTCAGTTCCCAGCCCCCACATGGCAGCTCACAATTGCCTGTAATTCCAGTTTCAGGCTAGCTCCTTTTCTGGCCTTTGTGGGCATAAGCATGTACATGGCACATATACATATAGGCAGGCAAAATACCCATACCCACAAATAAATTAACCTTCAAATTTTTACATAATAAGAATACTTGTCATTTATTGAGCTCTAAGGTGTGCCAATGGTGGACTAAGTGTTTATATTGAATATTTCCTATCGGTTCTCTTTGAAAGAGTACAGAGAAGACACCAAGGCACACAAGCAGGCGTGGCAGCTGAGGCTCAAAGGTTTGATTACAGCTCAGGGAACAGCTTAGTGGGAGAGAGCTCGCCTAGCACGTGTGAGACACTGATCTGATCCCAGCACAGGCATGTGGGGGTGGGTGGGTGGAGAGAAAAACAAAAAAAACAAAGAGTGAAATGATTCTACCAAACACACACAGTGCGGAGTGACCCCACAGGTCTCTCCTAAAACCGGAATTCCTGGTTTGGGGTTGTTGTTTTTAATTTGCTGTTGGCTTTGTTTATTGTCACCATCATTACTGGTGTGGGAGATAGAACTCAGGGCTCCTGCATGCTAAGCACAGACTTGGCAGCGAGCTTCATACCCAGACCGCCAGCTAGTTGTATCTCTAGAAACAGAGCTATGCTCACCTCCTAGTATCGTAGTAGCTTTTATCAAATACTTTGTGTCCCCGGCTCTGTGATGGACATTCATTATTCCCATTCTTTCCCTGATGCTCTTTTCTTTCCACAACATTTGTTTATTCATTTATTTTGGCAAAAGTGATTTCCCAGGACTAGAAAGATGGCTCAGGGGTTAAGATCACTGGCTGCTCTTGCAGAGGACCCAGATTCGGCTCCCAACCCCCACCCATAGCAGAACAATCTTCCCTTCTGGCCTCCATGGGCACCATGCATATGGTACACATACATACATGAAGGCAAACCACTCATACACATAAACGATACATTTTTCAAAAGGGAGATATTGAGACTGTAGCTCAATGTAACTCAGTGGAAGAACACTTGCATGAACCCTGGATACCACCCCAGTATTGCAAAAATGAATGAATAAAAATATGCCTCACAACTTCACTATCATAATTACTATTAATATCTTAATGCTTTTCTGTTTTGTAAATGATTCTTTTTTTAATATTTATTTATTTGCGTGGGGTCATGGAGCTCACACCACAGTGCACATGTGGAGGTCAGAGGACAACTTTTGGAAGTCCGTTCTCTCCTATGTGGGTCCCAGGCATGCAGCTCAGCTTATCAAACTTAGTGGCAGGTGCCTTTAACCTGCTGAGCCATCTCATCAGCCCCCTTCTTCCTGTTTCGTGTAAGATTTTTTTTTTACAAATGTATTTGAGGCCAAGTGAGTTCTGTGACTTGCCACCTATCATGCCAGAGCTAGAGAAATGCTCATCAAAAATAAATACAGCACCGAGTGGTGGGGGCGCACGCCTTTAATCCCAGCACTCAGGAGGCAGAGCCAGGCAGATCTCCGTGAGTTCAAGGCCAGCCTGGTCTACAGAGCAAGATCCAGGACAGGAACCAAAACTACACAGAGAAACTGTAAGGATTTGTCCTTAATTACGTCACCAGCCTGTGACGGTGTTCCAACCTAAAAAGCGGGCATGCTTTCTCTTTCCGCACTCTCTCCTTCCTCTCCTCTCTCTGTTCTCTCTCTCCCTCCCCCCCCTCTCTCCCCCCCCCCTCTCCCCTCCCAATAAAGCTCTAGAAAGGTAACCATGGCTCGTGACTGTCACCGATACATCCAGCACTCTCCTCACTCTCCTCCATCGGCATGGCCACTGCCAGCAGCAGCCTGCCACAAGCGCCACCGCTTAACCAACAGAAACCCTGTCTCGAAAACAAAAACAAAACCAAACAAAGCAGGGTGTGGTGGCACACACTTTCCCCAGCACTCAGGAGGCACAAGCAGAGGATCTATGCGAGTTTGAGGTCAGCCTGGTCTACATAGTGAGTTCTAGGACAGCCAAGACGACACAGTGAAAACCCTGCCTCAAAATGTACAAAACGACAACCATCACTATCACCAAGACAGAGCCTGGCTTCCTGCCTCTGTCTGGCTGTTATAGCTGTTGCCGGGTGGTAAGTAGGCTGTTTCCCACTCATCCAGGTATGAACAGCTGGTGAGGAACCTCCTGGACCGGCCCACTAAGCTCTGCTACCAGCAAGAAGCAAAGGAAAGAATGGGAGCCGCCTACCGGGAGAGCCGTCCCTTCGAGGCTTCCTTTGGCGTTCCCTGGGACCTCTGGAGTGCTGGTCCTCATCGCTGCTGTCTGTGAGAAGCAAATGCAAGCTGTAGGGCCTCAGGCTGGAAGGAGCCAGGACCACAGTCACGGAGAAAGGGACTTTGCCTGGCTGCAGGTTAGGACAGTGGCTCCTAACCTTCTGTGTCACTGTCCTCTCTGTATTTTCTGGCTGAGCCTTACTTCTGCTGCTGCCTGGGGAGGCTTTCCTGAAGAGGCAACCAAGTCCTATGACGTGTCATCTTATGGAAAGTCCACCAAGCACGACGCTGCATCATCTCAGGGCTCGTGATATCACAGGACTCTGGGTGTCTGCTGCTGTGTGTCTACTGGCCCGGAACTCTTTCCCACTTGTCTCCTTGATTGTGAAGTTAAAGTGATGTCACACGTCCTATAGGAACCCTATTCATGCTGCTCAGACCCTCACTTTATCCTCCTCACCTGGGGTTTCTATGGCACTAACTGTCTTGTGCCTGAGTCAGTCACCATGAGGACTGGATGATGCTTGTCTCTCCAACCACCTGAGCTCCTGAAGGTCACAGCCTGCATCTTCCGTTGCCTCAGGCTGCCTAGCCTGGAGCAGGACCCTGAAGGTACGTATAGCATGGCTGAGTTGTGTATACCTTAGACTAGTCAATGGTCTAAGAATTCAGAGCCAGGAATTCTGGGCTATAGAGCTTTCTCCCAGGGCGACCCAGATGGCTCCAGATGAATTCCCTCAGTGTGTGTAGGGACTTCCTGATCCACTGTGGATTCATTAAAACTCCAGGAAGTCAAGTAGCTGTGCTTCCAAGTCAGTGTTCATGTGATTTTAACTGACACAGATGTCTGGTCAGATGGTTGTCCCTTGGTACCCATGGGAGAAGGTTCTAAGACTTGCCACACACATCAAAATCAACAGACACACCAGTCCCTTATACACGACAGTGTAGTATTTGCATAGAAACTGTACGTGTCCTCTTGTATTATTTTTCTTAATTTAAAAAATATTTGTGTGTGATCAAGGAAGCAGACACCACAGCGCATGTGTGGAAGTTCAGAATACAACTTTCAGGAGTGGCTTTCCTCCTTTTGCCATGTGGCTCATGTGTGTCCTGGGGACTGAACTCAGGTGGTCAGCTTGGCAGTGAGCACCGTCACCCACTGAGCCATCTTGCTGACCCCTCTCTATTATCTAAACCACCTCTAGATTACTTGTAATACTTACTACAGTGTAAAGGCTACATCATTCATTTGGTGTTGTTTAGTAATATGACAATAAAGCAGCCATCTGGGTTCAGTATAGACACAGTTTGTCTGTTTTTTCACTCCTGGTGGGCTAGCTCTGAGCATGCAGAGTCCATGGATATAGAGGACTGGCTACAAATCAAAATAACAGATGTGTGTTTATCTTAATGAATAAGATGTTGAGTGTCTTTATTCCCACCCCCTTTTACTTTTGAGACGGGGTCTCATTATGTAGTCCTGCTGGTCTGGAACTCACTATGTAGAGCAGAATGGCCTTAGATTTGTGGCAATCTTCCTGTCTCTGTCTCCTGAGTGCTGGGATCCCAGGCTTGTGCCACCATGCCCAACTATTTCCTTTTTTTCTAGAGTTTACAAATATACATCAATGAGAAAGAAAAAAGGATCTTCATTGCAAAATATCAAACAATATGGAAAATGTACATAAAACTTACTCCAGATTCTATCAGCCAGCGACAATGTCCATCAACTGATTGACAATTATTTTAGCTTTGCCTGTGATTTAGTCATAACATAAATTTAGGGTTTAGAAGGTATGTTTATTTTCTGTTTGCTTGGAGCTGTTTCTCTGTATGATCCAGGCTAGTTTGGAACAGTCTGCCCTTCTTTCTGCCTCTGTCTCCCAAGTGCTGTAATGAATTAAAGGTGTGTGCTATCATCCTTGGCTTTATTTAGTAGTTATTCATTCATGTAGCCCAGACCAGCTAAGGATGACCATGCACTTTTAACCCTCCTGTCTCCACTTCCTGGGTAGTAGGATTATAGATGTATGTCACTATACCAGTTTTGTGCTGTGCTGGGGAAGGAACCTGGGGCTTTGTGCTAAACAAGTACCCAAAAATGCGGAGCTGCACCCTCAGCCTAAACCTAGGAAGTGTAAGCTCAAGCCCAGTATGTAAAATAAATCACAGTGCTGAGGCTCTAATTGAGCAGGCGAGGAACCCACTCCCACACACTCCCCAGTCCCAGAAAGACCTTCCAGTTTGCTACTGAGCTTTCTTAAAGCAGGTCACACAGCCTCCCTGTGCTTCACCTGTAAAATGAAACTAACGTTAGTGTTATATCTTCCTTAATGGGTTCCTGTGAGAACCGGCCAAGTTCTTACCTGTAAAGTACTTGGAAGAGTACCTGGAAGTAAGTACTCAATAAATGATCGCTTCAATGTTGTTACAAATTCAGCCCTATATGTTTTCTAAATGTGTGTGTGTGTGTGTGTGTGTGTGTGTGTGTGTGTGTGTGTGTCGCTGGGGATGGAACCCAGGGCTCTGTATATATGAGACAAGTGCTGTACCATCAAGTCACACCCCAGTCCTAAGAATATTTGCTATACCTGAAGAGGAAGAGGAGGAGGAGGAGGAGGAGGAAGATGATGAGGAGGAAGAAGAAGATGAGGAGGAGGAAGACTTCTTTCTCTCATATCGTTCCTGGGGCTTCCCATCTTGCTTGTGGAACTCTGTCTCTTGGTCTGGATGCACACAGGCAAGATGGTGAGTGTGCTTCCTGCTCCCTGCCCCACCCCCAGCAACAGTACAGCCTCTCCATGGAGCACTCATCAAGCCAAAAGGGAGAACTACTCCCCTGAATATCCAAGCCCAATGGAAGGTTTCCAAGATCAAGGTTCTCAGAGATCCCTAGGTAGGGGTGGGAGTGTCAAAGATAGCCCAAGGCAAACATTCCTCTGCACACAGACCCTAAAAAAGGATCTTCTAAGCCCCTTTCGCCCCTTGTCCTCGTTACCCCACCTGGAGACCTCCCGACTCAGTACTGGCTCAGGGTTCTCTTAAGTCACACAGAGGGCGGCCTGTGATCAAGCCCTAAACCTTCCCTTTCTCCAAGGGCAGATGCATGAGACCCTTCCCACCTTCTAGAGACGCTCCCCACTTCCAAAACAAGCTGTCCAGAAACTTCTCAAAATCTGGCGAGCAACTGAGGACCTGCTCAGCTAAGAAGTGTGGGAGCAGGCTGGAAGGAGCACATGAAGGAAAATCACTGCTCTGCTACAGGTTTGATGTGGCCACTGCTCTGAGCAGCTTCTTTGATGGTCCCACCCAGGCTGGGTCACTTCCCCAGAGGCTGTGCTCAGAGGGGCTGACTTACAGTCTAGGTTTTCTGTTTCTCTGTGGCTTCCACTGCTGTCTTGAGACTGGGAAGAAGATCCTGAAGTCTCCATCACTTTTCCTAGAGGAAGAACAGTGAGTTGGTACCTTCACTTTAGTTAATAGTCTTCGTATGTCAAGAGCTTGGCAAATTATAAGTAAGGACAGGGAGGGAAACACACAACATCTAAAGTTATAGGGAATTTTGTTTTAGGCAGGGTCTGTCTATGTACCTCTGGCTGGCCTGGAACTTGCTGTGGAGACTAGGCTGGCCTTGAACTCATAGAGATCTGCCTGCCTCTGCCTCCCGAGGGCAGGGACTGAAGGCATGTGCCACCATTCCCAGCACCATTTTTACTTTGAAAACATATTTGTAGGGCGGGTGGTGATGGTGCCACCTTTAATCCCAGCACTCAGGAGGCAGAGCCAGGTGGATATCTGTAAGTTCAAGGCCAGCCTGGTCTACAGGGCAAGATCCCAGACAGGCACCAAAACTACACAGAGAAACCCTGTCTCAAAAAACCAAAACATAAACAAAAAACAAAAGAAAACAAAAAACCATCCTTTATTTGTTTGTTGGTTTGTTTAGCAAGTTTCCTTCAAGTTCTCAGCAGGTATGGAGGCCAGAGGACAGCTTCCAGCATCAGCTGTCTCCCTCCATCATTTTGCTCCCAAGGATTACACTCTGGTCATCAGGCTTGGCAGCAAGTGTCCTTACCCACTAAGCCATCTCACCAGCTCCGGAATACAATTCAGAAAAAAAGAGTGGGCCAGGGATACACAGAGATACATTGTCTCAAATAAGCAAAACAAACAAACAAATAAATATGAATTAGGAAATTTTGAATATTGACCATCTTTTGATAATATTGAAGTCTTTTAGAGGCTGGAGAGACGGCTCAGTGTGTAAAACACTTGCTTCATTAACCAGATAGCCTGAGCCCAGATCCCTAGAATCCATGGAAAAGCGATTCCAGTCTATAATCCTAGTGTGCCCCCTATGGCGGGAGTGGGGTGTGGGGGAGGGGAGGAGACAGGAGAATTGCTAGAGAGCTGACCAGCGATCTCAGCAGTGAAGTGAACAGCAGACACATTGTCTCAAACATGACAGAAGGTAAGGGTCAATAGGTGAGGCTGTCCTCTGGCCTCCCATTCTACATGCATGCCTGTGAATACACATGGAAACTTTCATAGTGGTAAATGCCTGTAGTTCCCACGTTCTGGGAGGCTAAGGGCAGGAGCATTGTCTGCCAGGTGTTTGGCGTCAGACTATGAAACAATAAGACTCACAAAAGCAACAATAACAACAAAACCCCTCTTAAGGTGTGATATTTATGTTAGTATTAGGTTTTGTTTTATTTTGCTTTTTAAAGACCGGGTCTCACTGTGTAACCCTAGCCAGTCTGGAACTCCCAATGTAGACCAGGTTGACCTACAACTCACAGAGATCTGCCTGCCTTTGTCTCCTGAATGCTGGGATTCAAGGTGTGTGCTACCTACCCAGCAGTTTTTTGATGCTGTTTGTTTTTAACATTTATTACTTCTGTGAGTACACGTGGGTACATGTGAGTAGAGGTCAGAGAACAGCTTTCAGGGATCGATTCACTTTTCCACTGTGTGGATCCTGGGAATTGAACTCAGGTCTTCAGGCTTGGCCTCAAGTGTTTTACCCTCAGAGGCATCTCACCAGGCCCTGTTTGTTTGTTCATTTGTTATGTAGTACAGGCTAGCCTCCAACTGATGGCAAGTCTCCCGCTTCAGCCTTCTGGACCTTCTGACATCTCTACTTTTTTCTTTTACATTTATTTATGTAAAGACAGAAAAACAACAGGAGTTGGAGAGATGGGTCAGCAGTCATGAGCACTTGTTAGAGCTGGGCATGGTGGTATCCAGCAGTTAACCAGCAGTCAGGAGGCAGAGGCCAGGGGGTCTTTGAGTTTGAGGCTGGCCTAGTCTACATAGGTGTTCTAGGCCCACCAGAGCTACATAGTTTGTCTCAAACAACGTAACAACAACAAGAGCACTTGTTGCTCTTCAGAGAAGCTGGGTTCTATTCCCAGCACCCACGTGGCTCACAATGGTCCATAACTCCAGTTCCAAAGGATCCTACTCCCTCTTCTGGCCGTGGAGAGGCACTGCAGGCACATGATGTACATGGAGGCAAAACACCCAAACACATACAATTAATTTAAAAACAACAACACACGCCACCTTGTATCCGTATTATGTCAATCATGTTACAAAGGGCATGTGTCCACGATTCCCCCTGCACTGCTGGCAGACCAGTCAGGTAGGAACGGGAACAGCCCTTGCCTGTGAAATTTTCAGACAATAAAAGATCTTTTAAAAAGATGGTCTCAGGATGGAGAGATGGCTCAGAGGTTAAGAGCGCTGCTTGCTCTTCCAAAGGTTCTGAGTTCAATTCCCAGCAACCACAACCAACTGTAATGAGATCTGGTGCCCTCTTCTGGCCTGCGGGGATATGTGCAGACAGAATACTGTATACATAATACATAAATAAATCTTTAAAAAAAAAAAAAAAAAAAGATGGTCTCACCAGGCAGTGGTGCTGCACGCCTTTAATCCCAGCACTTGGGAGGCAGAGCCAGGTGGATCTCTGTGAGTTTGAGGCCAGCTTGGGCCACAAAGTGAGTTCCAGGAAAGGCGCAAAACTACACAGAGCAACTCTGTCCCGAGTCTTTTTGGTAAATAGAACAACAGAAATAAAAAGTCAGCTCTGCTATGTGTCTATTCAAAGTGTTAGCTCACAGAGAGGATGGTCTCACACAG
This sequence comes from Onychomys torridus, assembly GCF_903995425.1. Lineage (NCBI taxonomy): Eukaryota > Metazoa > Chordata > Mammalia > Rodentia > Cricetidae > Onychomys > Onychomys torridus. The sequence continues at coordinate 105,450,323 of NC_050445.1, forward strand.
GCTTCGACTACAGAGCTCCAATTCCGTGACCAGTGACCAGTGACACAAACTTACTCATGGGCCACCATGGAGGCAGGTCGAAATATTTATGGGTGGAGCTGATAAAGACCAAGCCAAGAGTTGAGAACTAAGTCCCTTTGGGACTGTATGCTCTGCTTTACTGAGCTTCTGAGAAGTCACTAGAGGTCATTAGAGGTGTGTCTAAATCCAAATGGCTAGCAGAGCAGACTTATTTGGAGAGGGGTGTTTTGGGAGTGTGGGAGAGGAGAGAGGGAGAGATACATGTGGCTGGGTCCAATCTCCTGATTTTAGACCGTCAGGAAACTACCAGTTGGAGACTACATTTCCCACAATCCCTTGAAGTTGGGTGTAGCCATGTGTTCCCTTGCTAGTGGACAGGAAGATGTAGTGGCCTGCTGGGAAATGCTTAGTGGTTGTGGGTGAAGGAGAAATGCAAACTAATCTGTTTTGCGTGTGTGTGTGTGTGTGTGTGTGTGTGTGTGTGTGTGTGTGTGTGTGTGTGTGTGTGTGTACTTCAGGTATGGCTCCTCAGAGGTCTGACATCCTCACAAGATCATGAACCTAGACAAGGAAAGGACTCAGGCTGGCTTTTGTACCTGACTCTCATTCCCTACATGGATAGGGGGAGGCACAGAGCAAAAGGTGATGCAGATAACAAGGATGATGATGATGATGGCTGTGACAATGATGAAACTACTCTCAGGGATTGCTATCTGCCGGACAATGTTCTAACAGCAACCACTACCCTCTCACTGTGATTGTACCCATTTCATAGGTAAGAATGCCAAGGCACAAAGGCGCTGAGGAACTTGCCAGGCACCCATAGCTTGGAAGGGGCTGAACAAGGGCTGCTCCTCTGCCCAGGTTGAGAGACTACTGGGGCACAGCTAGCACCCTCTGCCCAAGCCTGTCATTAGCATCAGGAAAGAAGCCATGAACAGTCACTAGCAGCATTATGAAATTCTGCTGCCCTGGCTTAGATTTAGCCATTCCAGACACCAGAGTGAATGTCCTCATAGCCTAGGAAACTTCGAGGGCATGTTTTTGTTTTTTTTCAAGGATGAGGTCCTGCTGTATAACCCAGGCTAAGTCTTCTGAGCTCAAGCCATCCTCCCTTCTGAGTAGCTGGGAGTGCAGGCCACATACCAAACTCAGCTTTTTTGGGCAGTATGGTACTGACCCATCAGAAGAGGCAAATGGAAACATCTCAGAGGACTGAGGTGGCCCTTTCTCTTTTAGTATCTTTGCCCCAACTACAAGAAAGCAGACACAGCTTTTAAAATGTCACAGTCAAGGTTCTATCTGCGGGATACTGCCCAAAACCTAGGAACATGAGCTCAGCAAGAAGAATGCAGGACCACACAGAGTTTGCCAGGAGGAACCTCTCGGGTTCAGAAGTCATGGCCTGGGCAGGACTGTAGCTCAGTGGTAGAGTGAGCAAGGCCCTGGGTTCCTTGCCAGCACCACAGAAACCAAACCGTATAACACATGATTTCCTTTGAGTTGAAACTGACTCTGTGGGGGCCGAGAAAAAAGAAGTGAAGAGAGAAAAGGAGGACTGTGAGGGTGGCACACGCCTCAGTCCCAACACTCAGGAGGCAGACGTGGGTAGATATATGAGAGCTTGAAGCCAGCCTGCTCTGCATAGTGAGTTCCAGGCCAGCCAGGGATACATAGTGAGACCCTGTCTCAAAAAGTGACAAAGAAGGAGGAGGAAGAGGAAGATAGGAAAGAAGGGATGGAGGGATGGATGGAGGGAGGCAGGGAGGGAGGAAAGAGAAAAAGTAGGACAAGGACTGTGGCTCACTTGGTAGAGTGTTTCCTTAGCATGCACAAGACCCTGGGTTCACCTCCAGAATCATATAGAATGGGTATGGTGACTCACACCTGTAATCCTAGCCCTGGGGAGATGGAGGCAGGAAACTGCAGAATTTAAGGTCATCTTTGGCTACACAGAGAGCTGAAGGCCATCCTGGGTCACATGAGACTCCATCTCAAGCAAACAGTAATAATAACAAGACAGAAACAGCGAGCCTGGCCCTGGGTTGTTTTGTCCCCTGTTAGGAGGCACAGAGGTCTTGTGCTCACAGATAAACACAGATGCCCTGGAGTGTGCCACACTATCCCTGTGAATTTTCACCCACCAGGCTTCATTATGCAGGTGTGACTGGCCTTGGTGACCTTCAGTCGCTCCTCCAGTCCCTGGATGAATGTCCCAATCCTCCAATCTGTCTTTCTGGGACCAGAGCTCATCTGGAGCTCCCTCAACGTCCAAAGCCCAGCCTGGTGTACCTCCAATACTCACAATGCTGCACGGGCACAGGGGCCTTGGAGACATTAGGGATTTTAGGAAGTACAGGAATGGAGGCAAATCAAATCGACTTTACAAGACCACACCCCCAAGAACCTGGTTCGGTCCCTTAAGCATTTTGATGGCTGCTATAAGAGACATCCACAATCACAGCAGCTCAAAACAAAAGACATTTAGTAGTTAACACAGCGTTAGAAGGTCTTCTCTTTTATATCAGTGCCGGGGATTGAACCAGTCCCTCAGCATGCTGGGCCAGCATCCACTGAGATTGCACCCTCAACTCTATTTTTCCTTTCCTTTTTTTTTTTTTTTTTGGTTTTTCGAGACAGGGTTTCTCTGTGTAGTTTTGGTGCCTGTCCTAGAACTTGCTCTGTAAACCAGGCTGGCCTCAAACTCACAGAGATCCACCTGCCTCTGCCTCCCGAGTGCTGGGATTAAAGGAGTGCGCCACCACCGCCCAGTTTACTTATATATGTATGTACAGAGGAGGGAGGGGAAGAAACAGCCAGATTCCTGAGCTAAAACCTAGATATAGACAAGGCTACGATGTTGGTGAAATTTTTAAGGCCACTACACGTAGTTGAAAGGGAGGTTTATTTTGTGGGGTAATTTACAAGGGATAGGTAGGTTACAGGGTCTGGGAAAGGTATGGCACAGTCTGGCAGTGTTCTCTGGAGAACTCTGCTCAGTCTACCTCCAGCGTCCAGGGTCCTGGAAGCAAGAGAAGCTTCTCCTCTTGATCCTGGGTCTTCAGTGTCCTCTCTCAGCCCCACCTTGTAGGCATGACCATTACCGAAGCCTCAGTGGGGGTTGGAACTTCGAGGCCAAGGCTGGAATGGCTACCCACTATGCTACATTCCTCTCTGGAGGCTGTCCTGAAGACTTTTTTCTCTTCATTTACTGAGACCAGATCTTATGTCAGCCAGACTGGCCTTGAACTTGCTATGTATAGCCAGGTCTGACCTTTGTGCTCCTGATCCTCCTGCCTCGATAGCCCAAGAACTAAGATCACAAGCATGCATCCCCATGCCCACCATGCCCAGCTTCCCTTTTTTTCTTATATCATCCAGAGTAATGTCCCCCACCCCACCCCACCCCTGCCCTCATGCCCCACCCCTGCTCTAGGGTCCCCAAAGCAGTCTTTGCCTTCAGGATGTACAGTGTCAGCTCTCCCTCCTATAGCCTTGCTCTGACTTCCACCTGCTGCCCCTGTTGCCCACCTTTAAAGAACCTTGTGGGCACACCAGGCCCGGGCTGGAGTTAGTGGCCTTTCTCAGGTATAATAACCTTATTTATGTCAAACTGTGCATGCATCCAATCAGCATATCACTCTATAGCCTAGAACTCCTGAATTCAGCTTCCTGAGTAGCTGGGATGAAAGGAATGCAACACCACCACCACCACACCTGGCCCAGGTGCAGTTGTAAATTCCTGTGGCCATCAACCTAATTTACAGTTTCTGGCTTTTTATGTGAGTGCTGGGGATCTGAACTCAGATCCTCATGCCTGTGGAGCAAGTGTGGTGCCTGCTGAGTCACCTCCCCACCCACCAGGTTTCCTCTCTGAGCCCACCATACTCCTGAAACCCCAGATTCCAAGGTCAGAAAAGTCAAAAGTATTGCCTTCCTCACTAGCCAGCCCAAACCTGAGAAGACCCCAGAAGATCTGGTTCACTGTACTACCTTCCCATGAGGCCCTGGGAGGGGATCGAACTTCAGAACTGTTCATTGCTGAGTTCTTATTCTTGTCTCTACTGCCAGACTGTGCCTCAATTTCCCCACCTGTACAATGGGATGCTAACCTCTGTTATTCAGAACACTATGGAAATTAAATTATAAAGCCTAAAATAAGCCAGGCGTGGCAGTGTACGCCTTTAATCCCATCAGAAGGCAGAGGCAGGCGGATCTCTGAGTAGGAGACCAGCTTGGTCTACAAAGTGAGTTCCAGGAGAGCCAGGGCTACACAGAGAAGGCCTGTCTCGAAAAAATAAAACAAACAAAAGCCTAAAATATTACACATAAAACATAAGCCCCTCTCTCTTCTAGATATACAGGGTCTCCCAAATGTAACTAATGATCTGGTCTCCTGGAGCATGGTGGCCATGAATTCCTGAGACTTTGTGGAAGTTTTAAGTTGAGCTCCAACATCAGGAGCAAGATTAGGTGAGAATGTGGTGGTGATCTAATTGTTCTCCACCTGTAGCTAGACTATGGCCCATGGCCAGAACCTCTCCCATATGGCTGGCCTGCTTCCAGCCTCCCCTCCCCAAACACTGCTGAATTGCTTTGGACCTGTTTCCCAATCTCTGCGGTACCCTTCCAGAGCTGACAGTCTAGTACAGAGCACTCCCTTCTAGATAAAGCCTTCAAGGTTAACCTGTCTGGTTTCAAAGAACCTTGGGGCTCGGGCATGATAGGATCTGTCAGAGAAACTAGAACAGCGTTTAACAATCTTGTGAGAACAGCAGGGAGCTTGGTTTTTCGCTGAATTGTGAGGCTTGTGCAATATGAATATTAAAGGCTCTGAGGCTTGTAGGAAAGAACACCCCTTCTGGACTCGTAGACTGTGCAGGAGCCCATTCTTTGTCCCCAGGATGCAGTCCAATGCTTTCCACACAGCCTTGATGACCTCAGGGTCGGAATCTCCCCCATGGAATCCAGACCTGGATGCTGTCACTGCCCACTGTGGCCAGTGCCTCCCTCTCAGATACATCAATCGGAACTGCTGGGGTACACTGGATCAAACATAACCCACGTGGCCCCAGGACACAGACCACAGAGGCCCTTTTACCAGCAGCAGGATCTGAGGCGTGACTGACTGGTACAAGTACCTTCAGAGCCTGCCTCAGAGCAGGGCTGCAAGAGCTGCAGAGGAAGCTGAGTCAGCAGCCCAAGAGCCTGGCCCTGGAGTATCCTGAGGCTGCCCGCCCCCCCCAGCCGGTGGACATGTCACTTGTCTCCTCTGCATCTCTCTCCTCCTATACAAACGGGGACAAATGACACCACTCCGCTTTGGAGCTCATGGCGACTGCAGGCAGGAGAGTGCACAGGTTCTCATACCTTTCTTATCCTTCACAGACAGGGTCCGGATTAGACCATTCTGGCGTGGGGGAGGGGGCATACAAAGTCTGTGGCCCTACTTCACCCCCACTTTGCCATTTCACTTCTGCAAGCCTGTTTCCCCCTGGGGGAGATGGTTGGTGCCATGATGTTGCAAGGGCTTCTACGAGGGTTGAGCTGAGACAACCACTGCACTCCTGTGAGCGGGAACCATGTGTTTCCCACACAGAGAAAGTGCTTCGTCAAAAGCAGTTCTGAACTTAAGAGCTGAGGAGGTGGCTTGGTCAGCAAAGTGCTCAGCTCGCAAGCAAAAGGACCTGAGTTCAATGCCCAGAACCTACACAAACAGCCAGGCCTATGGTGCACACGTGTAATCTCAATGCTGGAGAGGCAGAGACAGGCATATCCCAGGGCCTTGACGACCAGCCAGCCTCACATGATCTTTAGTCCTAGGACTAGTGGAAGGTCCTGTCTCAAACAACAAGGTGGGTAGCTGGAGATGTGACTCGGCCGTTAAGAAAACTGGCTATTCTTCCAGAGGACCTGAGATCAAATTCGGAGTATCTACATGACCGCTCACAACCTTCTGAAACTCCAGGCCCCGGGATCCCATGCCCACTTCTGGCCCCTGCAGTCACTAGGCACTCTCATGCAGGCAGAGCACCCCCACACATAATAAAACAATAATAAGAATTTCAAAGAACGAACAAGGGGGATGGGTCCCAAGGAATAAGACCTAAGCTTGTCCTCTCCTCACCACAAGCACACGAGCTGATGTGCTCATGTGCAAACACACACAGAGAACTGAAAGAAACAAGCTTAAGCTGGTGAGGTGGCCCAGTGGGTAAAGGCAACTGCTAAAATGATGGACAACTTGAGCTGCATCCTCGGGACTGGCTCCCACAAGTTGACTTCCACATGCATGCCTTGGAACACACGCTCTGTTGCACACACAAACAAGTAAGTGAATGTAATTAAAATGCTTTTTTTGTTGTTGTTTGTTTTAAAGGGCAGGCCTGCAACATTCCTCCGCTTCCCAGTAGGAGGGGCCTAGTGGGTAGAAGCTGGGTGACTGGGAGGCATGTCCTTGAAGGGAACCATGGAACCCTGGTTCTCTGGCCTCACTGTTCCTTATGCTCCTCCCGTGCTGTACCTCTGGACCACAGGCCCAAGGCAAGTTGATCATGGGCTACACTTCAGCCTATTCCTTCCCTCACTCCACATCACCCTCACCATTTTCTGTTGTTTCTTCAGGCTGCCTTCAATCCTTTTATATATCTGAAACTGACCTTAAACTTCTGATCACCCTGCTCCCACCTCTCCAGTGCTGGGATCATAGGCATGGGCCACCAAGTGTGGTTTTTCCAGTGCTGGAGACCAAACCCAGGTCCTCATGTATGCTAGGCAAGTACTCTACCAATTGAGCTGCATCCCTAGTCTGTTTTTGTTGTTGTTCGTTTTGTTTTGTTGTTTTTTTTTTTTTTTCCCTTGAGATAAGGTCATTCTGTGTAGCCCAGGCTGGCCACCTTCTGCCTTAGTCTCCTGAGTGCTGGGATTATAAGTACGTACCACTTGCTTGGCAAACCTTCCCTGTGCTAAGTCGATTATCTGAGGTATATTGTTATGGCGACAGAAAGCAGACTGGCACAGAGCTGCTCAGAGAGAAAGAAGGAAGACATCGCAGTTTCTTCTTCATCTACTGTTTCGTCCCAACGCAGGCCAGGGTAATGGTGAGGCACCAACCCACACTGTGCAGCCAGTGTCCCAGATTAGATGGACCTATGGCCAGGGCAGAACTGAGGATGCTGCCAGGGCCTGGGGGCTGCAGAGGATCTGAGACTAACACCTAGGCTGAACTGAGATGATGAAAGGGATTGTCGAGGGTGATACTCCTGAGGGAGAAGGAATGGCAGGCCGACAGGGCAGTAAGCACAGAGCCAAGCTGGCACAGCCGCAGGTCATCTGAGCAGAAGCAGAGTCCACAGTGAGGAAGAGGACCCCTGTCTCCCCATCCTTCATCCTTGGGCTCATGCTCTGCACAGAACACGATCTGGAGAGATGACAGAACCCACAGGATGTGGGGTCCCAAGACTCCATCTAATAGATGTGTGCTGGAGGAACAGGGACTCAGTCTAGAGGTGAACACTATCTGAAGGAGTCCAGGCTGCTACCCAGGGTCAGTGCAGGGCCACTCCCATTTGGGCTGTGAAACCATTCTGCTGAGTACATGAAGTCATTTTCTCAAAACAACTGCTTTGGGGTGGCCCTGAGCACAGCCAAGTGTGGAATCCAATCTGTGAGCAGTAGTGGTTAGTAACCACGTTCTCAGCTCAGAACCTATTAGCCCCTGGGACAAACGTCTCCAGCACAGAAACCAAGTTTGTTTGTCTCTTTCTACTTTTTTTTTTAAGGCAAAGTCTCATTGTGTATCCCTGGCTGTCCTGTAACTCTCTATGTAGAATATGTAAATCTCTATGTAGAGAGATACACTTGACTCCTGGGATACTGGGATTAAAAGTTTGTACTGTCACACAGGATCCTTTTTCTATTGTATTTTAAATGAAAAACAGCTAATAGCACATAGTACAATCCTGATATGTCAGACAGAGCACAAGTGTCCCTGTGCAGTGTCCCCAAGGCCAGTGAGGAGCCACACAATGCAGGCTGAGGTACAAGCAACATGCAGGAGCCCCACTGGGTAGATGTGAGACTCAGACTATCCAGCTGTCACTGAATCAGCCCCAAGCGTGAACAAGTGCCTTCAAAGTCCCCAGAAAGAAACCGCGGATGGAGATAGAGCTAATTGTGGAAGTACAAGAAAGGACAGGAAAAGTTCAGCCAGCCCAGCCTCTGCACTCCCAAGTCCTCTGCCAGCCTCATTATCATGGAGGACATGCAACTCTCACCTGTGCAAAACTGCTTATTGGATCTATAGCAAGAAAGGCACTTTTTAAAAAGTGGCTCTCCCCAGCCTTGGCGGCCATCTTCATTCCCTGTGGATATCAGGCCTCAGGACACGAGTACACAGTGCCTAACATGTAGACCCAGATGCTTACCGACTTATAGTGGGATTGGGTCCTAACAACACACTGTGAGCTGGAGTTAAGCTGAAAATGCATTGCTGTATCTAACCAAAGCTTGTCAGTGCAGCCGCACAGCACACTGAGCGCTGAGTTTTCATCGAGTGGCTGATCTGGAGATGGCTACTCCATGTTCAGAAGCAGATCAGCATTTGCTCTGGATGTCTCTTTGCTGGTTTGTGTTGTTGCTGGTGTGTATGTATTTGTGTGTGTTGCAATAAAATGACATCTAGCCCAGTTTAAAAGTGGGCAGAGGATTTGAACAGATGTTTCTCATACACATCCACTAGATCTCTACATGATTATTCATTAGGCAAACACAAATCAAAACCACAATGGGATTCCACTTCACTCCCACTAGAATGGTTAAAATAATACAGGCAGTCCCAAGTGTTGGCAAGGATGACAAGACACTAGAGAGAGCCCTCATGGGTTGTGGTAGCAAGGTAAGATTGTGTAGCCTGCCCTGGGGAACAGTCTGACAGTCCCTCAAAATGCTAATCATACTTACCAGCTGATCCAAGATTCCACTCCTAGGTATATATGGACTGGCAAGAATGCCCAGTGGGTTAAGGTGCTTGCCACCAAGCCCGACAACTTTAGTTCAATCCCCGGGATCTAACAGGAGGAGAGAACAAACTCCAGCAAGGTGTACTTTGACCTCTGCACATGCGCTGTGGCATGTGCACTTGTGCACAAACACATGATGTACCCACGCACACACTAAATAAGTGTAATTTAAAAAGAAAATTTTAAAAGAAGTGAAAACCCATATTTATTCAGAGACCAGCGCATGAATGCTTGTGGCTGCATCATTGGAAATAGCTGAGAAGTGGTAACAGCTCAAATCTCTATCAACTGGTAAATGGATACACAAAACAAGGCATAAACAGAACTAGCCAGCCATGCGGGGGAAGGAAGGGTGACCTGGTACTGGGTGGGTGAGCATCCAAGTAAAAAGGGACCACATACTCCATGCATCTGAACTGCCCAGCCACGGGCTAGCAAGATGACTTAGCAGGTAAAGGTGCTTGACACCAAACCTGACAACCTGAGTTCTATTTCCCATGGCTCACATTGTGGAAGGAAAGATCTGACTCCCAAAACTGTCCTCTGATCTCCACGTTTGTGCCATAGCGGGCGTGCGCGAACGCACGCACACCTCATACATAGCCACAAATAAACAACACATTTTTACAGAGTCTGAAATGCCTAGCTACATCCATTGGGTCAAGACAGTTAGTTCTCATGGGGGAAGTGCCACTGTGGGAAGTGCCCCAGATAGCTCTATCTGAGAAGCGTTTTAAATTCAGTAGTCAAGGTTGTAGAACTCAAGGAGATATGAGAAACCTCTGCTCCAGACCTTGAAAAGAGGGAAAGATTGCCAGGTTGGTGGCACACGCCTTTAATCCCAACACTTGGGAGGCAGAAGCAGGCAGATCTTTGTGAATTTGAGGTCAGCCTGATGTACAGAGGAAGTTCCAGGACAACCAGGGCTGTGACACAGAGAAACCCTGTGTGTGTGTGGGGGGGGGGGGATTATGGCAAGTAAATTCCATCTGTCAATAAAGTAGTTTTGTTGGCAGGGGCAGGTGATGAGACAGGGTCTCATGTAGCCCAGGCTGGCCTTGAATTTGTTATGTAGCTGAGGGTGACTTTGAACTCCTGATTCTCCTGACATCACCTCTCTGGTACCGGGATTACAGGTATATGTTGTCATGCTTGGTTCAGCAAAGCTTTTCAGAGAGACAGAGAGAGACAGAGACAATGAGAGAGTGGGAACAGTCACGGCTGAGAAAGCAGCTTTGGGAGAACCTCAGAGTCCAGGTGACCTAGTGTTGCTCTCGAGAGCCACATCTCCCTGAGTTCTAGTCCTATGCCTTACAGACCTGCTTGTTTGACCCGAAACAGGACCGACCCCCCACCCCAACACACACACACAGGTTATTTTTCAGCATGCCTCCCCTAGCACATGCTCCCAAGATCTGCATAGGGCCCTGGATTCCCTGGGGGCAGTTTTGAACAGAACAAAGAAAATAATAAGCACTCCTGGATAACCTCTCTGCCCCCTTAAAAGGCCTTTTGGAGATTTGAGGACCAGGATGCCCTGGGCAGAGACCGCAGGGTGAGGATGGCTACCATGGGGAAAAATGACCCCAAGAGGGCTGGGTAGGGCTCCCTGGGGTCTGCCAGCACCCTCTCCCTGGGGGACCATCCCACTTGATGAAAGGCTCTGCCGCCTCCTTCCCGTCCCCTCCCTCTGTGCTCAGCATTTTCACACCACACCACAGCTGCCTTTCAGCATAGGTTCTCCCCTGTTTCCCAACCTGGCTGGGTCTCCTGGCTGGCAGGTGGGTTGGAGAGGGCTTCCTCTTCCAGGAGGGAGGGTGGAGGCTTTACCTGATCTAAGCTAGAGGCAGAGACCCTTTGCATCCCTAAGCTGTGGGGTTCCACCACAGCAGAGTGAGAAAAGCCTATAGATACTTAGCTAAAGCCTTCATTTCCAAATGGGGAAACTGAGGGTCAGGGAAGTCAGGGGTTTTCTAAACGTCCACACAAGCCAGTGACAAGAGTCAGAGCTGGCCATGGACTGTGGACAGGCATAAGCTGACAGAAGTGTCCAAACCACCATGGGGGCAAATGGTCCATCCTGCCTAACTTCATTCACAACGGAGACTGAGAGGCCTTAGGAAGCCCGGAAGGTACAGAGTTGGGCTTCCATCCCAGGTCCACAAAGGACTCACACAGAGCCAAGCCCAACCATCAACTATTTCTCCCAATCCTCCCCAAACCACCCACCTACCCCTCCGCTTGACCAGTCCCATATCCCATTACCTGGAGTCTCTGGGCTCATGTGAGCAGCAAGGCAAGCGGTGTGCTGATTGTGAATGTGGCCAGGCTGGGGAAGGAGAGGCCATGGCACCGTGACAGCAGAGGGCGGGGCAACCATGACGTTGCCCCTGGGCCTCACTGGCTCATCCGGGTGTTGTGGCATTCCTTCCTGGGGTGCTATCAGCCCTCAGGCCTTCCTGTCTGACTTGCCTCTTTCCCCAGCATCCTAGGAGGAGCAGATGTTGGCGCACACACTGCTGCAGATCCCAGCATCACACTGCAACCTCAAGCCCCCAGTGGCAACCATGTTGGGCCGCCCTGGGCTGTGACAGGCTCCAGGAAGGGAGGAGTTGAGGGTTTGTCTTGGGTAACCCCTCTTTGCTCAGGAGGTTGATTCAGGCCCCAGCCATGTGTCCTGACCTGCCCTGCAAGTTAGAAGACACTGCCATGCTCCCTGCTCCTGGAAGCCGAGGCTGGAATGGTATGTATACACAGAGGAACAGGGAGCTCAGGGACCATGCAGAGGGGCTGAAAGCTAGGGCAGGGCTTCTCCTGGAAGGGAACTGGGCCAAAGCTGGGGCAGGTCAGGATGGGTAGGAACTGAGTCCTCAGGAGGCAGGAAGCCTCACACAGCTGCCACCTCTGCCTTGTGCTCACTCATCAGTCACCCTGTGCTGCCGCTGACCCAGAGAGTACCAGTCAGCAGGGAGAAAGGCAAAGCCAGGAGCTTCCACCCACATCCTAAACTCAGGCCCAACCGTGACTGTTCTCTCAAGTTCAGCATACACTCAACCTGTGATGCAAGTCCTACTGGACAGCCTCTGCTTTGTCCCCAGTCCCGCCCCCATCTCACTTCACAGCCACCACGCAGGTCCACCACCACCATCGCTGTTGCCCTGCTTTGGCCATACCCTCCACTGTGGTCCAACTGGGCAGCTACTTCAGCTCCACCCCCACTGTGCATAGGCTCCATCCAGTTCTCAAGACACAGTCCATTCTCACATAGGCCTTCGCCATCTGCCCCAGGCCTCTTGTTCTGACCTTGACTCCATGACAACCCCTCCCCCTTTCTCAACTTGTGCCATACTGGAAAATGCTCCAGATAGATACCCAGCTCAGGGCCTTTGCACTGGCTGTCTTGTTCAGAACACTTGCCCCTAGAAAGCCACCTGAGGGGGTGGTAATGAGATGGCTCAGAGGTTAAGAGCACTGGCTGCTCTTCCAGAGGTCCTGAGTTCAATTCCCAGCAACTACATGGTGGCTCACAACCATCTGTGCTCTGATCAGCCTGCTCTTCGTCCTCCTCAGCCTGCTTCACCCCTTCACATGTTATTTTCTTGTGCAAATATCCTGATAAAGTATTTGCTTTAGCACCTGGGACAGTGACCAATGTGTAGAAAACATTGAGTCAATTTTGCTGAATGAATAAGAGATCTAAAATAGCCTGATGTGTGTGTGGTAGTGGTGGTGGTGGGGAGCACTCCACGCAGAAGGCATGAGTGAGGGCCTTGGAGCTAAAAGAGACAGAGAGGAAGCCGGAGAGGCAGGAGCCCCAAAGCCACGCTAAGGTACTGCATGGAGACCTGAGCGAGGTAGGGAGCCACATGGTCAGGTCTGTTCGGAAGACAGCTCTTGGAAGCTATGGTATGGACTGACAAGGGTGTCTTGAGGGATGGAGAGACAGGGGATTGGGGGTAGGGTCATGGGAAGTTCCAGGGTATGCTGAGAAGGTTGCCAGCCACAGGGGTGACAGGGCCTGGGAACTGTGACTGGGCGAACTGAGATGCGCAGGGCATGTAAAATGCATGCTGGATTTTAAAGGCTGGATGGAAAATAGAGAATAATTCTTTCTGAGACAGAGTCTCACTATGTAGCCCGGGCTGTCCTGAAACTCACTATGTAGACCAGGCTGGCTTCAAACTCATGCCTGTCTCTATCTCCCAAGGGCTTTTTTTCCCCCCTTGGTTTTTCGAGACAGAGTTTCTCTATGTAGCTTTGATTGTCCTGGAACTCACTCTGTAGACCAGGCTGGCCTTGAATTTACAGATATCTGCCTGCCTCTGTCTCCCAAGTGCTGGGATTAAAGGTGTGTCCTCTCACCGCCAGGCTCCAAGGGCTATTATAGAAAGCAAGCACCACCATACCCTGCTCATCTTCCTTTCTTTTATATTGATGATGTTAAAATGAATTAACGCTGGGTAGACTTGGTTGATAAAGTACGCTAGTAAAACGTTGACTATTTTTAATGTACCACTGCAAATTTAAAATGTGTGGTAGTTACAGAGTCTGATGGGCCTGGTTCAGAAAGCACAGCCAACAGGTCTCAATAATGTGGGGGTGAGGATGTAGGGGTGAGGGAGACCCCCAGACTAACTGTAACTCTCCTTCTTCCTCCAGCAGCTCCTTTCTTATGAGGCTGTGATTCAGAGGCCACAGAGGTAGAGCCTGGATGGCCAGTGTTCAGTGGGACACAGCACACGTGCAAAATCCTACCTTCTAAATTAAGAACTTGCTGGAAAAGAAATACGTTGATAGGCTAGGCAATGAGCCTTCCTTCTGAGAGCAGTATGTAAGAAGAAACTTCAAGGCTCCTAGTTTTGTTTGTGTGTTCATTTGTTTGTTTTTTGAGACAGGGTTTCTCTGTGTCACTGCCCTGGCTGTCCTGGGGCTCTCTGTAGACCAGGCTGGCCTCTGACTCACAAAGATCTGCCTCCCAAATGCTGGGATTAAAGGCCTGCACCACCACGGCCCAGCTCAAGACCCCTATTAAGCCAGTATGAGGAGGCTAAACTAAATTAGGGATTCTTTTTTTTTTTTTTTTAAGCTGAGGATTGAACCCAGGGGCAAGCGCTCTACCACCGAGCAAAATCCCCAATGCTCTTTTTTTAAAAAGATTTATTTATTTGTTTATTTGTTTATTTATTTATTTATTTATTTATTATGTATACAGAAGAGGATGCCAGATCCCATTACAGATGGTTGTGAGCCACCATGTGATTGCTGGGAATTGAACTCAGGACCTCTGAAAGAGTAGTTGGTGCTCTTAACCTCTGAGCCATCTTTCCAGCCCTAAATTAGGTATTCTTAAACCGGGCATAGTAGTTCACATTTACAATCCTGGCAATCAGCAAGTTAGTCTAGATGATCTTCGGTTCCAGGCTATCCTGGGCTGCATAGGGAGTTTCTTTCTCCAAAATAATGAACAACTAACTTGGTTATTCTCATAATGTTCTTACTTCCCTAGCCAAGCAAGAGACAGAATCACCCCAAAACCTCTTAGAAACTGCTAAGTCCCCAGGCCCCTTCCCAGACATGCTCAGTCAGAAGTTGTGGGATCCCCAGGCTATCTTAGCACACCTGTGCTGACATCTGCTCATGTCTAAGACCCACTGCTCTGAACGTCTTCCGCCATCTGCAGGTTTAAATGCCTGGCACACAGAAAGTGCTCCTCAAAAGCCATCCTCTACCTTTGGTTTACCTTATAGTCCCATCATTAGGCATTTCCCCCCCTGAGCCTCAGTTTCCCTCTCTGCCTCTTCTGCAGCACCTGCTTGGGTATTTACCTGGAGCATGACAGACACACCTCCACGTGGGCAGATGCCATAGTCAGGACAGACCTGTCTGAGGTGTCAAGGATGCCCTGTTCCAGCTTAGCTCTACCCAGATGACTTCAGTGCCCAGAGTGTGGGTGATTCACAGCACAGCCTCCCACTGTGATGGAGCGCAGCTGACAGTCCCGGAGAGTCAGTACATCAGCTGAGCGTGACTTATGGCTTTTCTGCATTCCGGAATTGCTAGCCTGGCCCCTGACTCAGCAGGCATGGGTACTCTGCAGACAACAGTCAGACAGCTCAGCTTCAGTTTCCCCATTTGTCAAAAACAGTGAGGCAGCAAGCTCCCTACACATGACAAGGAGGCTTGTGTATACTGGCCAGTGACACCAGCCTTTGCTATGCCTCAGTGTTCTTGGAATGAGGGCACGGGATTCCTGAAGAAGCCCCCAGTGGCTTCTTAGGGCTGACACATACGCCCTGTAGGTGTAGAGGGAAAAGAAAGGAAACCTCACCTACTGTGAGCTCTGGCTGTTTACAGCCTCCTACAGTCTTCCAGAAGGCTGTCTGGGGGGCAGGACCTATCTTTACCATCTGAAATTGTCAATTAAATGAGTCCTCCAAGGCAAGGGTGGTGGCTTACACTTGTACTCCCAGTACACACGTGTACTTGTACTCAAGGGCTAAGGCAAGAGGATCGCTGCGAGTTTGAGGCCAGCCTGGTCTACAAAGGAAGACCTTATCTAAAAATAATTAATCAAATAGTTAATTAAATTTAACACAAACAAACACAACTCTAAGACATAGAGTATTATGTCCATTTCATGGATATGGAAAGTGAGATGCAGTGGCTTTTCTCAAGGTCACAAGGCTGGGTTGAGATTTATACCAAGATCTATCTCCCTGGCTTGAAAACCCAATCCTTTTGGCCCCTCCACCAAGAAACTCCAAGTTAACCTACAGGCTTACACAGCTCCAGCTTGTGCCATTCAGACCTACACCTGAAACCTGAGCCTCCCCCTCTTCCTTCTTCCCTTCCTCCTCCTCTTTCCCTCCATCCTCCTTCTTCCCTTCCTCCTCCTTTCTGTGGTGCTGGGGATTGAACTGGGGGCCTTGTGCACATGAAACAAGCCCCACCTCGGAACCATGCCCCAGCCATTGATCTCCTGACTCTTTCCTTAACAGCTAACCATGCTGGGCATCACTCCACATGTTTACTTACCTTCTTTTGGTGAGATGTCAGCACGCGCCTCCTGCCTGCTTTCTGCTTGCTCTCCCCTTTGCTGCTGGGACTTGAATCCTTTGTCAGCTGGTGGTGGACAGATATTTCCCGAGTCCACAGGTCACCCTCTGAAAGCGCTGAATAGCCGTTCCCTTGTCTATTCACAGCAGTGAAGCAAACTGAATGAACAGTATTGGCAATAGAATGTAGGCCTCCTGCATGCCAGGCAATGGTCCTGCTGAGCCACACCCTGAGCCCAGCACCTCACTGGTGGGTGCTGAGGAAGACTTCTATGTATGAGCTGAGTCTCCAGCTCCTGAATAGTCATTCTTTTTAAAAAACAAAGTCTCACTGTGTAGTTATGGCTGGCCTAGAAGTGTTTTGGACACCATGCTGGCCTCCAACTCACAGAGACACCCCTGTCTCTGCCTCCCAAGTGCTGGGATTAAAGGTATTCACCAGGTTGGAGATTTAGCTCAGTGGTAGAGTGCTTGCCTGGCAAGCACAAGGCCCTGGGTTCGATCCTCAGCTCAAAAAAAAAAGTTATTCACCATCATTTTTAAGCTCATTTTACAGATGAGGAAGTCTAGGCCTAGAGGTTGGAGACTTGCCTGTGGATGCCAAGGACTTTGGGGGCAAAGGTGGAACCACAAGCCAGAGCGTCTGACCTTCAGGCAAGCCCTCAAGGGCACTCTGTAGAAGCACACACTTTTCTTGCTCTCTTCTCCCGCATCTTGGACAGGTAGGTGTGCACTGCACAGAGGCTCCTTCTCCAGCCCAACTTGCCAAAGTGAGAAAAGGCGGAGGGACCTTACACAAGGTAGAGAGGCCACCACGGTGGGGAAGGGCCAACCTCCCAAAGGACCCATTTGAGAGAAGAAACATCTTCCTCCAGAAGAGGGAAGGGTAGGTCCTCAGAGGGAACGAACTTCAGGGAGACCCTGAAGCCAAACATCAGTAACTTATTTGAGGCCACACAATCATTACTGGTGAGATCTGGAGGTTCCAAAACAGATGTGGTGGCGTGTGCCTCTAACTTTAGCACTGAGGAGGTTGAGGCAGGATAATTGTGAGTTTGAAACCAGCTGGGATAATATAAGACCTTGTGTTAATCCAAATACAACAAAGGGAGGAATCTGAGGGTTCAGCTGACCAAACTCACTGTGCTTCCCTCCATTTGGCACAAACATTGGCTTTCTACAAAGAAAGGAAAATAGAGTAGTCAAATGTATCCAATGAGTCCTGAAGGAATCAACTTCATAGAGCAGCAGTCAAATGAAACCAATAGGTCCTAGAGGGACCAACATTACAGAGCAGTCAAATGTATCCAATAGGTCCTAGAGGGACCAACATTACAGAGCAGTCAAATGTATCCAATAGGTCCTAGAGGGACCAACATTATAGAGCAGTCAAATGTATCCAATGAGTCCTGAAGGAATCAACTTCATAGAGCAGCAGTCAGATGTGTCCAATAGGTCCTAGAGGGACCAGCATTATAGAGCAATCAATGTATCCAATAGGTCCTAGAGGGACCAAGGTCTGGGTTTCAGGGAGAAAGACTTTCCACAAAGTGGAGTCAATAGGGGCAGTCATGCAGAGACCTCTTTCCTGGAGACCAGCGCATGATTAGGAAGGGGCAGGGAAGGCTGCTGAGGTGGCTCAAAAAGTGAAGGCACCTGTGTGTGAGGCACTCATCATCTGGAGGTGGAGCCACAGGTGTTTGTGAGTCACCCTACCTGGGTGCTAGGAACTGAGGGTCCTCTGGAAGATCAAATAAGAGTTCTTTTTTTGTTTTGTTTGTTTTTCCAGACAGGGTTTCTCTGTATAGCCTTGGCTGTCCTGGAACTTGCAGACCAGGCTGTCCTGAAACTCGCAGAGATCCACCTGCCTCTGCTTCCCCAATATGCCACCACTGCCCTTTGTTGTTGTTGTTGTTGTTGTTTTGTTTTGTTTTGTTTTTTTTCAAAGGAGAGGATGAGGGAAAGAAGTTAGAATAGAAGGAGAAAGCAGGGAGGGAGGGAGGAAGATCAAAAGAACATTCTTATGTGTTCATTACATTTATTTATTGGGGAAGGGCCACAGTGCCTGTGTGGAGGTCAGAGGACAGCTTACAGGAGTCGGTTCTCCCCTCCACCATGTGGTTTTCAGGGATCAAACTCAAATTGTCAGGCTTGACTGCAAGCACCTGCTGGGCCATCCCACCAGCCATGGAAAAGTTCTTGAAGATTACTTTGTGATCAGGTATTTGGACAGGGGTCATCTCTGTAGCCAGCCCCTGCTTCCAGCCCTGGAATCCTCCCACTAACTTTAGGAGTGACTCCCCAGGAGTGGTGGTTCAGTGCAGCTCAAGCCAGGGCAGGTATCCTGCACCTTCCCATGGGTGTGAGAGGCAGGGAGGGCTTGGGGTGAGCCTGTGTGAGCCTGCTCCCAAGCCTGTTTCTTGTCCTCCTCCCACAGCCTTGTCCCGGCTTGAGTCAGTGCTTTCCACAGAAAAGAACCAATAGGTCGCGGGGGGCCTATGATTGTGTGACTTCTCCTGGGAAAACACGAACATACATCAACTCACCCCACCACAGGGCACTCATGACAAGTTGAAGGTCCAGTTGGGAGAACCAATGAGTTTATTGGGCTTATTTAAAGGAGCATGGGTGGCCCCCAGACAGCTGCATTCCCACCAACACCCACTCCAGCAAGGGTGACTACCTCCCCAAAGCTGCATAGACGGAGTCCTTCCCCTCAATGAACCTTCCACCTTCAACACTATATTGCTTCCCCAGACCACACCGCATCTGGGGTACCAGGAGGGATGGAGGGAGGGACAGAGGGAGGGAGGGCTTGACTCTCAAGTGGGTCTGACACTCTGCATCTCTACTAAGTTATCAGGCCTGATCTTGGGAGGGTAGTGCTACAGCTTCTCTGATTTCAAGATGGCAGTGGCCATGTCATGTCCAAAAGAGAGTATTCCACAAACGCTGGAGAGATGGCTCGGGGGGGGGGGGGGGGGGAGAGGAGGGAAGGGGTAAAGAAAGTGCTTGCTGTCCAAACATGAGGAGCCCCAATATCCACCTTAAAAATAAGCCAGAGCTAGGTGTAATGGTCTTCTGCAAGAGTAGTAATGTTCTTAACCTTAACCTCTGAGCCACCTCTACAGCCTTAATAAATTAATAAATTAAATTTATTTCTAATAAATAAATAAATAGAGTTGGGTATGGTGTATTGAGTGAGAATGCCCCCCCCCCCCCCCGTTACAGGCTCATGTATTTGAATGCTTAGTCCCTTGTTGGTGGAACTGTTTGGGAAGGATTCAGAAGTGTGACCTTGTAGACAAGGTATGTCACTGGAAGTGGGTTGTGAGATTTCAAAAGCCCATGTCTGATCCAGTTAGATCTTGCTGTTTCATACCTATGGATCAGGATGTAGCTCTCAGCTCCCTATCCAGCACCATGCCTGCCTGCTGCCGTGTTCCCTATCATGATGAACCCTAACCCTCTTGAACTGTGAACCCTCAGGAAATGTTTTCTTTTGTAAATTGCCTTGGTTATGATGTCTCTTCACAGCAATAGAAAGTAACTGAGACAGTGGGCATGGTGGCGCACGCCTTTGATCTCATCAACTGGGAGGCAGATCTGTATGAGTCTGAGGCCAGCCTGGCCTACAGAGTAAGGTTCAGTGCAGCCAGGGTTGCACGGTGATGGATGTCCTGTCTCAAGAGAAATAAATAAATGAACAAAATAAGTTCACACTGGTGATAAGGCGCCGCTAGTAAACACACTTGCTCTCCAGGCTGATCAGTAATGCTCAGCCCCTGGGACATGCACTGTAGAAAAAGAGAACTGACTCCTGGAAGTTGCCCTCTGACCTCCACACATGTGCCACAATGCCTGGGCAGGCAGGGTAGCAAGTGGGCAGAGCAAGAAGCTGGCAGATCACATCCCAGCAGCACAAAGGAAGCCAGAGAGTGAATCCGAAATAAGGCAAGGCTCTAACCACTCAAAGCCTGACCCCGTTGACACACTTCCTCCAGTCAAGCTCCACGTCCTAAAAATTCCACAATCTGTCCTGGAGAGATGGCTCCGGAGTTAAGAGCACTTGTTGGTCTTCAAGGGACCCAGGTTCAGTTCCCAATAACCATCCGGTGCCTCAGAACCATCCATAATACCAGTTCCAGGGGATCTGGTGCCCTCTTCTGACCTCCCCAGGCATGAGGCTTGCAGCTGGTATACATGCAGACAAAACATTCAAGCACATAAAATTAAATAAATAAAAATCTTTTAAAGAAATTCCACAACCTCGCCATACGGGACTACCAATAGGAGACTAAGTTTTTAAATACGTGGGCTTACGGGGGCACTTCCCATTCAAACCACCACACACAGGCTCCAGGGTTGAACTCAGGCTGCCAGCATGCACAGCAAGTACCTTTTGACCAGTTGAGTCATCTTGTGAGCCCTGCCCTGTCAGGTCTGAGGACAGGGGCCTAGCAGGCCGTACCCACTTGCAGCAGCCTCTTTCCTGTAGCTGATGTAAAGGAAATGGCAAAGCCCATACCCAGAGCCTATCTATGAATCTGTCATCAGACTCCTCAGGTACCCAGATTCCAGGAGAATGAGTCACCAGCTGCAGTTCCTCAAGGAAGTGTACAGGTCTCAGGTTGCCAGACTCGGAAGTATGAGAGGGCTACTGCACATCCCTGCCTGGTACATCATCTGTGTAATGAAAACACCTCCCCCGGGTGTGCCCCTCCTCCCCCACATCCTCAGAGTAACACATCCCTTCTTTCCCTTGCTGCTTAGGACTCAGGGAGAGCCTGTGAAACAGGGTCTCTGCTCTGAGACTGATAAGAAGCACACACACCCTCTGACACTCTGCCTCCTGGGCCAGAATTCTCATAAGAGCTCCTGCCATGCTATCTGTCTGTCTGTCCATGGCATTAATAAGTCTCCTAATAAATTTTTACCCCAAAAGACAATCCACCCCCAACTGGAGACCTTTCATAAATCTACAGTTTTCTAGGAATTGCACAGAAACCCCATCTACAGTAAAAGGCGTGTCCTGAACCCCTTGTAGAACCCTAGTGTTCTGGTTTTACTTTTACAGTTTACAATCACACCTAAGACACCTCCGAAGCTACCCTAGAACCTCAATTATTGAAAAGGAAGGCAGCTGTTTGCTTCCTGTGCACATGTGAAATGTGATCTTGTTGCTTCCTGACTGTTAGTCCGTCCCCCAGGCTCCTGCAGCGTGGCCGATTGTATCCCTTCTGGATCTCATTATTCAATGGCTAGCAAGTTTCTTAAGGTGCAGTCTGGGCCAGGAGATAGGCTGAGGACCCTGTTCAGATTCCAGAGACCCCATTCCTTGGGCTAGCAGACCTCTTTCAATGGCTCCTTCTTGCTCCTCAAAGCACCAGCCTCCACATTTGCCATTCATCAACAGGAGGTCTGAAACCATGTCTCCTGTAGGGTTGGGACATCAGGGATGGGAGACCTGTTCACCTTCAAATTCTACAGTCCTCACCATGGTGTCTGCACACAGGCAACACAGAACAAAGAAGGGTCACAGGAGGATGAGTTTCTGACTTTCCCACAGGTCAAATGCAGTCACCTGTTATTAGATACAGTTGGATCCCCAGAGTCTAAACCTAGCTGGAGGTGGGGCAGGCATGACTTTAGTTTCTCACCTTTCTGCATCCCTGCCTGCTCCATCTGACTCACATCAGCTTCTTTGCACTCTGGCTGTGTGGGCTTGGCCCTGTGACCTTGATTTTAATTAGGTTCCTGTAACTGTGATAAAACACCATGACCTAGGCAACTAATAGAAGTAAGAGTTTATTTGGCTTTACGGTTCCAGAGGGACAAGAGTTCATCATGGCCAGAAAGCATGGCAGCAAAAGGCAGGCATGGGGACAGGAGCAGGAAGGCTCCTGTCAGAGATCGCATCTGTCAGAGAAAGCACATCGGAAGTAGGGTAAGACTATGTTCTGTCAAAGTCTACCGCTATGGACATACTCTCTCCATCAAGACTGCATCTCCTAAGCTTTCCCAAACAAGTTACCAACTGGGGACCAAGTGTTCAAATGCCTGAGTGGCACTTTAGAACCCCTTTTTAGATGGTCCCCTGAGACCTAACTGACTTTGGAGGTCAAGGGCCAAATACTGGCTGCCCTCTTTGTCTCTTTATCCTATTGATTTTAGCCTTTAAGCTTGGCTGTTGAACATCTAGAAGTTCCATTAAAAACAGTCTAGAAGAAATAATAGTGCTGAAAATTTAAACTTTGTAACACTTAGATCAAATGAATAGATTTTACTGTCAGGCAGTGGCGGCACACACCTTTAATGCCAGCACTCAAGAGACAGAGGTAGGTGGATCTCTGTGAGTTTGAATCCAGTCTGGTCTACAGAGTGTGGGATATTCCTTTACACTGTGTGAATATATGTCACTGTGATTGGGTGAATAAAGAAGCTGACTGGCCAATAGCTGGACAGGTAGAGTTTAGGTGAGGCTTGAAAACAAAAAGAGAGCATGAAGAAGAGTCTCTCAGAATCACAAGGAAATGTGGAGAGAAGGACATGAACTTGCTGTACTAAGAAAAGGTAGCAAGCCATGTGGCAGAGCATAGATAAGAAATATGGGATAAAATGTAAGAGTTAGGTAGTAACAAGCCTAAACAATTGGCTGAGCATTTATAATTAATATTAAGTCTCTGTGTGGTTATTTAGGAGCTGGCCAGCAGTCCTAATGGAAAAACTCCACCTACAACAGAATGAGTTCTAGGTCAGCCAGGGCTACACAGAGAAACCCTGTCTTGAAAAACAAACAAAGGGTTGGGGATTTAGCTCAGTAGTAGAGTGCTTGCCTAGCAAGCACAAGGCCCTGGGTTCGATCGATCCTCAGCTCAAAAAAAAAAAAAAAAGAAAGAAAGAAAGAAAGAAAAGAAAAATAAACAAATAAGCAAAGAAAAAAAGATTTAAAAAATAAATCCTGATTTTATTTATTTTTTTGAGTGCTGAGATGAAAGGAATTTTATTTTTTTTAAAGGAGGCTGGGGGTAGAAAGAGGGCTCAGTGGTTTAGAGCACTTGTTACTCTTACAAAGGACCTCGCTTCAATTCCCAGCACCCACACTGTGGTTCACAACCATCTGTAGCTCCAGTTTTAGGGGACCTGACATCCTCTTCTGAACTCTTTTGGCACTGCATGCATATGGTGCACAGGCATACAAGCAAACAAAACATTCAAACACATAAAATAAAACAAAAAACCCTTTAAATTCCTTTAAAAAGCTTGATAGAATACAGCACGATGCTGCACCCCACAGTTAGAAAATGCATGCTTTAATCCAACACAAACAAGATGTTAACATTCCCTCTATCATAATCAGAGTCCAGTAAGCACTCAGTAGAATTCTGAAGCTCTGAACTGTAACAGGGTTTCCCAGAGGAGTGAAGTAATGATCTTTGCTTGCATCAGTCTAATGTTGTAAAAAATGAAAATAAAAAAAAAAGAGGGCTGGAGAGCTGGCTTGGTAGATAAAAGCATTTTCTGCTCTTGCACAGGTTCTGGGTTCTGTTCCCAGCACCCATATGGCAGCTCACAACAGCTGGTAACTCCAGTTCCTTGGGTTTTATTGCCCTCTTCTGGCCTCTGTGGGTTTTGCACACACATGGTATATATACATATATGAAGGCAAAACATTCATACACAAGAAATAAAAATAATAATAACAATAAAATTTTTAAAAGGTCCAATTTTGGCTTCACTGTCATTTGCAATATATGACCTCTTTTTGGAGTGGCCAGACGGGTGGTGTGATTGAGGCAGGAACAGGAGACTGGGAGAAATGTAGAGCTCATCTTCCTGTCCCCAGGCTTAGGGACTCTGCAGCTACTGTCCAATCACTTAGAGGAAGAGAGACAGGAAAACAGATGCCATAAAACATCCTTTATTTATTTGTTTGTTTGTTTGTTTATGTTTTTGAGACAGGGTTTCTCTGTGTAGCTTTGGAGCCTGTCCTGGAACTCACACTGTAGCTCAGGCTGGCCTCAAACTCACAGAGATCCACCTGCCTCTGCCTCCTGAGTGCTGGGATTAAAGGCGTGTGCCACCTACCCAGCAGTTTTTTGTTTGTTTGTTTGTTTGTTTATGTTGTTTGTTTGCTTTTTTTTTTTTGAGCTGAGGATCGAACCCAGGACCTTGTGCTTGCTAGGTAACCACTGAGCTAAATCCACAACCCCCAAGACTGAACTTTTGGTCCTCCTGCCTTCCCCTGTCAAGTTCTGGAATTACAGTCATGAGCCATCCTGACCCCAGAAATTTCCTTTTACCACGCTGGGGGTGTAGTTCAGTGGTAGAGCAGTACCAAAAAGGAAATTTTAATACATGTAAGATAAAAGTTTCGGAGAGATGGCTCAGCGGTTAAGAGCACTGGCTGCTCTTCCAGAGGTCCTGAGTTCAATTCCCAGCAACCACATGGTGGCTCACAAAATTTATAATGAGATCTGGCGCCCTCTTCTGGCCTGCAGACATATGTGCAGACAGAATGCTGTAAATAATAAATAAAATTTAAAAAAGATAAAAGTTTCTTGCTGGGTGGTGGTGCACACCTCTAATCCCAGCACTCCAGAGGCAGAGACAGATGGATATCAGTGAGTTCAGGCCAGTCTGGTCTACAGAGTGAGTTTCAGGACAGCAATGACTACACAGAGAAACCCTGTCTTGAAAAACAAAACAAAAATGATAAATAAAAGGAATATATTGGGCCAGGCAGTGGTGGCACATGCCTTTAATCCTAGCACTCAGGAGGCAGAGCCAGGCACATCTCTGGGAGTTCAAGGCCAGCCTGGGCTACAAAGTAAATTCCAAAACAGGCTCCAAAGCTACACAGGGAAATTCTGTCTCAAAAAAAAACAAAAAAGGCAGGCAGTGGTGGCACACACCTTTAATCTCAGCACTTGGGAGGCAGAGCCAGGAGGATCTCTGAGTTTGAGGCCAGCCTGGGCTACCAAGTGAGTTCCAGGAAAGGCACAAAGCCACACAGAGAAACCCTGTTTCAAAAAACAAAAAAGAAAAAACAGAAAAAAAAAAAAGCATATTGGGCTGTGACTAAAAATAACCAAGAGAGGTTGTGTGACTCTCCCAAGGCCACCAAGCCAGGAAGCAGCCTACAGAGATTTAAAGCCAAGCTTCCTGTTCAGTATTAAGAGTCTTCCTAAAGATCTACAAACACACATACTCTCTCTCTCCCTCTCTCTCTCTCTCTCTCTCTCTCTCTCTCTCTCTCTCTCCTAATTGGGGAAAACTGTTCCCCAATTCAGGGAACTTCAGGGAAGGGCTGTTGCCCAAGGCTTTAGGAACCTGAGGTCAATCCTGACTCTACTGCATATTCACTGACTGTGTGGCCTTGCCAATTTCCTTTGGTTCCCAGGGCACAATTAAACTATTGTAAAATGAAAAAACTCACACCCTCCTCGTGAGGCTGGCTCTGGACAGGCCACCATGGGGACTCAGAAGTCCAGCCAGGGGTGCTTAGGCTTGCTTGACTAGCTTTGCTTAAGAGCTCCTGTTTCCTGAATGATTGATTGTAGATGAGAAAGTTGAGGCTCAGAGAAGCGATGCCTAGTGGAACCTGGGACTGCCATCCCCCGTCCATGCATGCATGCATGCATGCCATTGAGTAAGGTCAAAGTTTCACAAGGCAGAACTAGGAGAGGGGTGGTCAGTGCTCGATGGTGAGTTCCCTGTCTCTGAAGTGTGCACGTCCATGCTGAGCAGAGCTCCCTAAGAGAAGAGGCCAGGTCCTGCAGTCCAGCCCTTCCCAGGACAGGAGGGGTAAGGGTGACCAAAGGGGCGTGGCTGAGGGGAAGGGGCGTGGCTGAGGAGAGGGGAGGCCGCTCCGCCATATTCATTCCCGCCCGCGGACCGCGGTGCAGTCAGCATGAGTACCGCTGCTTTCCACATCTCCAGCCTGCTGGAGAAGATGACGTCCAGCGACAAGGACTTCAGGTGCGCCCTGCGGCGGCCCGGGGCTCCTTTTCAGGGGTCTCAGCCCGTTCTGGCCGCTCCCCGACTCTCTGCAGACCCCCGCGGGTGCCCCCGGCCTCTTCGCCTGGGCCTGCCTGGGCCTGCTGCCCTGCTGCAACAGCCCCGCCCCCAACCTCTTCCCGCCTTTGCCGAGCTGGGCCCTCAGGCCCCCTACAATGGGGCCCCCAGGCCCTCCAATGAAGTTCCCATCCGCCTCTCCTTGGGATCCCAGTGCTGACCTCCTTTGACCCGCACTGAAACAGGCCTCCTTTTCCCCCCCCCCCCCTACCCCGCGCCACCTCCATCCTAGGGCTATCCCTTTCTGATACCCGAACTTCTACCCCGTCTCTAGGTTACCCCATCGTCCCAGCCTGTACCCCTGCCGGGTCTCCTAACCCGAACTTTTCTTGCTTTCATCTTTTTCTTGTCATCCTCTCCCTCTTCTCTCTGGCCCATTACCATCCCATCCTTCTCATTCCCTCCTCTCCCGAGATATTCGGTTAAGCATGGTTTAGAGGCAGGAAGCAAAGGTTGGGGTGAGGGCCTTGTCTCTCCTCCATTCTCTTTCTCCTGTCCTTCTCTCCGAGCATTCCAGAAACAGCGGAACAGAGCCGCCAGGAAGGATGGGAACACCTGGTGCAGCCCTATCTTGCAGAGAAAACAGGCTCAGCGACAAAAAGGGGTTGGCCTATGATCCTATAGCCAGTTCTGTACCTTCAAGTTGATAGGACACTGTGCCTACTGAGTCTTCTGTCACTTTTACAAACAGGGAAACTGAGGTTTGGGGGTACGAAGGGCCTGGGTACAATGCCAAAGGTAGGACCAAGCAGAGGTGGAGGTCTTAGTGATGTCCTGAATCTAGCTAGCCTGGAGGGGCCTGAACCCTGCTCACGTGGTCTGACCCCTCCTTTGTCCTGTAAATCTGTTCCTCAAAATCTCTTTGCAGCCCCAAGCCCCATGGTGGCTTTGGACCCTTAGCCCTGGCTTCAGATCTTGGCAGCCATAACTTACTGGCTCTATAAGTGATGGGCAAATTACTCCACCCTCTGAACGTTAGCTACTGTTTATGGTTTTGGTACCAGGTAAGTGCTTTGTGAATGGTTGCCCGTATGATTCTGCACACTCTCTCCGGACCCTGACTAAGCACCTCATCTTCACTGCCGGTTCCCGCTGAGTTGTTACCGGAATGCCTCTGCCTCCATGCAGGACCAGGCACATTTACCTGTGTTTCTGCCGTGCTACCCTGGGTCTCTTGTGGTTGGTTGTCTCTGCAGGGAGACAGGGTAGGTCCTGTGGAGTGTTCTTTAGTTCCCTCCTTCCTGTTCTCCAGAGGCCTGGAGGGGGCTTTGGTTTACATGCCCTGCCAGAGCTGAGGGACCTTCTCCTGGGCCTCTGAATCAGGGAGTTGGCCCTTTCAGCCTGTCCCTGCCAGCAGCCTTGAGGACACTTAAAACCACTCTGAGCATATGAGAATAGTGTCTATTTTTAAAAGTCTGAATACCAGGAGGCTGAGTCCCCTGGCCAGCTGTCCAGGCACCATGTGGCCCAGTGTCCCAATGGTGCTGCCTCTCGGATTTCAGGAGACCATGGCCTGTGGTTCCCAGAGGGGAGTGACTGACTGCTGTTCCAGGCAAGGGACAGGAAGCCTAGGTTCCCAGTTTTGTTGGGGCTCAGACTCTGACAGGGAAAACCAGGGGCTCAAGAGATTAGGCAGGAATTTCTGAATATTTTTGTGGTAACACAGTTCTGTTTGAGGAGGCAGGAGATCCATCTCACACTGTTCTCTGATGCCCTCTCCAAGCCTGCTTGTCTCGGGTTGACCTATTAAAACTCTCAAGGAAAGCCCAGCGGTGGTGGCGCACGCCTTTAATCCCAACACTTGGGAGGAAGAGGCAGGTGGATCTCTGTGAGTTCGAGGCCAACCTGGTCTACAGAGGGAGTCCCAGAACAGCCAAGACTACACAGAGAAACCCTGCCTCAAAAGAATAATAAATAAATAATTCAATAATTAAAATAAAACCCTCAAGGATGCTGTGGGAGAGGGGCAAAGAAAATTTCCAGAATTAAGGAGGCAGCTGGCTAAAATTTACCCCACTGATAGAGGCAAGACAAGGATGTTTACTTACAGTCCCACTCTATTTTGGAGCCCTAGCCTATCAAATTATCACCACCACCCTGGCACTGGCGTTTCCTCTGAGAGTGATGTCTACAGAACTCAGGTGTCTGAAATGCTGAGGCTTATTTGTGAATGTTGATTTCTGGGTTCGGGTTTCCACAAGGCTGTTTGGCTCTAAGGTCTGTTGAGCACGAACTCCCTCTCGCCTTCTCTCGACTCCTTTGTCAGGCCTGGTTTTTGCTAAGCTTGGAGTGTCAGAGGTGAACATGCTGGGTGCCAAGCATGTGTATGCACACATATGTATGCACAGGTGTATGTGTGTGAGGGGGTATGTATGTATGTGTGTACATGTGTGGGAGTATATGTATTTGCACGCACGTGTGTGTGTGTGTGTGTGTGTGTGTGTGTGTGTGTATGTGGGGGGTAGAGTGAGTGTGTATGTGTGTATGTGGGGGGGTAGAGTGAGTGTGTGTTTGTGTGTATGTGTGTGTGTATGTGGAAGGGTAGAGTGAGTGTGTGTGTATGTGGGGGGGTAGAGTGTGTGTATGTGGGGGGTAGAGTGAGTGTGTGGGGGGGTAGAGTGAGTGTGGGGGGGTAGAGTGAGTGTGTGTGTGTGTGTATGTGTGTGTGGGGTAGAGTGAGTGTGTATGTGTGTGTGTGTATGTGGGAGGGTAGAGTGAGTGTATGTGTATGTGGGGGGTAGAGTGTGTGTGTGTCTATGTGGGGGGTAGAGTGTGTGTGTGTGTATGTGGGGGGTAGAGTGTGTGTGTGTATGTGGGGGGTAGAGTGAGTGTGTGTGTGGGAGGGTAGAGAGTGTGTGTGTGGAGGGGGGTAGAGTGAGTTTGTGTGTGTGTGTATGTGGGGGGGGTAGAGTGAGTGTGTATATGTGGGAGGGTAGAGTGGGTGTGTGTGTGTGTGTGTGTATGTGGGGGGGGTAGAGTGAGTTTGTGTGTGTGTGTATGTGTGTGGGGGGGGTAGAGTGAGTGTGTGTGTGTGTATGTGGGAGGGTAGAGTGAGTGTGGGGGTAGAGTGAGTGTGTGTGTGTATGTGGGAGGGTAGAGTGTGTGTGTGTGTGTGTGTGTGTGTGGGAGGGTAGAGTGAGTGTGTGGGAGGGTAGAGTGAGTGTGGGGGGGGTAGAGTGTGTGTGTGTGTGTGTGTGTGTGTGTGTGTGTGGTGGTCTATGAAGTGCTCTCTCACATTCATTGCTGTACAGCAGAGAAGTGCTGTGGTGGAGGGGTGCAAAGTCCTGACGTGACCTGTCTAGGGAAGCTGTGATGCTTAGGTGTGTGCTCATCTGCACATCGCATTGATCAGGATTGTCCCTGAGACAGAAATGTTTGAGTTAAACTCCTTTTGATTTTTTTGTTGTTGTTGTTTTGTTATTGTATCTCCCCCACCCCCCCCCCACCCCCAAAGCTGAGGACCGAACCCAGGGCCTTGCATTTACTAGGCAAGTGCTCTACCACTGAGCTAAATCCCCAACCCTCTTGAGTTAAACTCTTGATGGGTGTGCTAGTTTCTGTCAGGTTGACACAAACTAAAGTTATCTGAGAAGAGAGGATGTCTCTATAAGATTGGCCTGTAGATGAGACTGGTAGATTTTCTTAGTGATTGATGGGGGAGGGCCCAGACCACTGTGAGTGATGCCAACCCTGGGCAGGTGGTCCTGGGGTGTATAAGAAACTAGGCTAAAAGAACCATGGGTTGCAAGCCAGTGGGCAGCGTTCCTCCATGGCCTCTCTAGGCATGGTGCAGCACACCTTTAAACTGCCATGGCCTCTGTCTCAGTTCCTGCTTCCAGGTTCCTGCCTTGAGTTCTTGACCTGACTTTCTTCGATGATGGACTGCATGAGCTGAAACTCTTTTCTCCCCAAGTTGCTTTTGGCCATGGTCTTTATCATGGCAATGGAAACCCTAACTGAGGCAGTGATGAATAGGGGTTTGACTAGCACACTCCCTGGTCCCATCCTGTGCCTCCTAGAACATATTCTCAGGATTGCCAGGCCCATGTGGGCCCCATCCTTCAGAAATTCAGAAAGGCCCAAACGCAAACATCCTTTACCTTGAAGTGCCTGGGTGGTGGATGGGACAGCAACAGAGCCTTCCTCTCCTTCAGCTCAGCTTCCTGCCTTCTCTCAGCAGCTTCAGGCTGATCGAGCTGTTAAAATTAAGAAATGGTGGCATGGACAGGGTCCCTCCAGGCTCTGTGGGTTGCCATGACATCAAATAGCAGCTCTGGACTGGGGGCCCACTCCACTCGTAACAGATTTTACCCTGGGAGGCTGGCCAGGAAACAGGCTTTCTCTGGATGCCTCTTTATTATAGCATCTCTTCCATGGGTCTCCACTCAGGTGCCAGCAGGTGCCAGCAGGCATGGCGGCCTGGGGGAATGGCTGCCCTGGAGAAAGGGCACTTGTCATCTGCAGTTTCTGCATTGGGTAGACACCCAGTCGGACTGAGATCTTCTTTGAGGAGTTAGAAGTCACTTTCATGGTGTTCAGATGTTGATGAGTAATTCAACCTGGGGAAAATAGGTCTGCAGCCTGGACACAGCTAAGGGCAGCCAGTTGAGTCCCTTGCCCTGCCCTCTACCTTTCAGCAGGAATGATGTCCTGTGAGACCCCTTCAGTCCCCATTCTTTGTTGCTTTCTGACTTGAACACCCATTGCAAGCCAAATGATCAGGACAGAGCAGCAGGCCTGTTTTTTGTTTTTTGTTTTATGATCGTAGGACCCTGGGGGTGGGTGAAGCCCTTCGCTCTGGTCCTATGGCTTAGGAATGTTTGGCTCAGCTGTTGGCTCTCATCTCCAAAATATCAAAATATTGCCAGTTGCCCATGCGTGTGGCTTTTAAAGTGTTTGTGACTCGACAGGCATAATGGCCTATGACTTTAATTCTAGCACTTGGGAGGCAGAGGCAGGGGGATTTCTATGACTTTTGAGTCTAGCCTAGTTTACAGAGTGAGTTCCAGGCCAGCCAGGGTTACCCTGTGAAACTTGTCTCAAACAAACAAAAAAACCCAAACAGACAAAAAAGCAGGTTTGTGACCCTGAACGTCACTAGGAACTTGGAAATACACGTTCTTAGCCTAGAGCCCTCACATGTGGGCTAAGAGGCTGGGGTGGGGCTTGCCATGATGAACAAATCCTTTGGATGAGGGGCTCAGATTCAGATGCTTGCTAAGGGCAGGGTGTCTGAACAGGGTTCATCTCTGCTGTAGACAGATGGTGCTTCTTTTCCACACCTGACTTTACCATGAAATTGTCTATCGCATACTCAGACATTCAAGAACTACCTATTACTATGAGATGTGAATGATGTATGCCATTTACTGGGTGTGTATTGTGGACTCCACAACCCTGTAATTAGAGCCCAAGTCTAATTCTTTGTTTTGTTTTGTTTTTTGAGACAAGGTTTCTCTGTGTATCCCTGGCTGTCTTGCTAGTCTCTATGTAGACCAGTCTGGCTTCAAACCCGGAGGTCTGCCTGCCTCTGTCTCCTGAGTGCTTAGATTAAAGGTGTGCACGCCGGGTGGTGGTGACACACACAACTTTAATCCCAGCACTTGGGAGGCAGAGCCAGGTGGATTTCTGTGAGTTCGAGGCCAGCCTGGTCTACAAGTGAGATCCAGGACAGGCACCAAAACTACACAGAGAAACCCTGTCTTGAAAAACCAAAAAAAAAAAAAAAAAAGGAAGCTTGAACACTAAATGCCAGCAACCTATGACAAAAATAATGTCAGTTTCAAGGATAAAGGTGTGCCGCTGCCCAGCCAGCCAGTGTTGTTAAACACTGAGCCACCTTCAGCCGCCTCATCCCCATTTTTTTATACAGGTAAACTAAAGCTGAGAGAAGACAAGTGACTTGCCCAAGTTGCCATTTTTGCAGTGGCCGTGGCGGGAGCCCTCACCAGACCACGGGCTTTAAGCCCATCCTCTTGTCTCAGTCTCCCACTCTGGTAGTTGGTCTGCTTGAGGTGATGCAGCCATGCCCATAGCCCTGGCCACCCACATGCCTTTAACTCTTGCACTGAGCTTCTCTCCTGGGGAGCTCTAATACGCCAATCTGCCAGGCCCGGGAGCTGCAGAGCAGCCCTCTTTCTCCCCTCCCCACCCTCACCAGGTTCATGGCCACCAGTGACCTGATGACAGAGCTGCAGAAAGAGTCCATCCAGCTGGATGAGGACAGCGAGCGCAAGGTGGTCAGGACGTTGCTGCGGCTCCTGGAGGACAGGAGCGGGGAGGTGCAGAACCTGGCTGTCAAGTGGTGAGTGGACTGGAGGTGGCTGGGGGAGGGCCGCTGCCCCTAGGATGCAGCCTGTGACAACCATCAGGCAGTTTGGGGCCAAAACGGTAGGGTCACACGCCTAGCTAGCATTCCTCAGAGGTAAACTCTGCACCAAGAGTTCAACTCTAAATTATGTGGGAGGTTATCCAGGAAACAGAAAGGCAAGTAGAGAGGGCAGGAGGAGGGTGAAAGCCTGCAGAGGCGGTTCTGTGGCTCTGCAGGTTCCCAGGTGACCATCTGCTACCAGGCTTTGAGAAATGAGGCTCCAGATCTCAGGTTGATGACCAGCATCAGCAAGTGAAAACCAGTTAGACATACATTGGAAGGCCCTACTTAGACCTTCTGGGGTGTCCCAACAGTCTGTGTTTAATAATTCCCTAGCTGATATGACACCAGCTCAGGAGTGAAAAACATTGCTTTGGACACACAGAGCCACAGGGTGAGATGCAAACCATAGGCTTGGGATGCACCGCTTTCCTAGCAAGAAAGGGTCCTCTATTGAACTGAGGTCTTTTCCTCAGCATGTGTGCCCCCACAAGCTTGAGAGGCCCAAAGCAGGCAGCAGGATTTAAGGCATGCCTGGAGCTTTTGGGCCCTTCTCCCTTCCTCCTCTGCTTCAGCCTGGGTCCCTTGGTGGGCAAAGTGAAGGAGTACCAAGTGGAGACCATTGTGGACACCCTCTGTGCCAACATGCGGTCAGACAAAGAGCAGCTCCGGGACATCGCTGGCATTGGCCTGAAGACAATCCTCTCTGAGCTGTCTCCTGCTGCCCCAGGTACCCAGCCTTAGTGCTCCTACTCAGCCCAGCTATGCTTCAAATACTGGGGCCCACCCTATGATCATGGTGTGCCTCCTGCGTGCCTCCATTTCTCTTCAGTGAGTGCTAATGCCCGTATTAAATATCTTTATTAAGTAGTGGCCCATGCCTTTAATCCCAGCACTCTGGAGTAGAGGCCGTGGACCAGTAGGAGTTTGAGGTCAGCCTGATCTACATAGTTCCAGGACAGCCAGGGCTAAATAGTGAGACCTTGTCTCAAAATAGAAAAAGAAAGAAAGAGGGAGGGAGGGCTCAGTGAAGTAAAAGGACCTACTTGGGGTCCTTCCATGGTAAGGAATTCAGAGCCTTCCGTTGAAATTCGTGACTGCCTGTTTGTTAGGAATGCTTCCAGTCACAAGTCAAGAGCACAGACTTGCGGTAGCTTCAAGACTTGTCATGATCTCTCTGGAGGGATGGCCACTGCTCCTCTCCTCCTTCTTCTTCCCCCTTTCCTCTTTCTTCCTCCTCTTCCTCTTCCTCCTTTTCCCTGGTAGTAGTGCTAGAAGTCAAATGCAGGGCTTGTGTGTGCTGGGTCCAGCCGCTCCCATTCTTGTAGCTGTGGTTCTGGGATTAGACGCACAGGGTCTCATTCTTCATCCATGTGCTTTCTCCTGTGTGTGTAAGAAAAGACCCATTTTCCCAATCCATACTAACCCACTGGCCACTGCCAGCTGAAAGGGGTTGGGAAAAGAAGTGTTTAACTTGTCCCCTCCCTGGTAGAAGTGTGTGAGCCAGCCAGCAGCTCAACCATCAGTTTGTCAGCTCCCCTAGCCGACTCTGTAGTTGTTCCTTAAGACTTGGGTCCACCTTGGACCACTGAAGCCCAGGCTTTCCTAGAACACTGACTCCTGGGGGAATGTGGGTTCAGAAATACAACCAGAATACAAGCAGGCCAGCGTTGGAGGCTGCCCGTCCAGTCCAAAGCCTTACCCTGCCCTCGTGTGCCCCGCACAGGCTCAGGGCTGGCTATCAATGTGTGCCGCAAGATCACAGGCCAGCTCACCAGTGCCATCGCCCAGCAGGAGGACGTGGCTGTGCAGCTGGAAGCCCTGGACATCCTCTCCGACATGCTGAGCAGGTGAGCCATGCCACTTTGGGCAAGAAAGGAGGAGACAGGCAAGACTGTGATGAGTGGCCTACATGCAATAATGTCACACTATGGAACTGGCTCTGGGCGGTCCTTGGCTCCAAGGTCACACAGTCAGTAAACCTCCCATGGCTTATGCATTTGCTCTGGGGGCAGGAAAAACCAGTGTTAGCCTAGCGGTGGGCCTGCTTTGCTCCTGGGGAAGAATTGACAGGCAAGTGGCCAACTGAATATAATAGGTGAGTGGTTAGGTCAGGTGCAGGGCCCAAGCTCAAAAGGCCCTAGCTCAGCTTCTGGAGGGCTCCTTACAGGAGCTGAGGCTTCAGGGGTCTAAGCAGATCTGAGGGCATCACAGAGAGCAGAAGCAGGAGAGGATTGTGAAAGGTTTTGGGTTTGGGGCTCAAGGGAACCCCAGATTATCTTTTTGATTAAGAGTAGAAGGGCTGGGTGTGGTGGCATGGAATCAGTGGCATATGATCATGACCTAAGTAAGCAGTCTCTGCTCTAACAGACTTGAGCCCAGGGCTCCTGCATGGAGAGCTGATTGTGGAAGCCAGTATGCAGTGATGAGGCTAGAGGGCCGGGCGGGATCCCCAAGGACACACCTCCACCTTCCTTGCTCTTTCCTTCTGTAATCTGGACAGGCAAACTGGAGAGGAGCGTCTTTGTTTTTATATTTGTGGTGGGATTGAACCCAGGGTTTTACCCATACTGGGGAAGAACTCGACCACTGAGATACTGCTCTAGCCCCTGTTACTTTTTATTTTTAAGACTCCGTCTCTCAGAGTTGCTCAGGCAGGCCTTGAACTCACTCTGTAGCCCAGACTGGCCTTAAACCTGTAATCCTTCTGCCTCAGCCTTCCCAGCAAGTGAGATTATAGGCCTATGGCCCTAGGCCTGGCTTGGCTTCCATGGGTTGTCTGAAAGAGGTATACACCACAGGATCTGAAGTGGGCAGACTAGAGAATGGCTCTGTAGGCTTTAGAAACCAAGAGATAGAGGATTGGGGTAGGGGAGCTTCAGGAGCAGGTGGGTGCGGTAGGAGGTGATGGGTTCCATTTGGGCATATTGAGTTTGTGGTTCTTGAAAGGCACCCCTCAATCATGAGCTCCGTAAGGCCAAAGTCTGCCTTATGGCCCGACTTCCACTTCCAGCATAGACCCTTTCACACAGTAGATGAATAATAGGTAAAGACTGCAGCAGGGTGATCTGAGCTGGATATAGGACAGCGAGGTCATGGAGGGCAGCAGAGCAGGAAGAGAAAAGGCCCCAGGTCATTGTGGGATCCAACTCACCCAGAGCTGGTTTGCCTGTGGAGGACAAACTGGTCACACAGAGCCAGGTTCTGCCTATGGAGAAACTATCTGAGGGTTGCCTCTTGCCTTGAGTTCAGAGCCCAGCTTCTCCGGAGGACACTGGGGAGCCATGGCAGGACTACTGAGCAGGGAAGTGACCAAATGTCTGTTAGAATTTATACCACTGCAGTCGCAGGAAGGAGGGTAGATTCTGGGATAGGTATTGAGGCAAACCTCAGGCTCCTGAGAATTTGGAACATCCTCACTAGAGCCCCCATACCCACCACACTCCTCCCTGTGCTGAGAGACTGGACTTCTGGGCTCAGGTCTTGGACTTTTACTGTTGACTACACAAGCCTTCTTCACAAGGCAGTCTCTTTCCTGTAGTAAACCCTTAAGTCACTCCTCACGTTGGAGGGGTACCTTGTCGCTTTCCCAGGGTCTTTGATGGGGTGCAGCTCCAGTGGCCTGCCTGCCCTGACACTCCCTCTGTCCTGTCCCCAGGCTGGGCGCCCCACTGGGCGCCTTCCATGCAAGCCTGCTGCAGTGTCTGCTGCCCCAGCTGAGCAGCCCACGCCTGGCGGTCCGCAAGCGTGCCGTTGTGGCACTCGGTCACCTGGCAGCCTCCTGCAGCACCGACCTCTTCGTGGAGCTCGCTGATCACCTGGTGGACCGTCTGCCTGGCCCACGTGCGCCCGCCAGCCCTGCAGCCATTCGTACCCTGATCCAGTGTTTGGGCAGCGTGGGCCGCCAGGCTGGCCATCGCCTGGGTGAGGGGCCAGGGCCGATGTTCTGACTGGGGCCTGGTGGGCGGGGACAGAACCCTAGCAGGAGCACAAGTCAGTTTTCCTTTTCCGGGTCTTATGCCGCTGTGGCCTCCTGGCGGTGACTTCTGTTGAGGCTCAGAGACAGTCCTCCAAGTCATGATATCAAACCCTTATATAGAATGTGTTTGAGCCTTCTGCTCTGACAGGCACACCCTAACATGTGAGCCAGGTTTGGAATCTTGAAGCTTTCGTTGAGAATACTAGATCTACAGTTAGCCACAGTGTTTCAAGTGTATGCCAGCACACACTGTGAGCCCACATCACAGTCAAAACACTCAGCGTCCCCACCATCCCCCCATTTCCACCCTTGCCTCTGCCTTACCTCAGCAGCCACCTCAAGCTTTATCAGGTCAGATGTTAGCCACAGACACCTTAGGCAGGTGGTGCAAATTAGAACAAGACAACGTGAGTAGAGCTACCACCAGTCAGCCCCTCTTAACTCCTGGCCCTCACCAGAGGGGCCTCAGCAGCAGCTGCTCCTGGCTACCCTCAGGAGATTGATCTGGGGATGGGCTGGATAGGCTTAGACTAGGGCTCATGCTTAGTTGGACTGATACCGAGGCTCCAAGGACCCCAAAAGTCTATAAAGGAGTTTCTAGGGAGCTAGAGATGGCTCAGTGGTCAAGTATGTTTGCTGCTCAGTCATGAGGACCAGAGTTCATGTTCCATCACTGGCATCAGACTGCTAATAATGCCTGTAATTCTAGCTCCAACCGATCTGATGCTCTTATTTGGCCTCTGAAGGCAACAGATGTGTGCGCACATATACATTTAGAAGTGATGTTTAGGGATCTCCAGCTTAGCATGTTTCTTCTTGCACTGTGGGGAGGTTATGGCTGGAAGAGGGCTAGTGTAGCCTCTAAAGCAGTGAGTGGTTTTTTTTTTTTTTAAAGATTTATTTATTTATTATATGTATACAGCATGAATGACTGCAGGCCAGAAGAGAGCACCAGATCTCATTACAGATGGTTGTGAGCCACCATGTGGTTGCTGGGAATTGAACTCAGGACCTCTGGAAGAGCAGTCGGTGCTCTTAACCTCGAACCATCTCTCCAGCCCCCTTTTTTTTTTTGAGCTGAGGCTCGAACCCAGGGCCTTGCACTTGATAAGCAAGCACTCTACCACTGAGCTAAATCCCCAACCCAAGCAGTGGTTCTTAACATGTGGTTCGAGACCATTGGAAAACGCAGATATTTACATTACGATTCATAATTGTAGCAAAATTACAGTTATGAAGTAGCAGCAAAAATAGTTGTATGGTTGGGAGTCACCCCAACATGAGGAACGGAGTGTCTTAAGGGGCCACTGCTCTAAAGCCTGGGGAACAGGCAGAGCCCCCTCCCGTCCTCCTGTCACTCCAGAGTAGGGATAGGGCACAGCCCTGACAGCGACCCGACTGCACGTCCTACTCGGTGTGCCTGATCTGGGCAGGGACGGAGCTCAGCTCTGCCTGAGTCACTGCTCATCGGTCCCCACGCCGTGATGATAAGTAGACTCAGGAAGTCTTGTGAGCAGCACACAGCCCCGTGGTGGTACACAGGTAGCAACCAGGCTAGACCCCAGTCAGCTTGCATCCGAAGCCTCTAAGTTGAATTTGCCCTGCAAGGTCAGATTGGCTGAGGCTGTGGGCTAGTAACTGAGGGAACTGGCTACTTCATTGACCCTTGGCTCTGCAGGGGCCCACCTGGCTCGCCTGGTACCCTTGGTGGAAGAGTTCTGCAACCTGGATGACGATGAGCTCAGAGAGTCCTGCCTGCAGGCCTTCGAGGCCTTCCTAAGGAAGTAAGTGCGGCTGTTGCACTAGACGCCAGGCAGGGGAGCTCTTGGGGAGTTGGTAGGGATGTGGGGACAGGATGCCAGCCTCAAAACAGTCAATCTCGGCACCTCTTTTTGGAACCCACCCTTGCTCTGCCATGCTGGGTTCCAGTGAGGCCTCCCCTCCTTGTCCCTCAGGTGCCCCAAGGAGATGGACCCTCATGTACCTAATGTGACCAACCTCTGCCTCCGGTACATGAAGCATGACCCCAACTACAGTCATGACAGTGATGAGGACGAAGAGCAGATGGAGACCGAGGACAGTGAATTCAGTGAGCAAGGTGATTGTGAGAGAGAGCAGGGCACAGCAGCCAAAGCAGGGGCTGTACCAGGCCTGGCTGGCTGGCTGCTGCTCCTCTAGCTGTGAGGTGTTTAAGTGCCTGCACAGTTAAACAAACGGGATCAGAAATACTTGGGAAAGACATTTGTCTGTACTCAGCATGTAGACAGATGGCTGGCGCTAGGACATTTATATTTTACCAGGTATTACAGATATTTAGAGGTGACTTAAAGCTGGGAGTGGAGTGTGTAGGGTATGTGTGACTGCCCTCAGATGCTGGTATCCAGGCTCCCATAGGTCCCAAGGGACAACTCTAATCATCACTTCTCTGTCATCCACTCATAGTGTTCTGAGCTCTTACCTCATGTTCCTCATAGTGACCCTAAAAACATAGGGGTGATCATCCTCATATTTCAGACAGGGAAACCAAGGAAACACCAAGTGACCTAGCCAGGACATGGGCCAGCTCTGACAAACTCTGCAAGCTACCTTTTTGTTTGTTTGTTTGTTTTGTTTTGTTTTTGTTTTTTTGAGACAGGGTTTCTCTGTGTAGTTTTGCACCTTCCCTGGAACTTGCTTTGTAGACCAGGCTGGCCTCGAACTCAGAGATCCGCCTGCCTCTGCCTCCCGAGTGCTGGGATTAAATGCGTGGGCCACCACCTTCTGGCTAAATGAGATATTCTTTTTTTTTTTTCCCCCCCGAGCTGAGGATCAAACCCAGGGCCTTGCACTTGCTAGGCAAGAGCTGTACCATTGAACTAAATCCCCAACCCTCTTTTTTTTTTTTTTAAAGATTTATTTATTTATTCTATATACAGAAGAGGGATCCAGATCCCATTACAGATGGTTGTGAGCCACCATGTGGTTGCTGGGAATTGAACTCAGGACCTCTGGAAGAGCATTCGGTGCTCTTAACCTCTGAGCCATCTCTCCAGCCCTGCAAGCTACCATTTTTATAAATGGTTTTTGGGATGATGCTTTTAGCCCAGCGCCAAAGCTAGAGGTAGAATGGTGGGCACTTGGAGGGGCAAAGTCCAGGTGGGGGCTCAGTGGCCTCTTCCCTCTGGGCCTGAGGTCCTGTCCATCACTTGGATTTCCTAAAGGCAGTGTAAAGATGGAGAGTAGGGACTTAGGGCCTTGTAGGATGTTGAAAAAAAATCAGACAGGCATACTGGAGCCTTGAATGCTGAGCCAGGAATTGGCCATTTTCTTGCTGGTAGCAGAGGGCTAGGAATATTTTTTGAGAGGTGGCACATGGTCCATTAAAGGAGCTGTCTGCTGAGCTGACCACTGGACACGCCCTTAGTTCCTCCACAGTTCTTTGCTGTGTGAGCCTTAGTTGTCAACAGAGCTAGGATAAAGAGGTGCTCCTTGTCACCTCTGATCCTCCGTTCTCTACTAGTGACATGGGTACATGGATGGGATCTGTCTTAGGGTTTTTATTGCTGGGAAGAGACACCATGGCCACGGCAACTCTTTTTTTTTTTTTTTTTTTTCTTTTGGTTTTTTGAGACAGAGTTTCTCTGTGTAGCTTTTGGATCCTACCCTAGAACTCACTCTGTAGACCAGGCTGGCCTTGAACTCACAGAGATCCATCTGCCTCTGCCCCCCGAGTGTTAGGATTAAAGGCATGCGTCACTGCCACCCGGCATCACAGCAACTCTTATAAAGAAAACATTTAATTGGGGTGACTCACTTACAGTTTGAGAGATTCAGTCCATTATCATCAGGATGGGGAGCAGCTGAGAGTCATACATCTTGCAGGCAACAGGAAGTCAACTGACTGTCACATTGAGGAAAGCTGGAGAAAAAGAGACCTCAAAGCCCGCCCCGGTGACATGCTTCCTCCAGCAAGGCCACCTGTCAGTAGTGCCACTCTCTTGGGGGCCGTTTTCTTTCAAACCACCACAGGCTTGAATCTCTGCTCTGCAGTTTCCCTAACTGTTTCCTGAGGAGACCTCTCACCATCTCCAAGCCCTGGTCTTGACGTCTGTAAAATGAGGCCATTAGCTCCTTTATTCTAGTTGAGTTGTGATCTGCTGACTCTCAGGCCTATAGAGTAGAGGCTGCACATACCCATTCTTTCTTGGGTGTTTGTCTAGATTGAACACCTTTGAGATCAGGGCCTTAGATTGACCAGGACTAGGTTAGCACCAAGACCAAGGGAGGCCACCTTTC
Organism: Onychomys torridus; assembly: GCF_903995425.1. NCBI lineage: Eukaryota > Metazoa > Chordata > Mammalia > Rodentia > Cricetidae > Onychomys > Onychomys torridus. The sequence continues at coordinate 105,491,120 of NC_050445.1, forward strand.
TCTTTGCAAATGGCCAGACCCGAAGCCAGAGAATGGGCCTGAGCCTCAGAAAGCTGTGTCTCCACTGCAGACTTGAGTCCATGTCAATCTTTTTTGGAAGAGGACAGTGTCTCACTAAGTATTCCAGACTGGCCTTGAACTCATGATCCTCCCACCTCACCTCTCAAATGCTGGGATTACAGGCCTGAGTCAGCATGCCGGCTGGCACCTTCCTTCCTCGATGTAGTCAGACAAGGAGCTGGAGGCAGGCAGGGCTGTGGCTGAAGTGTAGATATTTGTACATTGGGTCAAGCCACTTCTTGTCCCTAGGTCCCAGTTCTGTTCTCTGCGGTGGGAAATGATCCTTGCCCCACGGGAGAGATTGTGGATCCAGGGGCAGGATGCCATCTGAGCACACCACAGGTGTTCACTGGGTGGTGGCATTCCCAGTAGGCTGTGAATACTGATCTTCAGAAGGTAAAGCCCAGGGTAGGACTTCCACTGTCCTCTTCCCTGAGCTGAGGATCACGGCTCTTCGTGTCTTGCTCTTCCCCAGAGAGTGAGGATGAGTACAGTGATGATGACGACATGAGCTGGAAGGTGCGCCGAGCAGCAGCCAAGTGCATGGCAGCCCTGATCAGCTCACGTCCGGACCTCTTGCCCGACTTCCACTGTACTCTGGCGCCAGTGCTCATCCGCCGCTTCAAGGAACGGGAGGAGAACGTCAAGGCAGACATCTTCGGGGCTTACATCAAGTTGCTGCGACACACACGGCCCCCTAAGGGATGGCTAGAGGCCGTGGAGGAGCCCACCCAGACTGGCAGCAACCTCAATATGCTGCGGGCACAGGTGGGCCGTGTCCTTTCCTACTCTCCCTCCGTCCATTCCTCCTCCCACCCCCATCTCTTCACTGGCTGAGGGATGTGGCATGAGCCCTCTCTGTGCACAGCCTGCCCGTTCAGATGGAGTCCTGCCTCATCCTTGTTCTGTGTGGTGCAGGCCTGGGACACATGGGCAGCCACACAAGAAGGCTTCCAGGAGCGTGAAGGGCTTTGTTTCATTCCAAGAGTAAGCAGCTGCAGGAAGCGGGTGGTAGAGTTTGCTTCACTTTAAAAAAGTTCTTCTGGCTGCCGGGTGGGGAGTGGATTGTGACCAGACAAGAGTCATGGCTGGGGACCAACAGGAGGACATTGCAACTGTGTCCAGGGGACAAGAGATGGTGCCTTCGGCTCAGTGGAAGCAGAGAGATTGAATGGTCATGCAGGCCTGAGAAGTGGGTTTTAGATTGAACCATTGGATCTTGCTGATGATGGGTTGCTTGTGTCTGGGATAGGCAGGGATTAGTTGATCTCTTGGCCTCCTGGGATAGAGGACACTGAGGAGGAGGGGACATCTGCATCTCTGTACATTTATGGTTGAGGACCTCATTAGCTTACAGTAGTGAATTTTCTGTTAATATAATAAAATGTAGAGGCTGGGTTCCTGCTAAGAAGAGCCTTATTGAACTCAGGTTTGAAACAATCCAAAAAACATGGTCCCTGCCATGATATGGATTGCCCTAGCTGTGTGACATCTTTGTAGATAGCATGAATATACAAAAGGAAGACATCCCATAATAAAACAGGAAGCCAGAATGATGAGACGAAGCTCTTATTTTATAATCAATGTGTCCAGTCGAACTAGTTCATCCTTTTTAGTGACTTCCTGATATTGCCACCTTTTAAAGTTCCCCCTCTTCCTAGTAACCCCACCATACTGGAGGACCAAGCTTCCAACCTGTGAGTGCTTATGGCCACAAACTTCATCCAGACTGTAGCGGATGCCTAGGTTGAGCCATAGGTAGTCCGAAAATGTGCAGGCTGGATCAGAGACACAGGTCAGGGTGGTACTGGCGCCGCAGGTTCAGGAATGTATGGGGAGTGTATCTAGGTAAAGAAGAGAAGGGGCTATATGCTGAAGACAGCTAGCTAGGCCTCTGCTTCCCCTTCATAGAGACAGGTGACAGCCAGGCTGCTGTATCACCCTGAGCCAGTTCCTTGTCTGCATTTATGAGACGGAGGCAACCATCACTCTATTGCAGAGTCTGAATCAGGTGACTGGTAGAGGCTGGTGGACACTGAGGTGTCCTGTCTGTTGGGCTCCTCCCTGGGGAGGCCTCCTGGCTGGTTCCTGAGCTCCCCATCTGCCCACAGGTACCCCTAGTGATAAAGGCCCTGCAGCGGCAACTTAAGGATCGGAATGTTCGCACCCGCCAGGGCTGCTTCTACCTCCTCACCGAGCTGGCAGGCGTCCTCCCTGGCAGCCTGGCAGAGCACATGCCAGTGCTGGTATCAGGTAGGCTGGGCTATCTACTCTTGGGCCTCTTCCAGAATGCAGACCCCTACCCTCTATTGAGCCCTCAATCACTGAGAGCCCAGGCATTATTTCTGGGCAGGGCCCTGTGTGATGATGGCCTTTGGAGGTTCCCCTCTGACCATAGGGAGAACAAGGCTGCTTCCAAGCCTACTTTGTGGCTCCTAGTGAGTTCTGGCCTTGTTTCTGTCAGCTCTGGTGGCCTCTAGAGAGACTTCTGTCTGGGAGCTTTGGATGCTTGGTTTCAGTGCAGATGCCTTCCTTGGTCATTACATCCCCAGACTGAGCCAGGCTGAAGGGCCCCTAACCTTGGTTCTCACCCACAGGCATTGTCTTTTCACTGGCTGACCACTCTAGTTCCTCCACCATTCGGATGGATGCCCTGGCCTTCCTGCAGGGGCTTCTGGGTACAGAGCCAGCTGAGGCCTTCCACCCACACCTGCCCACCCTCCTACCGCCTGTGATGTCCTGTGTGGCTGACCCTTTCTACAAGGTGGCAGCTGAGGCCTTACTGGTGCTCCAGGAGTTGGTGAGGACCCTGTGGCCACTGGCTAGTCCTCGGCTGCTGGACCCTGAGCCATACGTTGGAGAGATGTCCACAGCTACCTTGGCACGGCTCCGCGCTACTGACCTAGACCAGGAGGTGAAGGAACGGGCCATCTCTTGTGTGGGCCACCTTGTAGGTCACCTTGGTGACCGGCTTGGGGATGACCTGGAGCCCACACTTATGCTTCTCTTGGACCGCCTACGGAATGAGATCACCCGGTTGCCTGCTGTCAAGGCACTGACCCTGGTGGCCATGTCCCCATTGCAACTTGACCTGCAGCCCATCCTGGCCGAGGCACTGCCTATCCTGGCTTCATTTCTGCGCAAAAATCAGCGGGCACTGCGGCTGGCCACGCTAGCTGCCCTGGATGCTCTGGCTCAGAGTCAAGGCCTTGGCCTGCCTCCACCTGCTGTGCGGGCTGTGCTGGCTGAGCTGCCTGCTCTGGTCAGTGAGAACGATATGCATGTGGCCCAGCTGGCTGTCGACTTCCTTGCCACTGTGACTCAGGCCCAGCCCACCTCTCTGGTGGAAGTCAGCGGGCCTGTTCTGGAGGAGCTGCTGCGGTTGCTGCATTCACCCTTGCTGCCTGCTGGGGTGCTGGCAGCCACTGAAGGCTTCCTACAGGCGCTGGTGGGAACCCGCCCTCCATGTGTGGAGTACGCTGAGCTCATTAGCCTGCTCACTGCACCTGTCTATAACCAGGCTGAGGATGAAGGACCCGGCCTGCACAAACAGGTGTTCCACTCACTGGCCCGGTGTGTGGCTGCCCTCTCAGCTGCCTGTCCCCAGGAGGCGGCCGGCACTGCCAGCCGCCTGGTCTGTGATGCCAGGTCGCCCCACTCAAGCACAGGGGTCAAAGTCTTGGCATTCCTGTCACTGGCTGAGGTGGGCCAGGTGGCTGGGCCAGGCCCCCAGAGAGAGCTGAAGACCGTGCTTCTGGAAGCCTTGGGATCTCCCAGTGAGGACGTGAGGGCTGCAGCCGCATATGCCCTGGGCCGTGTGGGTGCTGGCAACCTGCCTGACTTCCTGCCCTTCCTGCTGGCACAGATTGAGGCCGAGCCCCGGCGACAGTACCTGCTGCTGCATTCACTCAGGGAGGCCCTGGGGGCCGCCCAGCCTGACAACCTGAAGCCCTATGTCGAGGATGTCTGGGCACTACTCTTTCAGCGCTGTGAGAACCCTGAGGAAGGCACTCGGTGTGTGGTGGCTGAGTGCATCGGGAAGCTAGTGTTTGTGAACCCTCCCTTCCTCCTGCCTCGATTCCGGAAACAGCTTGCCGCAGGTAAGGGCACAGTGGCCCAAGTTGGCCCAGCACAAGGTGGGCACTTGGTCCCCAAGCATCTACATAACTCATGCAAATCACTGGAGATGAGAGTCACGTGTATGTTAATCAAGGAAGATAAGCAAGATAGAAACATGCTTCCCAAATGTACAGGCTTCCTCCTGCATGGTCTCTGGAATAGAGGGACAAGGTCTTGTCTTTTGTTTTGTTTTTCTTCAAGATTTATTTTATGTGTGTAGGTGATTAATCTGCATATATGTATGTGAATATACATGCAGTGCCCTCAGAGGCCAAAAAAAGGGCATCAGATGCCCTGGAACTGGGGTTATAGACAGCTGTGAACTGCCATGTCGGTGCTTGGAAACAAACTCCAGGTTCTCTGCAAGAAGGGCCAGTGCTTTTAACTGCTGAGCCATCTCCAGCCCAAGGTTTTTTGATAGGCCCCTACCTCAAACAGACCTCTCACCCAAGGGGTCTGCATCATAGATTCAACTCACCTGGATCAAAAATATCCCAAGAAAATATTGTGTCTATACTGAACATGTGCAAAATTTTCTTGGTTTTATTTCTTTTAAAATGACATTGGGGTGTGTGTGCATGCACACACATTGCCATGGCATGCATAGAGAGGTCACGGGACAACTTATGGGAGTCAGTTCTCTCCTGTCATGTGGATCTCAAGGATTGAACTCAGGTCACCAGGCTTGGTAAAAAGTGCCTTTATAGCAAGAGCCATCTTGAAAGCCCCTTTTCCCTAGACAGTGTAGATTAACTACTGTTGACATGTTTAATGTCAGCATTGAAGGACGTGGGAGGGTGTGCCTAAGTTCTGTGTAGCCACCATGCTGTTTTGTGGAAGGAGCTTGGTGTCCTTGGGCTTAGTCTCCAGAGAGATCCTGGATCCTGTCCTCTGAAGATACTAAGGGGTAAATTTAAAGCTTCATGATGGCATTAGGAACATGGGGTTATAAATCTATAACTCTATATAACTAGGAATATATCCTAGCTACTTGGGAGGCTGAGGCAGAATTATGACTTCAAAGCCTACCTGCTTATGGAAGTTGGAGGCCTTCTGTGCAATTTAGTGAGACTTGGACTCAGAAGAAATGAGGGGCTGGGGCCGTAGCTGTGGTACGGTAGAGTGGTAGTGTTTGCTGGTGATGCTTGAGGCCCTGGGTGCCATTCCTAGCGACTCACACAAAAAAGTGAAGTAGAGTGGAATGGCACTCAGGAGGCAGACGCAGGGGATCTCTGAAATATAGGCCAGCCTGGTCTACATATTGAGTTCAGGGCTACATAGAGAGACCCTATCTGTAAAGTCACCATCGTCATCAAAATGGAACCATTGATGTCATTTCACAATCCCTGCTGTGACAGGAGCTGCAGTAGTCACTTTCCTCACTGCTGTGGCAAAATACGTAATGGAACTGGCTTTTGAGAGGGTCCCATCTAGAGGGCAGTCTGTCAGCCACGGATGTCAGCCACGGCGTGAGGGCCGTGGCCTCGGAGCTTGCAGCGTGGCTAGATCACATCTGATGGGTCAGGAAATCAGGCAGGCGGGTTTCAAAGTCAAGTGTAACCATCAAGGCTTGCTGTCAGCCTACTTCTGCCAGCTGGCCCCGGTCCCAAAGATCACACCAGTCTGCAGCTGGGGACCAAGCTGGAGGTGGGTGAGCCATGCCCTGGCAATACCCTCCGTCCTTAGCGATCTGTGTGAGCCCTTCATTTCTCCAGCTCCTTTAAAGTCAGCAACAAAGTGAAATAAAGTGAGACCTTCATGGCATCATGCTTGGGGGCTGGAGTGCTGTGGGCATCCTATTGGCCTCCACCCTGACAAAAGCTCCTCAGGCTTCTGCTGTGTGGCCTTAAATGTGAGCTTGGCCTCTCTGAGTCCTTCTTTCCTGTGTGAAACACAGACCAATAGTCCTTCATAATTCTGTTTGGTTTTGGACAGGGACTGACTTTGTAGCCTTTGTAGCTGACCTTGAACTCCTGAAGATACTCCTGGGTCTTTTATATAACAGGTCAGCACTACCACGTCAGCTTCATTATTTTAATAAACATTGCATTATTACGTGAGTTCGAATGGAGAGGCTATCTGGAAAATGCAGTGTAGTCTCAGCTGGAGGCACGACTTTCCCAGGTCCTAGTGCCGCGTTTGCACCTGCAGGGTGGTGTCAAGACCCACCCACCACTCTCTAGCCGCAGGAGGAAGACCTGGGCAGAATGAGGGCCCCACAGGATGTAATGCCATGGACTTCCTGGAGGAGGTTGTTTCTCAAGTAGGGAGAGGGCACTATGTTTGGCTCCCGCAGGCCTGCAGGTTGGCCCCTGCCCCACACTGTCGCCTCTCCTCTTGCAGGTAAGCCATACACCCGGAGCACGGTCATCACTGCAGTCAAGTTCCTCATCTCGGACCAGCCCCACCCCATCGACCCCCTCCTGAAGAGCTACATTGGTATGTGTCCCCAGTCCCTGTCTTGGCTGAAGCTGCTACCCCTCCCCCTGGGTCTGGAGTTTGGTAGGATGTCTTACAAATTAGCCAAGGGTGGTAGAGACTCCAAAGCAACTCTCTGATAGGCAGCAGGGCAGACTCTTGAGTGAGGAGACCTGCCTTCAGACCCTTTTGTCACCACCAAGGCTCTGGTCGGCCTAGCATGCCCCTTCTTACAGATGAACCTTGTCAAATGGGTATGAGAAGTTTCTGGAAAAGGTTTTCTTGGAAACAGCTTTGGGGTGGGAAGTGCTCTCTAAATGCACAGGCTCTGAGGATGAAAAATGAGCCTGAGCTGGTGAGCCCCATGTGAACAAGTCTGAGGGTGCCTGTGCTGGAGGAGCCGTGGTGGGGTCGGCCAGGCCCTCCCTCAGAACCTCCTGCAGGACCAGACGTCTTACCTTCCAAGCGCAGCACCTGCATCTTCTCGGGGCCCAGCTGACTCTCAGCCCTCCTCACTCAGTAGGCAGCCCCATGGAATGTAGAGGGAGCCTTGGCTGTGAAGATGGACTCGTGTGGGCAGGCCATTTCAATCTCAGCTATAAAATAGGGTGCTGACCCACATGCCAGGGCACTGGGGCAGACCAGAGGGCCAGTGGCATGACCACTTATGAGTAGAGAATGTATCTTGTCTCAGTCACCTCATGGCCTGACCTGGATGGCGCACCAGATTTCCAGCCTTGAGCTGCTGTGGTTGCATATCCAGGGGCCCACCAGTGGTGTCTCTGTTGTTGTTGTTTTTTGTTATTGTTGTTTTGTTTTGTTTTTTGAGACAGGGTTTTTCTGGGTAGCTTTTGGAGCTTGTCCTGTAGACCATGTTGGCCTCAAACTCACAGAGATTAAAGGTGTATGCTAAGATTAAGAGTGTATGCCGCCACTACCACCTGGCTTTCTGTTTTGCCTTATTGTGGTTTGGTGTGTGTGTGTGGGTGTGTGGGTGTGGGTGTGTGTTTCATATTTATTTGTTTTATGTGTATTAGTGTTTCACTTGTACATGTCTATGTACCATGTGTGTGCCTGGTGCCTGTGGAGATCGGAAGAGGGCATTGGATCCCCTGGAACTAAAGTTATGGATGATTGTGAGCTACCACATGGGTGCTGGGAACCAAACTCAGGCTGGTTTATTTTACACACTGAATCTGTATAACCCATGCTGGACTCAAACTCATTATATAATAGCTGAGGATGACCTTGAACTCCTGATCTTGCCTTTATCTCCCAAGTACTCGGATTACAGGCATGTTCCACTACCTTTAGCATGTTTGATCCTCAGTTTTTGAGCTCCCTGAGTTGGATACCATGTGATGCCCTTGGATAAAAAACTCATCAGTTAATTTTCATAGCTCCAGCCTAGTAAAGGACATTGGTCCCATTTTATAAATGAGGAAACTGAGTCTCAAGAAAGGGTTCAGACTTGTCATATTCCTAGGCTGTGTTCTTACAGAAGCAGGACCTGAGGAACTAGCATAGCATCATGGGAAGGGCCCCAGGTCCCAGTGTTACTGAGTCCTGCTCTGCTGGAAGACAGCAGTTCTTCCCAGTGGGGTACATCAGGGGTCACATGACAGCAGCATGCCCAGTGGCTGGTGATTTTCACTCGGGTCACATGGCCGCAGTGGAGATGTCAGGTTTCTGTACTCTTATTTTTTTGGATGAGGATGCAGCTCAGTGGTAGCACGTGTGCTTATCGTATGCAAAGGCCCTGGGTTCCATCCTTGACATTAGGATGGATAATAAAACGTGGTCCAAATTCCCAAATTAAACTTCCCCAAAAGGCCTGCTCAGAGGAGCTGTGGAGTCCTCTAAGCTCCTGAAGCCATGTCAGCTTAGCACTTCAGACCCCGTCCTCTAGGTGGCGCTCACCCATCACCCTGCACTCAAGAGGCTCAGGCAGGAAGATCACAGAACTGGAGCTGTGCTTCAATAAGGACCTGTCTCAAGACAAAACAGCCCTTCTGTGCCAGCCCTCAGCCCTGTGCTTCAAGCTGCTATCATGTCTTATTCCTAAAAACCCTGCTAAGAGGACAAGGCTCCCCAAATCCACAGTTAGTCGGAAGCCAAGCATTCTAATGTGGACTGTGAGGGTGGTTGTGTCTGGCTTAGGTAGATGTTCAGGATGTGTTGCCCTTCAGCCTGCACAGCTCTCAGTGCCTAGGTCACCAAGGTACAGGTGGCTTTGTGTCCTGCTTCCACATCCTTCTTTGTCCCTCTGCAGCAGAGTTCATGGAAAGCCTACAGGACCCAGACCTGAATGTGCGCCGGGCCACACTCACTTTCTTCAACTCAGCTGTGCACAATAAACCATCATTGGTCCGGGACCTGTTGGATGACATCCTACCCCTCCTCTACCAGGAGACCAAGATCCGCCGGGACCTCATCCGAGAGGTACAGGGCAGCATGGGCACCCCTTGTTAGCTGTCCCCTTGAGTCTCCTGAGCCTCGCTAGCAAGGCTCTTTGAGGACTAGGATGAAGCCCACACAGGCACCAGGGCCACTTGGCCCCAGGCATGCCATGCCCCTCCACTCCCCAGCTGTGACCCAGACAGGGCAACCCAGTGCCCCCTGAGCTTCAGTCTCTCTTGGAGCTAAGTGAGGACAACCACCATGCCTGTCCCACAGGAATGTGCCCTAAGCACTTGGGGCAGCTCTGGTGCTTAGTGGCACATGTTCAGTGTGAGCATCCTCATCCCCAAATGTACTGCCATTGTGACCTCCTATGTGACAGGTCCTAGTTAAAATGCAGGCACCCTACAAACACTATTATCCGAGACTGCCTACAGGCATATGAAGAAGGGACTTCCTAGACATAAATGGATTCTGTATTTAGACTTGGTTCCCTTCTGCAAGATGTCTCTTTGAATGTGCAAATGTTCTAAAATCCACAATCCAACAAACTCAAACTCCGGAACCTCAAGTCTCAAGCATGTAGGATTACTGGGTTGTAATGTTGTAATGGTTGTAATGTTGTCACTCTGCCAGAGTCTCAAGTTCCAGGACTCAGACAGCTACACTGTACTTGGCTTCTGCCAATGTGGTGCTCTGCTCGGCCTCCAGGAGAAGGGGTTATGAGGACTGGACTGGTGGAGAGAGCTAAAGGGGTAGAGGGTTGAGGTGACTGACAGCCAAGTCGTCCCATAGCCCCTCGTGGAGGGCTGAGAAGGAAGCATTGCTCTTGAGAGGGGTTGGAGACGTTTTCTAAAAGGGCGTTTCAGTTGGGTTTTAAGACAGCACAACTTTACTGTCAGAAACCAGATCTCGTGATTAAAAGCTTCAGAGGACTTGGTTCTTTGAGTCTGGTCCTGCCACTTACCAGCTGTGTGTCTTTGAGCATATCAGTCACCCCTCTGGACTTGGGTTCCTTTTTTGTTGATGGGATTGCTAGCAGCACCTTCTTCCTAAGGTTTTCACTTTGTTCTGGAGACAGAATCTGATGTAGTCTAGGCTGAGAAAGACCCTGGGTCACAGATGTGTGCCACCATCTGGGCTTTTTCAGTGCTGGAAATCAAGCCTGGGTCTCTGTGTGCTAGGCAAGCACTCTACTGTCTGAGCCTTATCCCCAGACTTTCCTAAGGTGGCTTTAGTACTCGAGTAAGATGTCATCCATCAGGCAAAGGTTGCAGCTCAGTTGTGGAACATGTGCTCAGTGTCACGAGATCCTACACGCACATGCACACCCCCAGGGCCTGACTCTGCCTGCTCAGCAGGTATGACAGTTGGAAGAAGATGCTGCAAGCTGAGCTGATTCCTGAAGCTTGAGAGTGTGACTTGGGACCAAGATGCAATGCTGAGCAGGTTGGATGAGTTGCAGAAACTAGGGTAGGGGCTTCGCACCCCCAAACTTCTGTGTCCTTCCTTCCTGCAGGTGGAGATGGGGCCCTTCAAGCATACAGTAGATGATGGGCTAGACGTGCGGAAGGCAGCCTTCGAGTGCATGTACTCGCTGCTGGAGAGCTGCCTGGGCCAGCTGGACATCTGCGAGTTTCTGAACCACGTGGAGGATGGGCTGAAGGACCACTATGACATCCGAGTAAGATGTGCCCTGCCAGATGCAGACCCAGCTCAGAGCAAGGGAGGCAGGCACCACTAGGCCCCTGCTGTTTGTCCCTCCTCTGGCGCCCCATGAAAGCAGCTGTGCCACTTTCTGTCAAGAACAAGGAACCAGGTTTTAGATTTCTTTCAGAGTGTGCACTCTGGACTCATGAGCTCCAAACCTACTAGTGTTGAAATGGCTTATGCCATTTTTGCTTTGTATTACTTCGTTTTAAATGTTATCAACATTTAAAAATCAAGAGATTGTATATAAAAAAATAGTTGTTTATTTTGAAAACAAACCATAATGCTGGGTAAATTCCCAGATTTTCATTGTCCCAGTCTGTTTGCTGGTTCTTATTATTACTTGTTTTGTTGTTGGTTTTTTGTTTGTTTGGTTTTTTTCCCCCAAGACAGGGTCTCATTGTGTAGCTCTGGCTGTCCTAGAACTCCCTCTGTAGACGAGGCTGGCCTCAAACTCACAGAGATCCGCCTGCCTCTGCCTCCCAAGTGCTGGGATCAAGGCATGTGCCACCACACCTGGACTATTTTCTGTTGCTATAATTCTTAAGAAAGGGAGGCTCAGAACCTGGTATTGGCGGCTGCTTGGCTCTGGTCATGTCACAAGGTCAGGCACCTGCACAGGTGTTCACATGGTAGAGTCAGTCAGGCATGAGGCATGTTCATTTTCTCATTCACTTTTGGGAGAACCCAGATCCTCTAAGACCTAAACTAAACTCCTTCCGACAATACCACCTCCAGAAACCTGGCCACCTCCTGCTGACAGTTCCATCACCTCTCAGCATTGCTATAGTGAGGATCAAGCTTCCAGCACATGGGCTTTTGTGGTACACACTCAAGCCATATCTAAATGAAGCGTATCCAAGCTAGTGTCAGTGGGAGCTGAGGAGCTGCTGCGTTCCTTCTCGGGCCTATGCTAGAGGCTTGTGAGCATGGGAACTGCCCTCCCTATGTCTTCTGTTATCCAGCCGTCCTCACACAGCTAAGAGTGACTGGCAAGCCTCAGCATCACCATTTACATCTTCTATAGTAGGAAACTGAGACCCGGAGAGGTGGGAGCCTTGGGCAGGGTCCTGGAAGGACTTGATGGTGGGTCGGTGGGTGTAAGCCTGTACTTCCCTTGGGTCTGCTGCTCTATCCAGGGGCTCTTTCACCAAGAGTTCCATCTGCTTCCTTCGGCAGATGCTGACCTTCATCATGCTGGCCCGGCTGGCCACTCTTTGTCCTGCACCTGTCCTGCAGAGGGTAGACCGGCTCATTGAGCCGCTCAAAGCCACCTGTACTGCCAAGGTAAACCCTGCCCTGCCCTGCCCTGCCCTGGAATGCCTGCCTGGCAGGTCTAGTCACTTCTCACTGTACCATGTGCACTGCAGTGATGTGCTAGCTGCTTCCATCTCGCCTGTTACCCTAGAATGTTCTGTTGCCCGGGGCTATACAGTGTCATAGGCTGAGAGATTCCGTCATTAAAAACCTCCTGGTTGCTGGGCTGTGAGAGGACCCAGGGTACAATGCTGCACATGCTGGTTCTCCACTTAGTCTATGCAGATCCCAGCTGAGGAGCTGGGCCTGACTCCTGTGAATGATTGATTTGATTGATTGATTGATTGATTGATTGGCTGGCTGGCTGCTCCAGGGCAGAGCCACTGCTTACAGGAAGTATCTCAAGGTCTTGAGGGGAATCTGGGGTGAAGGTGTCATGGAAAGTTGTAGTGTTGGGAACAGTCTGGCGTGCTCAGGGTCCCAATGAGGACCTGTTACACAAAAGAACTTGTGTGTGTGTGTGACTTATGTGTATTGAACGTGTGTTGTTGTGTCTAAAGGCCAGAGGTTGACTTGAGTTGTCTTCCTTGATATCACCACATTTTATTTTCTCATGCAGTTTCACATTGTAGCCCAGGCTGTCCTGGAACTCTTAGACCAGGCAGGCTGGCCTCTAACTTGAGATTACCTTCCTCTGCCTCCCAAGTGCTGGGATTAAAGGTGTGCGCCACCACCGCCCAGCTCCATGCCCAGCTCTTATGTGGCTCTGAACTTGGGTCCTCAAGTTTGTACAGCAACTACTTTGCAAACTGAACCATCGACCACCCACCACCCCCATTTGAGTTTTGAAAGGATAAGATTTAGCCAGAATGAGGGCCAAGACACTCAGAGTAGTGTCTTGGTTTTCTTTTTTTAAAAAAAAAAAAAAAAATTGTATGATCCCTAGGTAGACTTCAATGTGATTCCTTCCTCCCCTCTTGCCTTCTATGTAGCTGAGACCATAGGCCTGTGCCAAGTTATTTGTTCATTTTCTTTGTGTGGGTGGGGAAGGGAGGGGAGAGAAGACAGTCTCTCCTGGCCTTGGACTCAACAGTGTCAAAGATAACTTGAATTTCTGGTCCTTCTGCCCCCACCCGCAAATGTTGGGATTACCAGCTATGTATGTAAAACTACACCAGATTTTACATGGTACTGGGGCAGGTTCCCTTTTCATCAAACCCAGGGCTTTGTGCATGTCAGGCAAAGCACTCTGCCAACTGAGCCACATACCCAGCCCCAAAGTTGTGATTTTTCATGTAGCAACGTATTAGCAGAAAAAACTGAAACCTGATGTGAGTCAGATTGAAATTAGGCCTTCGTTAATCTGAACCCTGTATGTTTGAAATGGGTGGCATAGGTTCAGTAAGGACACTATCTCCTTGTGCAGGTCAAGGCTGGTTCTGTGAAGCAGGAGCTGGAGAAGCAGGAGGAGTTGAAGCGCTCAGCAATGCGGGCATTGGCCGCCCTGCTGACCAGCCCTGAGGTACGGAAGAGCCCCAGTGTGGCTGATTTCTCTGCCCAGATCCGGTCCAACCCAGAACTCACCACCCTCTTCGAGAGCATCCAGAAAGACTCAGCCTCTGCTCCCAGCATGGATTCTGTGGAACTCAGCTAGCTGTCCCCAACACATGTACCTGCCTCCCTTCCCCCACAGGCCTTGGCCTCTCCTGCCCTTCCCAGTCAGCCTCAGTGCCTTTGTTAGGGCCTGTACTCACAGGCCTCAGCCCCAGTGCCAGAGCTGGGCCGTTAACTCAGGACAGTCATTCACAGATGGGGTAACGGTCCACCACCTTACACTGCCCCTCTCCACTTGCTTTGGACTGTAGCATTGGATTGTAGGAGTTGTCTTCCTATTTCATTTACTCTGGACTCCACATGTCAGAAGTCAGCACCCTGGCCAAGGTGGGGCTGTGTAGAGCCCAGGCAAGCTCTGGGCCTGGGCCCAAGAGACACAGTGTATGCTTCCTAAAACTCAGAATGCCTCATTTCTAAGAATTGTTTCTAGGGAAGATGGTATGGATCACTAGATAGGCTTGGGCCTGGGTGTCAAACACCTCTAACCTCCATCACCAAGAGGTGTAACAGTTTATATTCTTCCCACGGTGTGTAGTGGTTAGTACTGAAAATCCAAGTCTAAATGACTGGCCAGAACCACCTCAACCCCCCCCCCCAACCCCCCAGCAGCATTTGTGTGTAGCCAGGCTGTTGTGGAACTCACTCTGTAGACCAGGCTGGCCTATAGAAATCCGTCTGCTTCTGTGTGGGATTAAGGACGTGTGCCACCACTACCAGCTGAGGCTAGTTTTGTGATCTGAATAAAGAACAGATTTAACATTCTCGCATCATTTTTTCGGTTGTTTTTTGAGACAGGGTTTCTCTGTGTAACAGCCCTAGCTGTGCTGGAAACTCACTTTGTATACTAGACTATCCTTGAGTCCACAGACCCATTATGCCCAACTTCCTCATGATCTTATTCATAGTAGCTAGTTTCAATACAGTTCTCAGGTTAACTCAGGGCCAAAGGCAGACAGACCTGTTACCCCAGCAGCTTAGGAGGCTATCAAGTTCAAGGTCATGATGAGCAATTTAGTAAGACCATACCTATAAGCAACAGGGACCCAGGTTCAATTCCCAACCCTCATGGCAACAACAGTGCCTGTCCCAAGGGACCTGAAGCCTTCTCAAGGCACAGGCAGGCAAAACGAAACTAAAGTAACTCGGCACTTGTCTACCATGCACCCTCTTGCCTTCAACCCTGAGACTACAGCAAGGGGGGAAAGTCATTAAAATAATCAGTTCTTGCACAATTTTTTTTTTTCCCATACAGGGTTTCTCTGCGTAGCTTTGCACCTTTTCTGGATCTCGCTCGGTAGACCAGGCTGGCCTCGAACTCACAGAGATCTGCCTGCCTCTGCCTCTCAAGTGTTGTTGGAATTAAAGGCGTGCGCCACTAATGCCCAGCTCTTGCACAAATTTGTGGGGATTAACAGGGCTGCGTGTACACTAGGCCTTCAACTGAGCTATTCCCCCAGCTCAATTTTGACCAGACCTGTAAGGCATTTTTAATCTACAGGATCTAATCTAGATCAGTCTCATTTTTAAAAATGACAGAAAAAATGGCTGGTAAGCATTTCTGTCTAGTCACCAAGTGTCACTTACTAGACCCTTCTGAACTGTAGGGTCCAAAAAAAAAGGTGAAATGGAGACCAGCCTGTGCTACAGAACATGGCGTTAAAATAAAGCCCAGATTAACCAGTGACTAGTTTTCAGTATGCGGCGCTGGCCCTGTAGCATCTCATGGCAGAACTGCACCTGCCAGTTTCGTGAATTCTTAATCCTCCAAAGACAGTCATGGAGCCCCGTTCCACAGACACGCTTCCTCAGTCTTAGGCCATGCTAACAGCTGGGCCAGTGATAGCAGAGGCTGGGCCTGCTCCACTTGTCCATGTTGTTTCACTCGCTCTGGATTCCCAATGTTGCAGACCCTCAGCTGCCAAGTCCATTCCCCTTCCTCACACCACCACCTCTGGACAACATGGCAGCCATGCCTGCCCGTGAAGACCCTCTCAACTGGAGGTTCCACCAGGGACTAAGAAGCAATGAACACTCTCCAAAACGGCAGAAAACACTAAGAAGGCAGTTTTTGTGGTTTTATTTAAGCACAAATAAAACACAAACACAAGCCATCTACTCGTTTTCTTCGCTGCGTAGCCTGGCGTTGGGGTTGGTGACCCTGATGGCCAGCTGTGCTGCTCTTTCCACGATGGCTTTTCGGTTCTTGGAGGAAACGTTGTGAGCAATCTCGGCACAGTAAGATCTGAAAGAGAAGCGTGTCAGTGAGCAGGGAGCAAGCAAGGAAAGGTCACCAGGGAGGTAGTGACTCCTGTCTCTTGCCTCCCACTCCTGTCAGGCTGAGGATTCTGGCAAATGGCTTAATGAGCCCGAAGGCACCAAGGCTCCTGCAGTGGTCTACGGTAGTGACAAGACACTAACTAGGCCACAAGAAGCTGGGCCCACACCAGGCTCAGAGGTTTTCCCCCCACACCTGGGTGACTAACCCAGAATTCTTCCATAGGAGCCCAAAGACTTCCGGTGCAACCACTGTCAAGAACAGTTCAGTACAATGAACAAACATGGTGTCACCCCAGAGTGTTGACAAACTGTTCTAATGAGCACATTCCCAGTAATGGAGGTGACCATGAAGTCCTGGCTAGGGAGCTGAGGAGAAACCATTTGAGAAGCAGGACCGCAGAATAAAGAACAGCAGGGAGTTTTCCCAAGAGGAAAGCAACTTCTCTGGGGACAGATCCAATTACTCCTTGGATCATGATGCCTATGTCTCTGGCTACCCACATCCATAACCATAACCAGCACATCCACCAGGACTCCACCACCTAGGAACTTCCTTTCCACTTCCCCTGCTTCTCAGTTACCCAGACAGAATGCAGTGGCAGGTGCAACTGCAGACTTTGCTAAACCTGCCAAGCAGCTCTGCCAGGCAGATGACATGTAACCCTAAGAAATGCAGCATCAACCAACACTGCAGTGTCCCGTGTGATGTCACGCGGACATTCAGCCACCAACCTGCCTTCTGTACATAATCAACTCCCCATGCTGACTGACTCCCTGTATTACACCACCTCAGAGAACAGACACACCTTCAATCACTCTAATTTACCTGGGAAAAAATAAATGCAGCTTCCCAACCCATTTACCAGGAAGGAAAAATCAACTGTTCCTACCACATATCCATACCTAGACCCAGTGTCAGGGCATTTCCTGGGAGGCCTTGGCTTTGATGGAGCTGACCATGCATGTCATGCAAGGATTTTAACTTGCCCCAAGTACCCAGAACACCCCACAACCTTCTCTCTACAGCTGTGTCTGCAGCCGCCTTTTCTCTACCTCAGTTCCTCCACACCGGCATCACCCTGCAAAGCCCCTTGTCACAGCAGAGCGTGGGCCCGACGTTAGAGTCCTAGTCTCACACCACTACAGCAGTGTTCCAGACAGGACCACAAAGGACACCCAACACCCACTGCATCAAGTGAGGCCCTCCCTCTTCTCCAGCCTCAGTTCTCAAACCTGAGCATACATGCCCCCCCTCAACCAAGGCAACATTGGACTCCCCAACAAGCATGCTCTCTAAGCTCCTGCAAATGGCTTCAGGCTTCCTCCTAAGCATGTCGACTTGGGTGCCTCAGCAGCATCTCTCAGGAGGCAGGCACACTCCTAACCAGGCTGGAGCCCAACTTACTTGTTGCACATCAGCAGCACTTCCAGCTCCTTGACATTGTGGACCAGAAACTTCCGGAAGCCGCTAGGCAGCATGTGTTTGGTTTTCTTGTTGCTCCCGTAACCAATGTTAGGCATTAGGATCTGGCCCTTGAATCTTCTCCGCACCCTGTTGTCGATACCTCTGGGTTTCCGCCAGTTTCGCTGAAGACACACAGGTAAGTTAGTCTCTGTGCAAATTGCCAGCTCTTCCTTGGCAGGGAAGGGGCTAAATTCAAAGGGGACATGCCACATAGGAGGCACCCTTAGGTAACATCTTCCTACTTCTTTATACACTTTTAACAGGAAAACCAAAAACAAACTAAAAGCTCCCAGGGCCATGGCTCTGCTGTAGAATCTCTGAACAAAACCAAACCTTCCCTATACCTGACCACAAATTTAGACTCACATGGGTCAAAATAAGCCAAGACTGTATATGCAGTACAATGATTGGTCTGCATGCTGTTCTCAAGACCCAAATTTTGTGCCCCATAAAACACACACCCCGGGGGCTGGAGAGATGGCTCAGAGGTTAAGATCAGAAGTTAAAGAGCACTAACTGCTCTTCCAGGGGTCCTGAGTTCAATTCCCAGCAACCACATGGTGGCTCTCAACCATCTGTAATGAGATCTGGTGCCCTCTTCTGGCAGGCAGGTATATGTGAGGGTAAAACACTGTATACATAATAAATAAGTTAAAAAACAAAAATAAAAACCCCACACACCAAGGGCTGAGGGTGTAGCTCAGCTGGCAGAATGTTTGCCTAGCATGCGTGAAGCCCTGGGCCCCATCCCTAGCATTTGGATCAGAATTTCAATAGAACCTTCCATTTGTGACTAAGTTTCATAATAAAAAGGGCAGTGCTTATCCAGCCAACTGGTGACCTCTGGGCCCAGAAAGTCCTACCTCATAGATTAGTGTATGTATGGGGCTGGAGAGATGGCTCAGTGTAAGAGCACTGGCTGTTCTTCCAGGGGACCTGGGTTCAAGTCCCAGCACTTACATAGATAGCACCTCACAACTGTCTGCAACTCAGTTCCAGAGGATCTCACACAGACATAAACGCAGGCTGAACACCAATACATATAAATACGTTTTTAAAAAGAGCACTGGCTGCTCTTCCAGAGGTCCTGAGTTCAATTTCCCGACTCTCACACTTGATGCCCTCTTCTGGTTTGCCGACAAACACCCACATAAAATACGAACGTAAATAAACACATCTCTAAAAAAAATAAGGTCAGGCCGCAGAGATGGCTCAGGGGACGTGCCTGCTGCCAAAGCAACAACCCAAGCCTGATCACCTCGATCCACAGGATGGGAAGTAGAATCAACTCCTGAAAGTCTCCTGACCTTCACACACATGAAAACTGTGACTTCCAGTGACACCAGAAATATGTGCTTAGAACTTAACCCCAGCACTCGTTCCCACCCAGAACCACATACTTCTTTTTTTTTTTTTCTCGAGACAGGGTTTCTCTGTAGCTTCGGAGTCTGTCCTAGAACTCACTCTTTAGACCAGGCCTACCTCTGCCTCCCAAGTGCTGGGATTAAAAAAGGCGTGCGCCACCACCGCCCTGCTCACATACCTTAATTTTGACATATCGGTCTGACTGGTGCCGGATGAACTTCTTGGTCCTCTTTTTGACGATCTTGGGCTTCACCAGAGGCCGGAGGGCAGCCATGATGCCTACGAAAAAGAGGCAGATCCACGTTATCGAAGAACCAGGGAGAGGGAGTTGCTTGGCCAAGGCTTGAGTGATGTTGCAGAGTGTCTTCCAATCACCAGCTACTGAGCAAACTGGGAATGGAATGGGTACCTCTGCTAGGCTTGTTCTCCCTCCTGCTTCCGAAGCTGGCAGAATACGAGCCACTCTCCAGACGCGATCTCAAGAGGTCAGGGGTCACCTCAGCCATGCTAACCTCAAATGAATGGCAGCAGCTGATCCAAAACCCGAAGCAAGGCATTCTAGTGGGCAGGGGGCAGCAAATCCCACCCCGCTAAAGCTTCACAACCACCAAGCGGTCGTTCTCAGTTCTGCGCCTTCAGACACGCAAAACCACCCTGGACTTCCAACACACCATCACTGTCCCTCCCAGATCGCCTCGGAGCACCCACAGAAAGGTGTTCTCTGTTCCCTCCAGACAACCTGCTAGGTCGGGCATGCACTATGTACCCCACAAACTTCTTCAGCAAGCATCTCTGCTCCCTGGACCCTCGAAGGCCAGACAGCGGCGGCCCTTTCCGCTACCAAAGCTAACAAGCGACCCGGCGGCCAGGGAGCGACGGGAAAATGGCGTGCGGCACCCCAAGTCCGCCGTCCGCATGGCAGCAAAACCGGCCCGGGCCGCTGACTGGCCCTGGGCGCACTCCGTAGCAGCTCGAGCGGCCAGTAGGCCCGGCCCGTGCGCGCTCGCCACTGCGGCGCCAGCGCGGAGTCCGACGCCGAGGCTTCCCCACCCCGCGATGCTAAGGCCTTCCCACGCGGCGGCAGGGCCGCGCCGAAGCCACAGACGGACGGATGGCCGGCGATGCAGACTCACCGCTAAACAGATGGCAGCCACCTCGCAGGCAGCGCCGAGGAAGAAGGAAGGGGCGGGAGCGCGCAAGGGATGGTGGGAAGGAACCTCAGGTCCTGGAAGGGAAAAGTGAAGCACTTCCGGCTCTGGGTCCTCCAAAGGAACCTAAGATGCGTCTGAGAAGTAATGTTGAAAAAAAAAATGTACTAGTATTCTATAGTAGACATTAACATCTTGGAATGAACTAAAAATGTACCTTCCTCTTAGGATTACTTAGGAAATTTGTAATTCCTTCTGAACCAAGACCTGCTAGGTGGGCATCTACTTCAGCCCGAAGTGGACGCCCAATCCGTTTTTAGTATATGTTCTCTTCCGAGTGCGCCCCCTAGTGGCTAGGAGGTAGCAAAACAGATACTTCTTTGAAGCCTTGTGGGAGGGGGTCGGTTGAGCAACTGTCCTAAGACATCGGAATATACTGATGCTCAAATTCCCTGGACTATGAAGTGCTACGGAGCCTGCCCGCATGTTCCATGTGTTTTAAAATCATCTCTACGCATCGTACGTACCTAGGGCAATGTATTAAGTGCTAGATTGATATATTGCTTAGAAAATAATGACAGAAAAGTGGTGGTGCCTGCCTTTTAATCCCAGCGCTTGAGAGGCTCTTGGGAGGCAGAGGCAGGCTGATCTCTTTTAATTCAAAACCGTAGGGAGTTCGAGGCCAGCCAGAGGTACATAGTGAGTTCTGCCCCCTACACGCGCGCGCACACACACACACACACACACACACACACACACACACACACACACACCCTGTGTACTTAATACAGATGCCGTTTTATTTTCGAATGTTCACTTGGCTGAATCTGTGAACACACCTGTGGAACTAGGGTTATGGAGGGCCAACTTTACATATGAAATGAGGCTCTAACCGCTAGTCCTCCATGGGAGTGTGTGTTCTTGCCACAGTTGTACACGGCGGCTCTGTTCTTTCCTTCATTTGTTATGTATGGGAAGTGAATTTGGGAGATATAGCTCCAAGATCCATGCTTCCAACCATTCAGCTGGCTCGATTTAAAATTGTTCCTGGTAGCTTTTCGGTGGTGACACACACCTTTAATCCCAGCACTTGAGAGGCAGGGCAGGGGGATCTTTGTGAGTTTGAGGCCAGCCTTGTCTAGAGCGAGTTCCAGGACAGCCAGGACTGTTTCACAGAGAAACCCTGTCTCGAAAAATCAAAGAAAAAAATTGTTCCTATTCTATTTTGCTTAGCTTTTGTTTTTCAGATCATCGTGAAAAATCCAATTTTAGGATATAAAACCAAACCAAGGGCTGGAGAGATGGCTCAGTGGTTAAGAGCACTTGGTGCTCTTGTAGAAGACCCGGGTTTAGTTCCCAGCACCTACATGTTGGTTGCCTCACAGACTTGTAACTCCAGTCCTCGGGGATGTGGTACATACACATACATGCAGGCAAAACACTCAAGCACATAGAATAAATCTTTTTTTTGTTGTTGTTATTGTTTTGGTTTTTAGAGACAGGGGTTTCTCTGTGTAACCCTGACTGTCCTGGCACTCGCTCTGTAGACCAGGCTGGCCTTGAACTCAGAGATCTCTCTGTCTCTGCCTCCTAAGTGTTGGGATTAAAGGCAAGTACCACCACTGCCTGGAAGAATAAATCTTAAAAAAAAAAAAAAAAAATCAAGGGGTTGGGGATTTAGCTCAGTGGTGGAGTACTTGCCTAGCAAGCGCAAGTCCTGGGTTCAGTCCTCAGCTCTGAAAATAAATAAATAAATAGTACTAACTAACTAACTAAATAAATAAATAAACAACAGATGTCACTGGTGGTCTTGGCAGTGGTTCCAGGAGA
This sequence comes from Onychomys torridus, assembly GCF_903995425.1. Taxonomy (NCBI): domain Eukaryota; kingdom Metazoa; phylum Chordata; class Mammalia; order Rodentia; family Cricetidae; genus Onychomys; species Onychomys torridus. The sequence goes on from NC_050445.1 coordinate 105,512,783, forward strand.
TGGGGACATAAACGAAATAGGATTTTTTGCCCCAACAGGAGGTGAGCTGGGATGAGAGCAGGAATGTTGGCAGTCCACCTTGAGGTGCTGCCTGGAAAGGGGAGGGGAGAAGTAGTGTCTTGCTTGAAATGGCTAGCTAGAAAGCAGCAGGGTGAGGCATAGCTCTCCTGTGCCTATGGCTTGCCCACCCTTCCCTCGGGCTGCGTCAAGTCCAGTGGCATGTGGATCATGGAAGGGCACAGCTAAGAGCAGCTTACTGAGTACATTTCACAAAGGGAGAGTCAGGCAAGTGGATCATAACGAAGGCCCATGAACCAGAGAGTATGTTGGTCTCTGTGGGCACTCATGTCCCAGGATAAGAGGTGGGAGGTGTCCTGGGGAACCTGTGTCTTACACACTCACACCTTCAAGTTTCCCAGTCCTTAAGCAGGAAATCACATAAGCTAGGCTACAGGTCAGCTCTAACCTGGTTTATTTGAAAAGGGCAGAGGTCATGACAGGGTAGCAAACACAGCATGTGTGTGCCTGGACACATCCACACTCCCAGGCACTGGACACTGTGGCATCAGGGACGCAGCTCCAGACCATCCCTGGGAATGGTTCTTTTGTATGGCTCTTTGATACCTCATGCCTGCAGTTGGAGGTCCCTGGCTGCACTGTCTTCTGGCCCAGTGGCCCCCAGGCCGTTCTAGTTGATGGAGTACACCTTGTTTGCATCATAATAGGCTTGGGTCAAGTAAGCCCAGTCCTTCAAGGGCCACCAGTCTTTAGAGTAGTAGATAGCAGGGTAAGCATAGTGTGGGGTTTCCACACAGCTGAAGATTGCCTGGCTCTGGTCCCTGGCCACCGTGGGCAGGTAGAGCCGCAGCTTGTCCAGAAGGTGACCAGGCCAGAAGTGATTGGGGTGGGTGCATGAGGAACCACTGGGTCTCTTGGCCTTCAGCTTCCTGGAAAAGAAAAAGATACAGGGAAGGTTGCTGTGGCAGAGACACCAGTCAGGGCTCCTTCTCAGCAGATGACAGGAGCTGCGACCATGCTCCACAGTGTGGAAAGCACTACACACCTCAAGTCTCCTCACCAGTGGAGGAGGTCTAGAGATCATGATCACACAGTGAGTGAGTAGCTAAGTTCAGGCCCCAGTCACTGCTTCTTAAACCCAAACTTAGATGAGTGCTGTCCTTGTCTAGAGGAGCGGTTCTCAACCTTCCTAATGCTGCGACCCTTTAATACAGTTCCTCATGCTGTGGTGACCCCCAGCCCTAACATTATTTTTGTTACTACTTCATAACTAAAATTTCACTACTGTTACGAATCATAATGTAAATATCTGTGTTTTCTGTTGTTCTTAGGCGACCCCTGTGGAAAAGTCATTCGCCCCCCTAAGGGGTCACAACCCACAAGTTGAGAACTGCTGCTCTAGAGGATTTGCTTTCCCGCCAGCCCCCTTACCTCACCTGTCCTGTGCAGTGCTGGGCATAGAACCCGGGGCCTCACATGCTCTGGGCTAAGCGACCCAGCTGCTAAGCTACACCTAGCCCCATCTGGAAGCATTTGGATATCATATCTGGAATCTAGCCTCAGAAGCCAGCCTCACTGGGTTCAGCTTCAGATGTGGGACTGTGTATCAATATGGTCTCCTGACTGGTGTGTCCAGAACAACTCAGGCTTGTTGGTAACAACACAGTTGAGTTCACTTATAGGCAGGCCCCAGAGCAGCCATGCAGGGCACTCTCTGAATGCTCCTCTGCTGCCCTAGGCCCTTGGCATGGAGCCCCACAACAGACCTAGGCTCTGGCTCAGTGTGCACAGGTCCCACAGCTGCCATTGGTTAGAAGGGAGGCCAGCCTTCTCATCTTTACCCCGCCCTCCTGGTGGACACCCAGAACCGCTACAAACCTAGTAAATTCCTCGAACTCCTGAAAGTGCATTTTCTTGAGTTTCTTTGATGTTTTCCTAGCAGGGAATAGAGAGAGGCATTGTTAAGAGAAACTCCAGAAGCTGGGCGGTGGTGGTGCACACACCTTTAATCCCAGCATTCGGGAGGCAGAGGCAGGCAGATCTCTGTGAGTTCAAGTCCAGCCTGGGCTACAGAGTGAGTTCCAGGACAGGCAAGGCCACACAGAGAAACCTTGTCTCAAACAAAACAAAACAAAAAACAAAAACAAAAACAAACAAACAAACAAAAGATCCATTAAAAAAAACTTCAGGGAAAGTAGGCTTTAGGAAGCAGGTGGGGGCCATTGAGGGGTGTTTCTGAGTCTCAGACCAGAGTGCTGAACATCTTTCTTTTGTGGTGAGGACTTAGCTATGTCTCCATACACCAAAGCACTGAGCTTAGCCAGATTGGTGGAGGGAAGAAAACCTTGGCTTTCTTTGTCTATGGGAGGGAGGCCTCCAAAATAGTTAGTGGGAGTGTTCAGCAACTGGTAGATGAAGCCTGACTCTCATTCCCCTTTCCAGAGGCCAAGCTCCTTGGGACAAGTATGGTAAATACTCAGCCTCCATTCCTTAGCCCAGCAGGCATCACTAACCAGATTCCTTCCCAAGCCCACATCTGGCTCAGAATCTCTGGCTTTTCTTCTGATACAAAGGATTGAACTCTGGGCCTTGTGTACTCTCTACCCCTAGTGCCTGGCCTCAGGATCTTTTTACAATCTAGTCGCTAATGGTGAGAGAGAGCCAATGTCTCTCCTTTAGCTAGGGGATCTCTCTTTCTCTTTTATACCTGGTCAAACACAAGCAAAAATCTCTTTCTTGGACAGCCACCCACTTCCTGGATTCATGGCTTAGGAATTGGTGACAGTCAGCCACAAGTTAGAAGGCACATCTCAGAGGCTCTCTAAGCTACTGCCAGCCTGGGTCACGCTCAACACTTTGCAAGCCACAACTGCTGTGGGCCTAGACTGTCCCTGTACTCCAAACCACTCAGACCAAGAGCAGTGTAAAGCATCAGCTACACTGTGGCCCTCATCTAACCCTCTCGATGTGTAATGGGAGTGCTGCATCCACTTTACACATGAACACACCAAGGCTCAGATCGCAGAAACCTGTCTGGTGTCCACTCTGCGGCACTGCATGCTGCCCCGGGCATTCTGCCACACCACCCCATCCTTCTGCAGGGGTGCCATCTCCTTCTCCCCTCTGCAGCCACTACTGATGCTAGCCACAATAGTTGCCTCCTGCTTGGTCCACATCTGGTGGGAGCAGAGGAGGACTTGACTGTGGGTCCCTTCAAAGGAGGTTTCTTTCAGAGGACTCTGTCCAAGGGTCAGGGTAACATGTCCTTTTCCTGGGGGCCTGTCTCTTGTTGGAGAAGGAGTGTGCTTGCCACAGGGTGGCAGTGCAGGGAATGAATTAGTCCCTGTCCTTTGCAGAGTCCCTCAGCTTCTGCCGCAGGGTGAGAGAACACCCCCTTTGGATCTTTCCCACTGGCCTTATGATTGTATAAGCCTGTGGTCTGGAGGGGAGCACGATCCTAAGACATGCACTAAGGGGGGCATTTAAGACTGGCTAGTGGGAAGTGACCAGTTAAGGGCACAGATACTGGCATGACATGACACCACATGAATGCCAGTGTCCAAGCCCCTGCAGCTGAGGGACAGCCTGAAACTCAGCTTGTCTGTCTTCTTCGTCCCAAGCTTGCTGAGGCCATGGGCCCGGAATCCAATCCTCTTGTCTACATAATAGCCTCCAGGCTGCCGGATCGGGCGGACTTCTTCTCTCAGAGAAATTATCTTGTCTCCTGGATACAGTAGTGCTGTGGGCAGCAAGGAAGACAGCAGGTCCATTAGCCAAAGTTGTCTACTTTAGGGTCACATGGGAATGGTTAAAAAAATATTCACACTTCTGATTAAAAGATTACTTTTTCTGAGCCATCAAGATGTCTTGGCAAGTAGAGTAGCAAAGTGCACGTGTGGGGCTGGAAGACAACTTTGTGGAGTCTGTTCTCTCTGCATCCCTGTGGATTCTGGGTACTGAATTTAGGTCATGCATGAGGTTTGGTGACAAGTGCCTTTATCCACTGAGCCATCTCACTGGCTCTCAACTTTGTAAGATTACATTTATTTATTTATTTATTCTCTGTGTGTGTCTGTATCTAGGAGATCTGGGGGAGGGAGGGAGGGAGAGGGAGAGCACCACTAACGCACGCGGAGGTCAGAGGACAACCAAGGGCTGGTTTTCTCTTTCCACTGAGTCCCAGGGATTGAACTTGGGTCATTAGGCTTACCATCAAAGCTTTGCCTGCTAAACCATCTGGCTAGCCCAACTTTTTATTTTTAGATGTTTGTAGGTTCATTGGAAATTGCAAAACACAATAGGGTATAGAGTCCCCCTGAACTCTCCCACAGCTCCCTACAATGTGGCACGGCATTATCATGCAGTTCAGTATCAGAAGGGACTTTAGACAACCCTGCTCACCAGGGGACAGAGGAAAACTAGTTTGTAACAGCAAATTGGTTTGGAACTACTTAGCAAGCCTAGGTTGGTGGCAAGAAGAGTCAACTAGACTTCACTAGGTTAATGCTTGGATGTGTGTGTGTGTGTGTGTGTGTGTGTGTGTGTGTGTGTGTGTATGCTTAATAAGCAAGCAGTCTACCACTGAGCTCCATTTCCAGCCCTTAGAACTACTTTGGTAACTTTGGGGGGGGCAGGGGTGGTTTCAAGACAGGGTTTCTCTATGTAGCTTTGGCTGTCTTGGAACTCGATCTGTAGACCAGGCTGGCCTTGAACTCTCAGAGATCCACCTGCCTCTGCCTCCTGAGTACTGGGATTAAAGGTGTGCGCCACCACTGCCCACCTGGCCTTTAGTAACTATTTTGATGGTGGTTTTCTTGTTGTTTTGAATTTGTCTTATAGGTGGGTGTGTGTGTGTGTGTGTGTGTGTGTGTGTGTACATGTTCATATGGGTGCGTGTGGGTAGGTAGGTACAAGTGTGTGGAGGCAGAGCTCCATAACCCAGATCCTACCCCAATCTCACCTAAGGAGCCCACATGTCTCAGAGCCTGCGCCTTAGGAGTCTCACCTAGTGGTCAGGCTGACTGCCTTCCCTCTGCCTCCTTCCCAGTGTCCCCACTGAAGGCCACAGTGGCTCAGCTGGGTGCATGCATGGGGAAGCCAGTGTCAGGCCAACTCCACATTAGCCGTGGCTCAGGCCCCAGGCTCTCCCTTGAAGTAGGCCCCTACCTCTCATGAGGATGTCCTCAGTGAGCGGGAGACCATAGGCCTTGCAGAGTTCCCAGCATCTCAAGTAGACCAGGAAGTTATCCCTGCGGCTCATGTTAAGCAGCTCCTCCATCTCCCCAGACATGGTGGATGGCAGGCAGTGGTCGTCCAAGTGCTTCGTCCCAGACCGAACCAGCCGGCAGCTCTCCACATATTGGATGGAGGGGAGAAGGAGCTGCAAGGAGAAGAAGCAAGGAGAACAGAGGGTGCTCCATCATGTGTCTTTGTGACAGTCATCCTAGCCAGGAGGCAGCACAGCACCTCCTTCACCTCCCTGTGAGAGGCCCCCAGGAAGAAGAATGGTGGGTAGTGAGGTCACAATTCAGGTTCCAAGGGCAGCAGCTTAGAGGTCAAGGTTACTCCTCAGGGGCTCTGACACTTGGCACCTGAGTCCTGGGAATACAGCCTATACCAGATGTGCCCATGTGGCTGTAATATCTGTAAGGAGGCACAGTAGCAGTAAGTGCCCCAGAAGTATCCTGTGGAAAATTGGTGTGAGCCGGGCGGTGGTGGTGCACGCCTTTAATCCCAGCACTCAGGAAGCAGAGCCAGGCGGATCTCTGGGAGTTCGAGGCCAGCCTGGGATACCAAGTGAGTTCCAGGACAGGCTCCAAAGCTACACAGAGAAACCCCTGTCTCGAAAAAAAAAAAAAAAAAAAAAAGAAAGAAAGAAAGAAAGAAAGAAAAAAAGAAAAAAGAAACTGGCATGAGTCTTTGGCTGGAGGGGACTCTAAACCAGGTATACACCTGTGTGTGATCCTGAGGTAGAAACCACGCCACCAGTGCAAAGGGGCTGAGAAGTACCTTTTTCTTCTCTTTTGTTCCTTTGTTTGTTTGTTTGTTTGTTTGTTTTTGTTTTTGAGACAGATTCTTGACGTGTAGCCCTGGCTGGCCTGGAACTCAATGTGTAGCCCAGGCTGGTCTCAAACTCATAATCCTTTGGACTGGATCTCCTGGGTGCTAGGATTATAGGAGTGTTTCACCACACTGCTTACTGCACAGCTGACAGACAAGGGCTGACGGGAGATGAGACCTTCCCAAGAGCTCCCCAACTAGCAGGTGTCAGTGCCAAGTCTTGAACCCTGGCTTGCCCAGCCCCCAAGCCTGTACCTTGTATTGCCTCCGCCTCTCTCGGTACCGCTTGCCCACATCCTCCATGTCTTCCTCTGTCATGGGCCGCCCCTCCATCTTTATATCAACCTCAGGCACCTTCAGCAGGTCCATCTTGGGAGGCTGCAGGGCTGGGACAGCCTGTTGCTTTTGGGAGGTATGCTTCAGGGAAGCTTTCCTCAGAGTCAAATCTGGAGTTGGAGGGAAGAATGGAAAAACTAAGAGGGTGCCCAGCTGGGGAGCCGAACCTGATGGGATTGAGTAGATGCCAACATGCTCTTCTGTCCCTTCCCTATGTCCAGCCAGTGCTCATCTGAGGGCCACTGCTAATTTGTCCCCTCCATTGCTATGAAGTCCCCATCTGCATACCCCAGACCCCCCTCTGCTCCTTTCTCACCCTGTCACTTTGTTCCCACCAAGTGGCAAATAGAACCCTTATAAAATGGCAGCTGGGTATGGTGGCGCACACCTTTAATCCCAGCACTCTGGAGGCAGAGTGAGTTCAAGGCCAGCCTGGTCTATAAAGTGAGTTCTAGGACAGCTAGGACTGTAACACAGGAAAAAACTGTCTCCAAAAACAAAAACAACAAACAAACAAAAAATGTAAATAAGATCAACCTATGATCCTGGCTTCCCAGGGAACACACTCTGAAAACAGACTCCTTTCCTGGACCACAAGGGCCTGTGGGAATCTGTTTCAGTTACCATCCTTCATCCTGTAGTCTCTCCTCACCATGCTGTTCTCACCTCCTGTACCCTAAAAGTTCTCCCTGCCTCAGGCCCTTGACCTTGGCATTTCCACCTCTTGGATGCCCTTTGCAGACAATGGCTGTGCACCAGTCCCTCAGGGGTCAGACCGACACCTACGGCTCAGAGGCTTTGCCTGCCTACCATCCTGGCACTCACTCCAGCTGTCTCCAAGGCATCCATCTCTGTGGACAGCACCTGATCATGTGCCAGCTGACAGCAGCAGGGCTTGGGCTAGCGCATTGCAGTCTCCCAGTTGCTACAAGTGGGCCTAGCATTTGGGAGATACTTCCAAAATGGGGACCACTTAAGGGACGCTGACACCCTGCCATGGTCCTGGTGGCAGACTCATGTTGAAGGGAAGTCTTGGCCTCACATCCTCCTGAGACTCCAGACAAGAAGCTTAGCCTCTCTGGACATTTGCTTCCTCCATGGAAACCATGCATAGCAACCCTAACCTCCAGACAGGCAGGATACTGTGTTGTACAAATGTGACCAGCCCATATGGTGCCCTGGAAATACAGGCTCCTCCTCTTCTCTGAGTCCAGATGCCCAGCAGCTTGTTCCCTTAGACAAACTGAGAGGCCCTCCCCCAAGTCCACTTGACTTACCCATTGCCATCCTCCAGAAGCAAAGAGTTCTGGAGATGCTGAAATAGCACCAGTCGGCAGATAGATGCTGCCTGCCTTCAAGTCAAGATAAGGGAGATTTCTTTACTAAGTGGGGTGGGAAGGATGTATGTTTGTTGAAATCCTTTGACTGTGGCTGTTACTGCTGAGCACTGTGCTGTAGTGACTCCAGCCAGCTGTGAAATCACAGCAGCGCTGGGCATTTGTAAGACTCAGGGAGGAGCAGAGTGGGGGAGTACAGCCCAGAGGAGGTGCTGACCCTGGGCTATGGAAGAGGGGACGGTGCTTGGGTTTCCTGGGTTCTGAATGGTCAGGGACCCTCCTGGGAGTGGGGATGGGGTGGGGTGCCAGTGTGTCCCCAGGACAGCCAGTCTGAAATCTAGAACTAGGGCTTTCGCACTATGCAGGAGCCACCTGAGGTCACCACACCAGGGAGGACACACACTGCACACCCTTGGTGTGATCATTCACCCCAACTCTAGAAACCTTGCAAGGAAGACCCTTCAACTGCTTCCTCATGGCTTTATTTCATCTCAAAGGGACAGAAACCCACCCCTCCCTAAATGTGTCTGAGGTTAATTTCCTGCCAGCCTGGTGGAGAGGGGCAGAGCTAGACCCATTCCACTTAAATAAATGATGTTGCTCTATTTGAAAGCTGAGATAAGAGTGTTGCAGTTGTTTGTGGTCTCCCCCCCCCCCCGGCCCCCCCCAACAAAAATAAACAAAAAAAAAAAAAAAAAAAAAAAAAAAGGGTGTTGATCAGTTGGTAGAGTGTTTGCCTAATGCACAGAGCACTGAGTTTAACACCAGCACCGCATAAAAACCAAGCATAGTGGTATACACCTGTATCCCAGCACTTGGGAGACAGAGGCAGGCAGATCTCTGAGTTCGAGGCCAGCCAGGTCTACAAAGTGAGTTCCAGGCCAGTCAGAGCTATGTAGAGAGACCTTGTCTCAAAACAAACAAAAAGATACAGGTGTGCACTGTAAATTCATAGCCCATATCAAAGAACGCTTTCTGGTTTGCCTCTTGCTGCTTTTGGACAGATGTAGCCCACAAGCACTTGAGGGTAAATGTAACATGCACAACATCCCTACTTATAATATCCATGATGACAGAAAGCCCACACCAGTGAACTCCAAATGTGTTCATTCTGTTTCTGAGCAAGATATTTTGGTTAACTTTTCCTTTTTTTTTCTTTTTCTTTTCATTTTTAGATAAGATCTTCTGTATCCCACACTGACCTCAAACTCCCTACATAGTCAAGGGTGATCCTGAACTTCTGAGCCTCCCACCTCTACCCTGAGTGCTAGAATTGTGGATGTGCCCCACCATGCCTGGTGTATATGTTGCTAGGGATGGAATCCTGGGCTTTGAACATGCTAGACAAGCACTCTGCCAACTGATCTCCATCCCCAACCCTCAGTTTTGTTTTGAATCCATCATTTATGTGCCTCTAAGGACAGAGGCTGGACTTCATCTTTGAATAGACAAAAGGGCAGCTGGGCCCTTGAGAAAATATCTGCTTCCTCATTGACAAAGCTTGGCAAACCTATAAGCCAGAAAAGGAGGTGCCTCTTGAGGATGTCAATGCTAGGGAGAGCCAGCCTGGCTCTGAGGGCAGGGAGGGCACGCACACTCCCTGGCAGTGGGCAAGGTGCTTCTCTGTTGGGCCAGTGACCACTGCTTGTAGGTGCTGGCCAGGGCGTCCGTGGTGATAGCGTTCTGTTTCCCGAGAGAGCCGAGGTAGATGACTATGTCCTCCAGCTCCTGGTTCTTCAGAGGAACTCCAATCTGAGGAGGCACAAGAACTTCCTGAGGCCCCCCTCACCCTTACCACCAGGCCTGGCCAACCTGCTCAACCCTCCAACTTCTTGCTGCCACAGGAATGCAGAGCCCTAGGGTTGGGGATTTAGCTCAGTGGTAGAGCACTTGCCTAGCAAGCGCAAGGCCCTGGGTTCGATCCTCAGCTTTAAAAAAAAAAAAAGGAATGCAGAGCCCTTGCCAGGCCCCCAGTGTACTCTGCAATTTACCATGCCTTGCTTTTGCCCATACAATCCCCTCTTTCTGCCTGAAAACCCATCCCTCCTTCAAACGCAAGGCCAGATAGGCCTCCGTCTTTCCGAAGTCTTTTTCAGGTGATTGACATACTGGATAGGAAGAAAGTCATACACCCATCATTATCCCCAAGGAACAAGTATGCCCGCCCTGACTGAAGTATCAGAAAGTTATATGCCTTTTTCTTTTAAGGATGTGACGGCCACTCCTGGTTGTCAACTTGACTACATCTGGAATTAACTAAACCCCCAGTGGCTGGGCACACCTGTGAGGAATCTTTCTTAATTAAATCATTTGAAGTGGGACAACACACCACTCACTAATCCAGACCTTCTGAGGTAGGAAGATCCACCTTTTATCTGGGCCATGCTTTCTACTGGTAGCCTATATAAAGGGCACAGAAGAAGGGAGCTTTCTCTCTCTTTGCCTGCTTGCTCTTGCTCTCTCTGGCAAGTCCATTCCTTGACTGGCATCAGAGCCTACTTCTTCCTTTGTGATTCGGGCTTATAGTGAAGATCAGCTGAGACTCCCAACCTTGTGTACTGAACAACCACTGGATTCCTGGACCTTCCATCAGGAGACTATTGGAATAGTCGGACTGTAGCCTGTAAACTGCTCTAGTAGATACTATATATAGGCATATATTGCTATCAGTCCTGTTTCTCTAGAGAACGCTGACTAATACAAAGAACAACTCTGGAGGTATGTAGTGCTTACCCGAAACATGTTCAGAAAGAAAAGGTTGGAAGGAAACATAATTGTGATTATAATTATCTCTTCATTCTCTTTAGACAACAGTCATTGTTGAACTGTCCTTGGTCCAGCTCAGAACTGCCCTGGTGCTAAAGGACATATTTCATATTCATATTTCAAGATTTTTGAAAGATTAGTTGGGTGTGATGGCTCACACAATTAATCCCAGCACCTGGGAGGCAGAGACAGGTGGATCTCTCTAAGTTCGAGGCCAGCCTGGTCTACAGAGTGAGTTCCAGGACAGCCAGGGTTACTATAGAAAAACACTGTCTCGTAAAAAATTATTTATTTTGTGTATAGAGTGTTTTGCCTGTATGTATGTGAGTGTACTTACTGTATGCGTGCCTAGTGTCTGAAGAGTTCAGCAAGGGTCTCAGATACCCTGAAACTGGAGTTACTGTGAGCTGTTGTGCGGGTACTGGGAACCAAACCTCGGTCCTCTGCAAGAACAGCAAGTGGTCTTAACTGCTAAGCCATCTCTCTCGGCACAGGATTTAATATTTAAACTAATTTTTTTTTTTTTTGGTAGTTGAAGACATTTACTTTTTAAAAGTGTTTTGGATGATGTTCATCATAAAAAGGTTTGAAAATTGGTTAATTGAAAGTGTAAGTCAGGGTATATAGTTCAGTAGTAGCGAGCTTGATAGTATATGCAAGGCACTGAGTTCAAGCCCCAGCTAGAGATAGTTGGGGGCTACAGTTAAGAATGTATGCTGCTCTTTCAGAGGACTTGAATTTGGTTGCTAGTACCCACATCTGGCTGCTCATAACCATTTGTAACTTCAACTCTAAAGATCGGATGTCCCCTTTTGGCTTCTGCAGGCACCAGCATACATGTATACATGTTCTCACACAGACACACACATACACATAATAAAAAAAAAAAAAAAATGGGAGCTGGTCAGTGATGGCACACACCCTTAATTCCAGCACTCAGGAGGCAGAGGCAGGTAGATGGATCTCTGTGAGTTCAAGGCCAGTCTGAGTGAGTTCCAGGACAGCCAGAGCTGTAACACAGAGAAACCCAAAACAAACAAATAAACAAACAAATTTTAAAAGGGCAGAAGAGATGGCAGCAGTTAAGAGCAGTTACTGCCCCTGCAGAGGACCCCAGCTCAGTTCCCAGCTCTAATGTGGTGGCTCACAACCATCTGTAACTCCAGTTCTAGGGGATGTGGTGCCCTCTTCTGGCCTCTGAGGTCATTGCATCCATAAGGTGCAACTACACAGGCAATATTTCCTAAGTAGGAAATACACGTGAATAAATCTTTAAAAAAAAGATATAGGTAACAATGTCTGCTTTTTAAGGACATCTTGATTTGAAAAGACACAAACATTTAATTCATCTAAGCCAGCAAGCTTTTTCTAGGTTTTGTGAGTCACAGGGGCTGTGCCATTGTGTCATGGAAGTCCCCATAGCCATTCGCAAATGAATGAGTGTGGCTGTGTTCAACAAAAGCGGTTTTTTGTTTGTTTGTTTGTTTGTTTGTTTGTTTGTTTTTCTAAAGAGGCAGGCTGGAGTTAATACATGGGCCCAGATCCTGCACTAGACTAACAGAACTTTCAAAGATGATGGAAACATCAGCCCTATCTGGTCCAATAGAGGCAATGTACCAATGAGACAAACCTTCAGGTACACTTGTGAGGGGTTATTTAGACTAAGGTAGCCTTTGGGCATACCTGTGGGGTATTGTATTGACTAGCTTAATTAAAGTGGAAAGACCCACCCTGAAAGGGGAAAGCATCAGAAGAGGTTCCTAGAGTTACAGGTGGTTGTGGGCCACCTGATGTAGGTGCTGAGAATTGAACTCTGTCCTCTGGAAGAGCAACAAGTGCTTTAACCACCGACCCATCTCCCTAGCACCAGGTACAGTATTGGCTTTTGCTTGACACTAGTGATGCAGGCTTTGTGCATGCTTACCAAGGCTCTCCCACTGAGCTCCCTCCAAACGTACATGATAGAGGGTTTTGTCGTTTGTCTCGTGTGTGCATACGGATGTTTTGCGCTGCACATATAATTGTGCACCATGTGCATGCAGTGCATGTGGAAGCCAGAAGAGGGCATTAGATCCTCTGGAAGTGGAGTTACAGGTAGTTGTTAGCTGCCATGTAGGGGCCGGAAACTGAACCTGGGTCCTCCACAAGAGCCATCTCTCCAGGTTAGCCTGGTGTAGAGGTAGTTTTAAGGCTGTGGTCTGACTGGGGGTTGTGCCATGTTTCCCAGTGTGGCTTTGCAAGTATGAGGCTGGTAGTGTGAACCCGTGTGTCTGCCCCTCAGGACCCCAGAGCCTCATGGAGGGAGGACATATCCCAGGCCCAGTGGAGAAGCTCGTACTTACTGCCTTCAGAGCCATGATAAATTCCTCCCTGGAGATGCGCTGGTTCTCGCCCCGCTCCCCCTTGTTAAATACCTCCAGGATCTTGATCTTTCGGCTACGCAGGTAGGCATACAAGTCTGCCAGGATAGAAGGTTTGGGCAGCCGCAGCTGGGGTGCAGGTTGACGGACAGGTCTGGGAGCTTTGCCCTGGGAGAGGCAAGAGTGAGGCAGATAATTGGACTGCTTACATGTACATATCCCTAGCCCTCTAGTTAAATTTTAATCTCACTCCAGAACCCAAAGATGGACTGGAGGGGAAGATGCTTTGTATGTCTTTGTCCCTGTTTTCAATGTGGCCAGAATGAATAAATCTCCTATATCTGTTCTTTATCATTAATTAGGCTGCTTTAATCAGCTTATTGAGGATGGGTGACTCCAAGTTAGATAATGCCATCACAAGGTAGCCCTCCTTCTCACCCTAACTTCAGATGTGATTCTCAAACTAGCCCACAAGCACTGGTTAGCACCTCTCTCTCTCCAGCGGACAGGTGTCTATGATGAAGACCGACTGCTAGTGTGCCCCAGATGGGGTGCTTTTAAAGCACATCCACGTGTTCTCAGACTTTCCCCTGGCCAAGATGGAATCCCTTTTCTGTCCCCATGGTGTACCCTTCTGACGTGGTGCAGTATCAAGACTAGAGCCTAGGGCATAACAGCACTATGACTTCCTTCCACTCTGTTCTGGAAGGCTCACTCTGGGGGCAGCTAGCCACCTTATTATGGGGACTTGTATGCAGCCTCTGGGAGGTCCCTGAGGGAGGCAATGAAACCCAGTAGTCGTTTGAACAAGCTTGTCCTCGGGTCTGCAGTCTTATGATATGGAGACAGAGCTTCCTAGCTAGAGTGCGCCTGGATTCCAGAGTCACAATAATAAGTATTTGTTTCTTTAAGTCACTCTGGGGTACTTGTTATGCAGCAAGAGATAACTCATACACCTTCCTTTGGGGACTTGCTTTTGCTCCTCTGGAAAAAGGGGGCAAACTACCTTGTTCTGTCTAATCCAAGGGAACAAAATATCACCATACTCCTGAAGCCTTCCGCATCTTCTGGCCATCAGGGCTTCTCACCTTGGGTTTCTTGATTGAAATCAAAGTTTCTTTGGGGGCTTTTTGCTCCTGGTGAATCAAGAGCAGAACCTTGGCCTCCGATGATGTGATGGCGGGCTTATTCTCTAGCCATGTCTTAACATCACCAAATGACTCCAGCTGCCTCCGGAGCTTTGCCCTCTGGCTCAGCCAGACCTTCCTGTCCACTGGTGGCTGTTGGACGTCTTTAATATCCAAAGTTTTGAAGGTAGGTATGGGTGGAGGGGGAGCTTGAGGAGGCATCGTGGGGTGGGCTGGTGCCTGGTCCTTTGTCCCAGGCACAATGATGATTCGCCTGCGGCTTTGTGGCAGGTGGAAGTCTTTCTTTTTAAACTGCCTGAAGCAGTGGGCAGTGACCAGCTCAGGATTGAAGACAGGCCCCTGGCTGGTGGCTCCATAGATGTCATCATCTATGTAAGACTGGAATGCCCCTTGGGAGAAGAGGGTTACAAGGTGAGTTCCTTTTTGGAAGAGGACTAACAGGAGCCAGGACAGAGAAACTGTTGTAGGGCTGGCTGTGTATCAGGGCGCCTGGTTCCTACCTGGCTCTGTCACTGCATCCTGATGGTAAAGGAAATGATGTTAGCTAATGTGACCTGTGCCCTAACTCCCAACTCCCGATTACACTCTGCTCATGCTCCAAAGACTCTGACCGTAGGCACCACAGCGCCCTCTGGTGGGAGCAAAGGCAAATCCAGAGAGCTTGGGTTTGAGTGCTGGCCTGCTTCCTGCTTAATCTCTGTGTCTCACTTTTCACCTGTAAGATGGGGATAATGAATACCTAATTTTTCAGGTGGTGGAGGTGTTTTTTACAGTTGCTTTGTACATAAGTGTGCTGCTATATATGTATCTATATGCACATATGCATACACACATCTACATTTACTACATACAAGTTCTCTTCTTCATGGTGCTAAGGCTTAATTAAACCCAGGGCCTGGTGCTTGTTAGAGAAGTACTGTGCTCCTGAGCTACATTCCTCAGTCCCTAACTTGCAATGATATGGCAGATGGGCAAGTGAGGTGGCTCAATGGATAAAGGCACTTTCTTCCAAGTTGGACAACTTGTGTTCAGTACCTGGAACCCATATGGTAGGAGGAAAGAACAGACTCCCACAAATTATCCTTTGCCACATTGGCACTGTGGCCCAAGCCGTTCTCTACCTGCTGAAATAAATATGTGTAAAAATGAATTAGGGAGTTGGAGAGATGGCTCAGTGGTTAAAAGCACTGGCTGCTCTTTCAGAGGATCTGGGTTTGATTCCCAGCACCCACATGGTACTACACAACCATCTGTAACCCTAGTTCCGGAGGGTCTGTCACCCTTTTCTGGCCTCTAAGAGCACTGCATACACATTCTTCACAGACATACTGTGGTGATATTTTATTTGTACTGAAATGTGATTTTATTTGTATATTAATAAGGTTGCCTTGGGGTCAGAGCAAGCCATAGCAGAAGCTGGGCGATGGTGGTGTATGCCTTTAATCCCAGCACATGGGAGGCAGAGCTAGGCAGGATCTCTGTGTGTTCAAGGACACAGCCAGCATGGCAACACACGCCTCTAATCTCAATACCAACCATAGAAGACCTGGAGGTCTGTACAGACAGGCAGTGATGAGGAGGTCCTGTGGCTGGGTTTACAACCAATGAGAAGGCAGAACAGAAAGTCTATATAAAGACAGGACACAGGAAGTAGCTCTCTTGCGGAGAGGAAAGACAGAGCAGCAGTGAAGGGTAAGGTTTTCAGCTCTCAGATATCATACTTACAGGAAAACATCCATATGCATAAAAGCTATAGCAGCCCCTCTGTGCTGTTATTAACGGAGATAGTTAGGCATCCTGGGGGCAAAGTCACCCTCCTCCCAAGAAAGGACTGGCTGAGCTGTCTCACAGCTTACCTGCCTTCTGTCATCTGCTTCTCTAGAACTTGGCCTATGGGGAGATCTCTGGTGCGTTTTCTTGATTGATGATTGATGTGGGAGGGCCCAGCTCACTGTGGGTGGTGCTACCCCTGGGCTGGAGGTCCTAGGTGCTATAATAAAGCTGGCTGAGCAAGCTATAAGGAGCAAGCCAGTAAGCAGCACTCCTCCATTGTCTCTGCATCAGCTCCTGCTCTGACTTCCCTGGAAGATGCTCTATAAGCTGTAAGATGAAATAAACCTTTTCCTTCCCAAGCTGCTTTGGTCATGGTGTTTTACCACAGCAATAGGATCATAACTAAGACACCACTGCACGCGCTCAGAGCTGCACTCTGGTGGCCCTCACACGGTTGGACACTCTGCTGAAAGTCTCCAGTTGAGCCTGGTGCACGGCTTCTCCGGCTCACAGTACCTCCCCACATTTCCCATTAGTTCAGTTTGTTAATAACTGCTTAAGGGGTGGGGGGCTTCCTGTTGGAGACTCCTGGTGCAATGCTTTGGTTTTCTAGTTAACAGCTTATTCTCTGCTGGAGTCCTGGCTCCACCATAGTGCTTACATGTAATGGCGATTCAGTAAACAGTTCATGAATGACAAATGTAGACATGGAGTCGGTGCTATGACTGGCCATAAAGTTGATTACTAACAGCTTAATTAGCCCCACAGACAAGTTCTTTTGTTTTAGGATTTCTTTTTAATTTATGTGTATGAATGTTTTGTGTGCATGTATGTATGTGCACCACATGTGTGCAGGGCCCACAAAGGCCAGAAGGTGTTGTCATCCCTGGAACTGAGTTATAATTGGTTGTGAGTGTGGGTGCTGGGAACTGTACTTGGGTCCTTTGCAAAAACTTAAAAAAAAAAAAAAAAAAAGATTTATTTGGGCTGGAGAGATGGTTCGAGGTTAAGAGCACTGGCTGTTCTTCCAGAGGTTCTGAGTTCAATTCCCAGTAACCACCTGGTGGCTCACAACCATCTGTAATGAGATCTGGTGCCCTCTTCTGGCCATGTAGACACAGCACTGTGTACATAATAAATAAATAAATAAATCTTAAAAAAAAAAAAAAAAAAAGATTTATAGGCCAGAAGAGGGCACCAGATCTCATTACAGATGGTTGTGAGTCATCACGTGGTTGCTAGGAATTGAACTCAGGACCTCTGGAAGAGCAGCCAATGTTCTTAACCTCTGAGCCATCTCTCCAGCCCCACCCCCAACCCCAGCAAGTGCTCTTAACCACTGAAACATCTCTCAAGTCCCCAGAGCCAAGCTCTTAGCTATTTGCTGTTACCCAGCAGCAACTTGATCCTCATATCTCCAGACTTTCATTTCTAAAATAGTTTGTGCCACCTCCCTATTCCCCCATACCCCCCTCCCCTGGGGGGCTGAGGATTGGACACAGCGCAAGCTCACTGGCTCCTCCCCTGTATTTGTATCAACAGATCTGGCAGACTGCACAGGCAGCCCAGCTCACACTCATACTGACCCCACTCCTTCACCTAACTATCTCTAACTTACTTTTCAGGCTTAGCTCAGGCATCATTATCCCTTGAAGTCTTCCCAGCTCTTCTTTCCCACTCCTTTGGGGTCCCTACAGCCCCAACATTTCGTCTCACCCCAGCATGGTCTGAGCCAAGGTCTCACCAGGTAGGCCAGGATGCCCCACTTTCCCAAATGCTGGGATGACAGGCTTTCCCACCAAGGCTGGCTTCTTAGTGCCCCTGGAGTTAGCATACCTCCTGCCTGCCATGGCCTAAAGCTCTTTGCCCCTCTCCTGATTTTACACCCGCCTTGGCCTCGTGTCTACATTGCTCCTTTCTGCTCAGTCATGCCTCCTTGCTCCTTGCCTGGCCCTTGGGTTCCATTTACCCAGTGGCTGTGTGCTCCAGAGGGCGTGGTTTCCCTTCCGGGTTCCCATCCTGTGGTGCGCAGTGGAGGTGTGGTGGTTTGAATAAGAATGGCTCATGGATTTGAATCCTCAGGAAGTGGAACTGTTTAAAAGGATTAGGAGGTGTGGTCTTGCTGGAGGAGGTGTATCACTGGAGGTGCGCTTTGAGGTGTTTGTTTTTGTTTTGAGACAGGGTTTCTTTGTGTGGCCCTGGCTGTCCTGGATCTCGCTCTGTAGACTAAGGCTGACCTTGAACTCACAGAGATCCACCTGCCTCTGCTTCCCAAGTGCTGGGTGGCATTGAGGTTTTATTTTATTTTTTTATTTTTTAAATATAATTTATTTTTATTTTATTCACATTGGTGTTTTGCTGCATGTATGACTATGTGAGGATGTCAGATCTTGAGTTACAGACAGTTGTGAGCTGCCATGTCAGCGCTGGGACTTGAACCCAGGTCCTCTGGAAGAGCAGTCAGTGCTCTTAACCACTGAGCCATCTCTCCAGCCCCGGCATTGAGGTTTTAAAAGCCCACAGTAGGCCCAATCTCTCTCTGTGGATCAGGGTATAGCTCTCAGCTACCTCTGCTACCATGCTCCCTGCCACGATGATAATGGACTAAGCCTTGAAGCTGTAAGCCAGCCCCATTAAATCCTCTCTTCTTTCTAAGAGCTGCCTTAAAGAGCTGTGTCTCCTCACTGCAATAGAACAGTGAGCAAGACAACAGGTAACAACATCCCAGCCACCAGTGGCCTGCTCACCACCCTTCTTCATGGCCAGTGTTTCCAGTGCTCTTCATGGCTGTGACCATCCACAGGAGGTGGTCTCCTGCAGTGACAGGCTGAGGCTGCCATCTTCTCTTTGGAAGAGATGGTGGAATTGGAAGGGAAAGAGCTATGTTCCAGCTCCTGCCCAGGTCAAGTGTGCTCTCTGATGTCAGTGGCCGTCACTGGCTGACTTTGCTTCTGTTTGTACATTCCCAGGGACACAAAGAACTTCACCGTAGACCCTGAATGCTAGAAGACTCCATTCACTGACCCAAATGTGTTTTCCAGGAGCACCTACCTAAGGATCCTAACTGGTCTCAGAAAACACACTCATTCCTCTTTAATGACTTACACCTCTCAGCTGTTGCCTCCCTTCCGGCCACCATCCTGGGTTCCTGTTGTCCTGCTCACTCCTAAGCATCAACACTTTACACTGGGCAGCCACTTTCCCTACTCATGTCTGCGCTGAGGACCCCCATCCCAGCACTGCCATGCCTCTAGATGCTCTGAAAACATCTCACTCCAATAATTTACAGGGTCTTAGGTGTCCACCAACTAAGATTAAATGTGTCCCCCGGTTCCAGTACTATCTAACCAGGTCCCCCAGACACCCTACATCTCCATGAAAAATACCCTCACTTACCAAGGTCTGCGGATGTCAAGCTGAATGTCACCTGGCGGTTCCTTTTCTCCTCAGCTTTCAGGACCTCCAGTAGCCTGGCTCCTTTCTTTTGCCTCCCAGTGTATTTGGCTGGGGTTTCTGGCAGACCCTGACTGTGTGCCGGGGAAAGGTGGCCAGGGGAATCAGCATTACTCGGTGAAGTTTTAGTTGGATGGGGAGGAGGCTTGCTGAGGACTGGGGTCTTCAGGCCAGCCGGCCCCACACCTCTTCTCTTCTGTCTGTGTCCTCCACCTTTCAAATTGCAGCATTTTCCCAAGAACTTTACTGGGGACTGACAGCTGACTTCCTTAGGTCTCTTCTTCAATATAGGACCCATTGTTGTCCAACCCAGAAATATGCAGGGTCCCAGGCACACCAGCCCTGGCTCTGATTCCAAGCCAGGTGACTAGGCCTGCTCCTCAAGCTAAGTCTGGGCATGGGAATCCTGGAAGAGGTAGTGACCTTCTGGAACTCCTGGCAACCCTTCCGGCAGAGCTGAGACGGCACAATGAGGCTTCCAGCCTATCCTGGCCCTCTCCCAATGGCTTTGCCGCGGGGAGCCAGCGGGCTCCTCCAATGGCGCTGTGGAGCAGGCCCCAGGCTCAGCCATTTGGTGCAACAGTTTCAAGTTTTGCAGGGTAACCCGTTACTGAGCGAGTAAGCCCCGTTGCCATAACTACAGATGCTCTGAACCGATTGGCTGAGCGCTTCCGCGTGCTGGAGGCAGGTGGGGAGAGAATCAGGAAGCTGGAAGTATCAGAGACCGACTTAGTCCCATGCAGGCGCCTCCTGAGAGGAATCACACCAATACCCCATGTGGCTCCTGAATCTGAAGTGAAAGAAAAAAAAATTCCCCTATTTTGTTTTCTGGCAGATTTCCCCATCTTTAGGCTTCACTTTTCTCACTCAAAAAGAACATTCCACTCCACTGGGCTATGAAGCCTGGTCAGTCAAGGTCAAATAAAAGCTATTTGGTACTATAACAGGGTGCTATGGTCTGGAACCACAGTTAGGGCCTATATCCCAGCACTGAGACAGGACGACAGAACAACTTTAAGGCCAGCTTGTGTTACATGACGAGTCCCAGGCCAGCGGGAGATACACGGTGAGAAACTCTTTAAAATCAAAACCAGAGCAGGGCAGCAGTGGTGCATGCAGATCTCTGTGAGTTCGAGCCAGCCTGGTCTACAGAGCGACAGGCACCAAAACTACACAGAGAAACTCTGTCCCCCCTAATAAAATAATAATAATAATAATAATAATAATAATAATAATAATAAATCAAAACCAAAGGCTGGGAACCAGTCCTAATAATAAACCTTTGAAATGTCCACCTATAGGTGAAATATGGGGTGTTCATGCAAAAGCACTTGAAGAACTGCCACATGCTACATGGAGGACTCCAGTTAATGAAAGAAGCCACTCAGAAGCTTCACACTGTATGGTTTGATTTCTATGAAATGGTCAGCTCCTGGTGACTAGGGATGAATGGGGAGAAAGGATTAACTCTTAACTAGAATGGGGTTTCCTTTTGGGTGACCGGAATGTCCTGGAACTAGCTAGAGATAGTGACTGTGTGGTACTTTAGATTTGCTAAAAACAAAACAAAAACTACTTAACTGAACACTTAAAAATCTTATTTTGGCCAGGTATGGTGGCACACAGGAGGATCTCTGTGAGTTGGAGGCCAGCCTGGTCCACACAGAAAGATTCTGTCTCAAATAACAAAATTATTTTGTACTGCTGGGCCTGAGCTCTAGGCTTTGTGCATGCCAGGCAAACACAACTGTTGAACTATGTCTCTGACCCTAAAACCATCATTTCTAAACTGTATGTCAGAAAACAAAGATCAACATTTGAACAAGTTCTCTGTGCTGGGACCCACCTTCAGCAGACATAACATCTTCCTCTAAACATTTACAAAACCATGAGAAGAAGGCCACAGGATTTCCCTGAGATACGAGGAAAGACATGGAGACCCAGTGATCTTAGCTGCTGAGAGGGGAGAGTCAGGCCTGGACCTCCAGCAACCAGCCAGGCAGAGCTCCTCTCTGTGGTGACAGGGGAAGGGGGGCCTGTAAGTGGCCTTGCCCTGCAGCCTGCCTTACCTCCTAGCTGACGTTTGGGGATTTTGCTGCACTACCTAGCCTTAGCTGTGGCCCAGTGATGCCAAGATTTCTCCATACTGAGCTGCTTGTGTGTCTGTCCATGCTCACACTTACCCCTTTTCTTCTCTTCCATTACTGTTTACACCGTTTTCTCGTCCTGGGAGATCTCTGCAGAGCCTTTTCATCCTGCCTCTCCTCAGCCCAGGGCTCTGCACTTGTGTGTGCTGCTGTGATGTCTGTGAAAATGTGATGGGTTATTGTGAAGTGGAAGGGGAGGTGTGGCCAGCTTTCCTGTCCTTTGGTCAGACTGCATCTCTCTTTACATTTTATATGTACTTATTTCCATGTATGAATGCACACTACTTAGGTGCCTGGTGCCAAAGGAGGGCAACAGATCCCCTGGAACTGTGATCCTTCATGGAGATGCTGGGAACTGAACCTGACTCCTCGGTTACCGCCAAGTCCTCTCTCCAGCCCCAGCATCCCTCCCTAACAGCTGCTGCGTGTGCACCAGAGGGGAAAATCAATTAGCTTGCATCATAGCACATCTGCCTGTGCACATGCTATCCCACGATAATCAGCTTCCTGACAGTTGGTCTACTTTGCCTGCATTCGACTTAATTTTCAAACTAAACCCTAGAATGACAATTGGCAATTAAGACTTAATAACTCAGGACTTCATTTGGTGATTTCTAAGGCAAATGCTTCGAGGTTAGAACCATGATACTACACCACCTGTCATGGAAATGGCATTAAACATAAAACGGTCCCTTCTTAACTGGGAGAGGAGATGAGATTACACAAAGGATCAGGGTTAAGGGAGTTGCAATGGAGCCACAGGCAGATAAGATGTTCACATCCTCACAGGGATGCTAAGGTCAAATCACAGTTCCTAAGAGCCAATGGAGTGGCCAAGAACACATGATACCAAAGGAACTTCCTTTTTTTTTTTTTTCCCCCGAGACAGGGTTTCTCTGTGTAGCTTTGGCGCCTTTGCTGGAACTCATTCTGTAGCCCAGGCTGGCTTCAGATTCACAGAGATCCACCCGCCTCTGCCTCCTGAGTGCTGGGATTAAAGACGTGCACCACCACTGCCTGGCAGGACCTTCCTTTTTAATAACAATATTTTTATTAATTACCTAATGTACTGTGAAACCTATTTGTATATCAGATTTGAAGCATTCCATTAATCAGGGATGGACGGTGGTGGCACACACCTTTAATCCCAGCATTTGGGAGGCAGAGACAGGCAGATCTCTGTGAGTTTGAAGCTGGCCTGGTCTACAGAGCTAGTTCTAGGGCATCCTAGGCTACACAAAGAAACCCTTTCTCAAAAAAAACCAAAGAATTCCACTAAACAGGATAACCAGCCACTTCTCCAAATATAGCTTTTATTTAACAAGTTTAATTTATGTTTTTTGATATGGAGTTCTGATGCATAGCCAAGGCTGCCCTCACTCACATAAGCCAGGCTGCCTTGAATTCACAGCAACCCTCCTGCCTCAGTATCCCCAGTGCTGGGTGTAGCATGAATCTTAAAGGTACTTATTAATAAATTCAAACCTGAGGCCAGTTATTGGGGTGAATGCTGGAAGATCAGAGAAGCAGAACAAGCCACAGCTACCTCACCTTGCCAGTTCCTCAGCTGATCCTGTTTCCTCAGACTGGAAGCCTCTGAGTCCTCATCCGAATGGGTCTCAGCTGAACTCCTTCTCAAAAGCCTGAAGCTTAACCAGCTAAAAGCTTCTAGTTTCTGGTCTTCACCCCTTATATACCTTTCTGCTTTCTGCTGTCACTCCCTGGGATTAAAGTCATATGTCACCATGCCTGGCTGTTTCCAATGTGGACTTGAACTCACAGAGATCCAGATGGATTTCTGCCTCTGGAATGCTAGGATTAAAGGCATGTGTGCCACCATTTTCTGGCCTCTGTATCTAGTAGCTGTTCTGTTCTCTGACCCCAGATAAGTTTATTAGGGTGCACAACATTTTGGGGAACACAATACTACCACAGCTGGGATTTTACATATGCTCCCCAGTACCCCTTTTCTTTTCTTTTTTTAAGATTTATTTATTATGTATACAGAAGAGGGCACCAGATCTCATTACAGATGGTTGTGAGCCACCATGTGGTTGCTGGGAATTGAACTCAGGACCTCTGGAAGAGTAGTCAGTGCTCTTAACCTCTGAGCCATCTCTCCAGCCCTCTGTTTATTTTCTTACTGTGCCACTGGTGGACCTTTAGGGTTTTTTTTGAGACATGGTCTCACCATGTAGCCCACATTGTCCTAGAAACTACAATGTAGCCCAGGTTGGCCTTGAACTTGATCATAATCCTCTCTAGACTCCCAAGGATTAGGATTATAGTAGTGTTCACCATGACAGGCATGGTTGGACCTTTGTTACTGATATACTAGGGTATATTTTGTTAATGAAAAATGGGCTGGCTGGGCAGTGGTGGTGCACACCTTTAATCCCAGCACTCGGAAGGCAGAGTCAGGTAGATCTCTGTGAGTTCGAGACCAGCCTGATCTATAGAGCAAGATCCAGGACAGGCATCAAAACTACACAAAGAAACCCTGTCTTGAAAAAAAACAAAAAAAGAAAAAACAAGACACACTCAAACAAACAAACAAACAAAAACCAAACCCAAAAAGAAAAGAAAAATGGAATGCAATATTAGGCATTTTGAGTGCTTGCTTTGAGGAGGGAGAGATTATAATTTAATTTTCAAATTCTATCTTAAAATAGTGTTTAGTAATCAGGCCTTAATTTTTGTTAGTTCTTTTTTTTTTTTTTTTAAATGTAGATGCACATATATGCCACGTGTGCTAAGGTACCCAATGAAGTCAGGAGAGGGTGTCAGGTCCCTAGGAGCTGTTATTAAAGGCAGGTGTGAGCTGCCTGATGAAGATGCTGAAAACTGAACTCAGGTCCTTTGCAAGATCAGCAAGCATACTAAATCACTGAGCCATCTCTCTCCAGACTATTTCTTAAAAAAAAAAAATATGTCCTTTGCTCATAGAATCCCTCCTCTCTCTCATCAATTGGAGGCCTGGAGCTCAGCCTGGCACCCAGACATGGATCTCTGCATCTGCTTCCATCAGTTACTGGATGAGGGCTCTATCATGACAGGATATTCAGCCATCCGATCACCAGAGTAGGCCAGTTCAGGCACCCTCTCGACTACTGCCAGTAGTCTATGGAGTCATCCTTGTGGATTCCTGGGAACTTCCCTAGTACTGTTTCTCCCTATTCCCATGATGTCTTCATTTACCATGGTATCTCTTTCCTTGCTCTCCCACTCTGTCCCTGTTCCAGCTCAAACCTCCCGTTCCCCTATGTTCTCATCCCCTATGTGAAAATGGACAGAGATGACCAACCAAACTAGTGGAAATGAATGAATTGAGGAGCCCCCATAGTACTGGACTAGGCCCTTTGGATAGGTGAGATAGTTGTTTAGCTTAAACTGTTTAGGGGGCCCTAGGCAGTGGGATTGGGACCATTCCTGGTGCATGAGCTGGCTTTTTGGAACCTAGGGCCTATGCTGAGACACATTGCTCAGCCTTGGTGCAGGGAGGAGGGGCTTGGACCTGCCTCAACTGAATGTACCAGGCTCTGCTGACTCCCCATGGGAGACCTTGCCTTGGAGGAGGTGGAAATGGGGGATGGGTTGGGAGGGAAGGCTGGGGCGCAGGAGGAGGGAGGAGAGGGGATTCTGTGGTTGGTATGTAAAATGAATAGAAAATCTCTTAATAAATAGAGAAAAAATTATGTATGTATGTAATATGTATGTGTGAGTTCAAGTGAAGGTCAGAAGTCAATCCACAGGTGTTGGGTCCAGGGATAGGATTCAGATCCTAAGGCTTAGCAGCAAGTGACTTTATTTACTAAGCCACTTCACTGCCCTGCCTTGTTTGTTTTTTGAGACAGCCTCTCTCTATGTAGTACAGGCTGGCTCTCAATTTTCCATCCTCCTGTCTTAGTCTCCCGAGTGCTGGGATTACAGGTATGTACCACTATGTGTTATCAATTTAGTTTTTATTTATTAATGTATACAGTGTTCTGTCTGCATGTATTGCTGCAGGCCAGAAGAGGGCGCAAAATCTCATTACAGATGGTTGTGAGGCACCAGTGGTTGCTGGGAATTGAACTCAGGACCTTTGGAAGAACAAGCAGTGCTCTTAACTGCTGAGCCATCTCTCCAGCCCTCAATTTAGTTTTTATTTGGTCATTTCTTAGGAGGTAAATGCCCGTAACGCTGCGATATCCATAAGAATGGCAGGTTCTTTCTTCAAATGACAACTGTACACCCTAATATCACTTCGTACAGGAAGAGAATACACGTTTAGCCTTTCCTCAGCAGGAGTGCTGACAACTGGCTGTGAGCAGCAATGCATTGTTCATCACTGGAAAAACTGAACACACTTTTAGGATTGTTACCCAACAATTACTTTTTCAAATTCAAAATATGTCTATACCACTCAGTGACAAGGATCTACTTGTAGCAAGGCTTAAGACACACACTGACTTCTAACAGACTGAAGAAGATCCACGTGCCTGGGAAGGGAGCTTGCTGTATCCCACAGGGCTCGTGGAAATGGAAGCACAAAGCAATGTATAGGAAACTTCAAACAGGCAGCTTTAAGACAGATTTAATTTTTCATGATTTTCCCAAAGCCAGTCATGGTATTTATTTAACTTGTGGTCTTCCGGGTGCACCTGGAAGAAATGCAACACACACTTAAAGGTCTGGTGAGGGAGTTTATCATAATGTACCTGCCATACAGGGAACCTGAACCCAGTACAACTATGACTACAATTATACTGCATACGACAGAAATCCTGCATTGTCTACAAAGTACCTTCCAGTTCAGAACAAGTGCAGAGCTAGAGCAGGGGAGTAACAAGAGTCAAGATGGGCACCCAGCTTTCGGAAGTGACAGACCCTGGGACGCCAAATGGATGGCCCTGGTGCTGAAGGAGGACTGCTTTCTCCAGACCGCACTGATTTACTATGTTGGGGAAAGGGCAGTGTGCCAGGACATCCTCCCGCTGCCAGGCTGCCATCAGAGTGCACCAGTTCTGGGCACCAACAGAATGGGTAGTGGAATAGATGCCACACTCCAGTATGAGACAGGAGGAGAAACCTGACAATTAGACATTCTATGTCCCAACATTTGCTCTCCTGTGGAGGATCCTGTGTTTGGTATATGTGCACAGGTATTTATGCCTGTGCATGTGTGAGGTCAGAGGACTCAGGTGCCTTCTACCTTCAGAAAAAAGTTAAAATTTTATTAGTTGTGCCTAAGAGGCATGTCTATGAAAGTCAGAGTACATTTTTTTTTTTTTTTTGAGCTGAGGGTCGAACCCAGGGCCTTGCGCTCTATCACTGAGCCAAATCCCCAACCCCAGAGTACATTTTTAAAAAATCTTTTATTTTTATTTTATATGCATTGGTGTTTTGCTGTTGGTGTTGGGTCCCCTGGAACTGGAGTCACAGATAGCTGTAAGCTGCCATGTGGGATCTGGGAATTGAACCAGGGTCCTCTGGAATAGCAGTCAATGCTCTTAACTGCTGAGCCATCTCTCCAGCCCCTCAGAATACAACTTTTTAGAGTCAGTTCTTTTTTTTTTTTTTAATTTATTTTATTATGTATACATTGTTCTGCCTGCGGGTATGTATGCCTGCGGGTCAGAAGAGGGCACCAGATCTCATTACAGATGGCTGTGAGCCACCATGTGGTCGCTGGGAATCGAACTCAGGACCTCTGGAAGAAAAACCAGTGTTCTTAACCTCTGAGCCATCTCTCCAGCCCTAGAGTCAGTTCTTTACTTCCACCTTTGTGTGGGTTCCAGGGATGGAGCTCAGGCTGCCAGGCTCATGCAGCAAACACGTTTACCTGCTAAGCCATGTCCCTGGCCCACCTTCCACTTTTTGTTTGAGAAAGGGTCTCTCACAGGCCTGGAACTTCACCACACAGGCCAGGCTACCTGGTCTAGGAGCTTAGGGCTCTCCAGAAGCTTCCAGGGCCCTCCTGTTTCTGCCCCCACAGTGCTGGGACTGCACTTGCATGCCGCCATGCCTGGCTTTTATGTAAGTTCTGGGGATCTGAATTTGTTCTCCAGGGCAAGCGCTTTACCAGCCAAGCCATCTCTTCCCAGCACTAGGGGCTCCTTTTAACAGGAAGAAACCCCGTCAGTGTTAGAGACAGACATGGATGGAAAACACCGCAACAGGGTCAGGAGTGTGACAGACTGCTCAAGTCAGTCAGAGGCCACAACAAAGGGACTTGGGTAGCACCCGAGGAGTCTCTCCAACAGTTCATAACCTCATGCCCCTGTTGCTCCTTGAACTGAGGGCAAATCTGGTTGGGACTACAGCAGGGCCTGTCTCATACATCTAGGCATACTGGTGGACTTATTTTGCCCTAGAGGCAAATGTGATGGATATGTGATGGCTGGCGGTGGGCTTACCTGCTTCCATTCATTGACACAAAAGATCCGGTAGGAGTCGTTGCCATATTTACCAATCCCATGAAGCTCAATCGGATACCTCCACTGCTTTGTCAGGTATTCATCTGAAGACACATACCCCACACATGTGGTCAGCCTCCAGGAAGACTTGTAATGGGGCGGGATGACCCCTCCCTCTGGAGCCGCACCCTTAGCACCTGCTTCCTCCTAACCACTCTCTTATGCTTTGCTAACTAGTCAGAGGAAATGACTTCCTGCTTATCTGTGCACAGGGCTACTTCAGTGTTGGGCAAAGATTTATGGTTTGGGTCAGCAGGAGTCTGTGGTGTAGGGCAAGCAGGCTGCTTTAAATGTCTTCCGTGCTTGAGCTAAATGACCTCAATTAATAGAGCATCCAAGGGCATTAAAGTTTAAGGTGTGGCTGCCTTCAGTGGGCACAATTTGTTTCTTCCTTTGGGGCTAGGGAAATATACCTGAAAACTTGATGATGGTTTTTGCACGGAGATCGTAGAGACCAAGAGGCTTAAGAAGTTCTGACACATCCCTCCAGTCGGCGGTTCGGGCCACCTCAGCTGAAGGGTACTTCTCTAGAAACTCCCAAAGCACAGGGATAGCCATCTTGCCTGGGAAGCAAACAATGGCAGACATGTCTTGGGAAAGGCTGACTTCGTGTCCAGGTAGTTTTTCATCTAGGAACTTCAGGCAGCGGCTTTCTTACTACTGTTTGTGGCTCTGGAAATGGAATTCAGGTACTGGTGCATGCTGGGCAAGGGCTCTAATGACCTATATCCCCATCCTTGCTTGTTTAACTACTGTCAAATCACTACCTGAACCAGTACCAACCTACAGAGCCAAGTACCAACACTGTTAATCTACTTGGTTACTAGTCCAAATTATACCGAAACTGGCCTATTTTTCAAATAATCAGATCACTAGATAACCACCATAAGCATTCGATGAACACAGAGAGCTTCTAAGAAGGATAGAGGGTGGGAAAATATGAACTGCTCCTTCACTGATGACCAAAGCTAATCTAGATGTAGGGAATCAGTATTACAAAGGATGTGGGCTGTCATCCAGCCTAAAGTTCCCATAGGTGAAGAGCTTTGCGGGCTGGAAGGGAAAGGCGTTGTCCAACATCAAGAACTCAAAATGGACCTTGAACCTGGGCCTCTTAACCAGTTTAGTTCTCTCTTTTCTCACCAGGACACAGATGACAATACCTCACAAACCTGAGGTCCGATTGAGAAATATGGTCGCGATGAGGAGCTTCCACGGATCATGGAAAAGTGTTTCTTGAACAAGGTTAAAAGGTGACCGAGGAGGAGTCCATTTCTTGAAGGCTTTTCGTCTTGGGGGGCTAAGAGCTATGAAAACATAGGGGTGTCAGAGTTGTACTCATGAAAGACTTGGAAGCCCCAAACCACTTGGGGAAGGGTAGGTACCTTCTTTGTTGTACTTGCTGGAAAAATACAGGCTTGTTTTCCTTTTTTCTACTTGAGTTCGTGGGATGCTGTCTTCTGAAAAGAAAAACATTTTAGAGAGTCTATGGTTTATGGAAGGGTGAGGCAGGAGAGTATAGAGTTTGAGTTTAGCCTGGGCTACATAATAAACACTTCCATACAGTACTCTAATTCTACTAATACCCTGTCAGCTGGGCATTATTTATCTCCACTTGATCTATAAGGAGATTGAGGCACAAGCAGCTAACTAAGCCCCAGGTCACATAGCTAGTCTGAGAGTTACACTGGAGATCCAGTCCTTCGCTGTCCTGTGATTTACACGGCCAGCTCACAGTATGGAAAAACTGCAGCAGTATGACTATCCTAATATATCTGTATGATGTGGTCATTAAAATGTTTTGAGACTCTATCATGAATATTTTCCCATTGACATTTATTTCTAAATGAAAAAAAAGTCAAGATTCTACATGTGATCCTAATTTTATAAACATGGATTCATATGTGTATGTATGCACACACACAGAGATATTGAGAATAGGCTTAAGATGGTACAGTGGTTGTTAGAAGTGGTAATTTTTCTTTTCTTCTATAATTTTATGTGCCTTTGAAAGGTTCTGCAGTTGTATTTACCAAAAAGGCAGAACACAGGAGAGGCCGAGGAAGAGATGTAAGCTCAAGGCTAACCTGGGCTACACAGCAAGCTTCTGTCTCAAAAACAAACAAACAAAAAAAAACAAAACGAGGGTCTGGAGATGGCTCAGCAGCTCAGAGCGCCTGCTGCTCCTCCAGAGGGCCAGAGTTCAGTTTCTAGTACCAGTGTTGAGTGGCTCACACCTGCCTGTAACTCCAGCTCTGGGGACCTAATAACATATTTTGGTCTCTGTGAGTGCCCACACATATGTGGCATTCACACCCACCCAGCCACCCACACAATACAAAGTCAAAATCTTAGCCAATGGCACTAAGACCTTTCAAGTGTCTACAACTGTCATTTATTTTAAATGGTCATACTTAATACTCCCTTTAACCACACCCTCTGAGTATCAGTTAATAATATCTTTCTTACATTTGTATATTGTAAAACATCTTTTTTCACTTCCCATTTTTACCTCACAATTATTTTGTTATTGTTTTGAGACAGTGTCCAGGCTCACTTCAAATTTGCCATGTAGCTGAGGATGGTCCTGAACTCCTGACCTTTCTACACCTGACTCCCAAGTAGTGGGATTATAGACATGTAATACCATACTCCGCTACCTTATAATAGTCTTTAATTTACGTGTGGGTACCTGTGGAGGCCGGTAGAGGGCATCATATCCCGTGGAGCTGGAGTTAGGAGTTAGGAGCTACCTGACATGGGTGCTGGGAACTGAACTGTCCTCTGGAAGAGCAGGAAGTGCTCTTAACTGCTGAGCCATCTCTCCAGCTGCCTTCTTTTGTCTTGATGTGAAAAATGGGACTAGTTAGGGTTATTCCTTAACTTTTCAGAAACTAAGGCTTAATAATGAAATAGTTGCCAGAAAATGATACTGGGGCTGACTAAACACCGCAGCAAATATCCAAGTCTCCACATAATGATGTCAGCGTCTTCTGTAAAGCCCAGAAGAAACTACGAAACAGAACAAAGGAAGCTGATCTTATGGAAAGTTGAGGTTTTTCATGGATTCCCATTCATAACTACCCAGCCTCCTTTACTACCTGTTGGCCTGATACTTCTAGCCAGGGAATTATTGTTCCACGAGGCACCTAGTAACCCAATGGTACTTCCTCTTACACCGAGAACTAATCTTCAGTATAGGATGAGTTGAATATGTCCATATTAGTTAAGGGAGGATGCTTCTAACATTTAACCTGCCCATTATGACAGCGGTAAATCCATATGATCCAATGCTTTCTGTTTTTTGGTTTTTGTTTTTTTTTTTGTTTTTTGAGACAGGATTTCTCTGTGTAGCTTTGCGCCTTTCCTGGAACTCGTTTTGTAGACCAGGCTGGCCTTGAACTCACAGAGATCCACCTGGCTCTGCCTCCCGAGTGCTGGGATTAAAGGCGTGTACCACCAACGCCCGGCTCCAATGCTTTCTTTAGGATGCTCAAAGGACATACATTGAGGAATTCTTATTCATTCTCTAGATATATGTGGCCATTTCCTGTTAAAGATCCCAGCACAGAGCAATACCAGCACAGAGAAGATGCACCATTAAGGATGGGATTGAAAGCAGAAATCAAGTGTTACCCTGGTTCCACCAATCTGTGTAGGCTGTTTCCCCAAAGGAGTCTCAGCAAAATTAAAATTACCATTCTCCTTTAAAGGAGTTATTCATTATGCTGTTATGGCATAATGAATAACCCAAAGCTGCTCGGATCTTTTTATCTATTATTCACTAAGGCATTGTACAGGCAAAACTGCCAGGCCCTGGACTCTGTGTGAAGAGCACAGTACAAATAATACATGAACTGAGCAATTATACTTTTGAATTATTGAGAGCTCCTAGGCCTTTTAGAGAAGCATCAGGCTGTAACAGAAGATGAAAAGACTGTGATATAGATGAAATTAAATTGGAGTCACACATCAGCAGTACAAGAGGGGTAGGAGGATGCTGACTGCTCTTGGTCAGTTTTGTATAAAAGAGTCTTACCTACATACTTCACAAAGAAGCCTTTTAATTTTCCTTACAGTCTTAAGATTGCTGTCTAGAAAGAGGGTGGCAAGTGGGGCAAGCGCCACCTCCCAGCTGCTGCCCAGGAGAGGTGTAGCAGCCATGACAACCACAGTCTTCCTTTGCTGGGCATCCTGGCTGTAGCCAGCCGATTCCCTCTCTGCCATAATTAAGGGCTTGGTGACCAGCTAGCTCAAAGATCAGTTAGGGGATAGAGATGTGGCTCAGTTGCTAAAATGCTTGCCTACCATGCATTAGGTTCTGGATCTCATGCCAAGCATTGCATTAAAAAAGCAGCATCGTGACACATGCCTTTAATCCCAGCACCCATGAGGCAGAGGCAAGAGGATACAGTTTCAAAGTTGTCTTCAGTTACACAGTGAGACCCAGGCTAGCCTGGGTTATATGAAACTGTGTGCCCAAAACTCGCTTAAGAGGGCAGATACTGGGATTAACTGGGAGAACATAACTGGCACGTGGCTCCTCTTCACTATACTCCCTATCTCAACCATATCCAGGCAAGGAATACAAGCTCCAAGAGGGTAAACTGATCACCACACAGTTAACAGCACTTTCATGTGCCAAGTACCTCGAAACGTCTCAGAAGTAAAGTGTTTCTTGGCTTGTGAGCAGCTGGGCATTTCAGAGCTACTCTCTAAAACGTCGATATGCAAATGCGCCTCCCCGTCTAGGTCTCCCTTCGATCTGATTTCCTCCAATTCTAAAACAGTCTGCTCGCGCTTCGCATCACCTGCATCTTCCGTTGAATGCAGTTTGTCTGTGATGCCAGAAGTTACTTGGGTGGAATGAAGGTCTGATCCTGGACTTGGTGGCTTTTCCTCTTCAGCCTGGCTGACAGTCTCTTGGTTTACACAGGCATCGGCCGGGTAGAGGGTTCTGTTGAGCTGACATTCCTGTGGAACCAGCTCACTTTCAGCTTCTGCTTTCTGAACCGCAGATTCTTTTTTTCTGTTACTTCGAGCAGAATCTGAGAGACTCTTCCTACACCTTTGTTTGGTTTTCTCACTTCCAATTCCTTCGGAAGCAGCCGCCTTCCGTTTGGGCTTTCTCCTCGTTCCGGAGTTAGCATCACGGATGCCCTCGTCTTTCAAATGGCCAGAGTGAGACAGCCTGCTGCTGCTGCCTGGAGACTCTGAATTACCACTTGGTGGAGGCAACACATCTGTTTTCCGCTTGCTTCGCGTCCTGAGGTTCCGGCTTGAAATGTCACTTTCCTCTGGCTGCTGGGAAGTCAGAGCTGCCAAGCTTTGGTCTTTATAACCTGACCTGATGCCCCCTTTAGATGGTACAGTAAAGTCAAAATCTTCAGGCTTAAGAAAAGTCTCTCCATTTTTGAGAAGATAATTAGCAAGTGAACGCTTCGACCTGAACTTCAGTCCTTGTGGGCTGAACAACAACAAAAAAAAATGAAATTAAAGGAAACTTAGGCTAGTAAATAGGAGAGACTTTTAAAAAGAACTGCACCACATTTCAAATTTCCAGTTAACTGTTTCTAAATGTCGCCAAAGATGTTTGCCATTTTAAAGTAACAAAAAGTGATAAATGGCCCTTTTCAATGGATTCCTCTATGATAACATAAAATCAACATTCAAATATAGCTTAAATCCAAATGTATCATTAGCCATTAAGAGCAGGATCAACAATGTTTATGTGACTGTCCCCAAATCACTTGATAAAACTAACCAGTGACACCCAAGGAACAATAATGGTTTTACAATAAGTTTTTTATGTGAGTATAGTGTATGCACGAGTGTTTTCACGAGTGTGTCTACACATGTGAAAGTTAGAATTACGTATCTTTGCTCACTCTCCACTTTGAGATAGTGTTTCTCACTGAACCCAGAGCTCACCAATTCCAGCTACTCTAGCTTTCTGAGGACTCGGATTACAGGCAGCTGCCACACCCACTCAGCTTTTTAGATCGGTTCTGGGGATCCGAACTCAGGTCCTCATACTTGCTTGGCAAGTGCCTTATCCTGAGCCATTCCCCAGCCCATCAACCTAACGTTCTTCCTAACCTTTCCCATTAATGACAAAAACCACTCGGCTGTCCTTTCATTTCCCAAGTGCTTACCTGATAAAGTATACGTCATGTCTTCCTGCAGTTTTCCCAGCGAGCCTTTGCTTCACAACCCTTTCCCATCCACACGTTTCGGGCCCACGGCATTCTGTTACCACAGTACTGCCATGCTGAGCAGAAGCAGCCGGCTCTTGGAGAAGGGAGCTACACTCACTGCCTATCACCAGTTCCTTCCTGTCTTCCACTCTTCCCAGCCTGACGGTAACATCTTCCTTGCTGGAAAAACAAAGCCCAAGTGATGACCTCATTCAAAATTATTTTCCTCCGCTTACCCAATCTCAACCGCAGCAATTCAGGACTACAGAAAATACCCAGACCATGGTGGGTGAGATTAAAGTCAGCGAGCTAGTCTTGTGCCATGTCTTCCCATCTCTGACAGCTAGCTACCTGTCCTCCAGCATGGGTTTTTTAAATGCTAGGAGTCCACACGCCTGTAATCCCAGCATTTGGGAGGCAGTCAGGCAGATTTCTGTGAGTTCGAGGCCAGCCTGGGCTACAGAGTGAGTTCCAGGTCAGCCAGGGCTACAGAGGAACCGTCTCAAAAAAAAAAAAAAAAAAAAAATCTCTGCACAGTAACAGTTGAAGATGCCTGCTAATTTTTTTATTTTTTGGTAATCATTTAATAGGGCTACCATAAAGGTTTCTGATAACAGCTGGCATTCACCTGAGATCAGCAGAATTGCTTAAATGGATCAACCCTCTCATCTGCAAACAAGTGAGGGGAACATTTTCACATATATGTGCATTTTTGAGGAACAATACCTACCACTTTCATAAAACAGTGTAACCCTCCCAAAAGGCACATGACTTCTGGTAAGAACTTCCAAATCTTTCCATCTTGATTCTCATCACTTTTTGAAGTTAAAACTTAACTCTTTTTTTTTTTTTTTTTTTGATTTTTCAAGACAGGGTTTCTTTGTAGTTTTGGTGGCTGTCCTGGACTAGCTTTGTAGACCAGGCTGACCTCAAACTCACAGAGATCCACCTTCCTCTGCCTCCCGAGTGCTGGGATTACAGGCGTGCGCCACCACCGCCCAGCTCTAAAATTTACTCTTATTGAGAAATTGTGTGATAATGAAATCCAATCACTTGCAGAACTGATACCAGAACCCAGGCCTACAGAACTGTGGCCTAATACTTCTCCATTCTATTATGGGATGGGGAGTCCTTACAAAACCTTCAGTGCAGTGTACTGCTCTCTCCTTTAAAGGACTTTATTTATGTGCACCACATTCATGCAGGCTTGAGGCCAGAGGGGGATCTCCTGGAGCTGAGTTACAGGTGGTTGTGAGCATGGGCCATGGGTGCTGGGAACCAAACTCAGGTCCTAAGTGAAAAGTTTCCATACCCCGATATTGGGTTTCTCCACTGATACAATAAATCAGACCAGGCCGAATTAAAGTCCAGGTTTTAATCTGAGCAGAATATTCCCGGGTGGTCCCAGGGGAAAAGAAACCAGGAGGGAAAACCGTGAGGCTGGTGGGCCTTAAATACCCTCCAGGAGAGGAACTCCTGCTTGGCGCCTTGAGGGCTGGGTTTGGAGAGGGCAGTTCCAGGGGGTATCCCCAACACTATGGAGGAGCATTCCATGCTCCTAACAACCGAGCTCTCTCCAGCCTCGAGTACAGTGTAGTTTTTAAAAAGATTTATTCATTATGTATACAGTGTTCTGCCTGCATGTATGCCTGCAGGCCAGAAGAGCCACCATGTGGTTGCTGGGAATTGAACTCAGGACCTCTGGAAGAGCAGCCAGTGCTCTTAACCTCTGAGCCTTCTCTCCCAGGTGAGTACAGTGTATTTTAATCACTAAACTATACATTCTAAAAGGTGAGGGTCTGGAGAAACGGCTCAGTGGTTACAAGTGAATACTCCAGAGGACCCCAGATTCAGTTCCCACACTCACGTCAGGCAGCCCCTAACAGCCTGCGACTCTAGCTCCAGTGAATCTGACACCCTCCCCTGGTCTCCACCAACACCTGTGTACACATACAAAGACACCCGTAAATAAAGTAAATCTTAAAACAAAAGTCCCTAGGGAGACCATTTAACCCAGTCTGCTTCCTACAAACAGGAAAACTAAGAACTGGTGACTCTACACACAGTTGGAACCACAGCACTCTGATTGGAATTTGGGGTTCACTACCAGCTAGAAGGATCTTACAGAGGGAGACAACTGAAACCTGGGGGAATCACCACAAACTTAGGTTAGTAAACTGGGTGGAAAAGCCAGCTCTGCCATTAGCTAGAGGCTGAGCTTCCAAGAGAAAGGCACTTGGAGCTCAAAATCTCCTTCCTCTATCTGTAAAAGGAATAAAAAAAAAAAAGGTTTTGTTGCTGTTGTTTGCTTTTGAGACAGGATTTTATGCACCCCAGGCTGGCCTTGAACCCACCACGTACCAGAGACTCATCTTCAACTTCTGATCCTCCTGCCTCCACAGGCCTGCGCCACCAAGCCGGGTATTCAGTGCTGCCCGCGGCTTACTGTATACTAGGTAAACACTACCAAATTAGTTAAATGCCCAGACCTTAAAATTGTTTTGGGCGGCCAGGTTTTGAGACATGCAAATAGGTGGGTCTTTTTAGCCCCGACACAACAGTAGCTTCCTCTGTGACTTTTCACATGACCGTTTCTGAGGCGCTCACGGGTGCAGAACGTACCTTCTGCCCCCACCTCTTCCTAGGCCCTTCCGACCCAGGCTAACTGCTTGCATCAATCACAAAACCTCCCTTGTCCTCCAAGCTCCCCAGTCAATTCGGCCAAGGAATCGCGCACACCCAAGGTCGTTCCCACAGGGGCGACAATTCCAGGTGTCCGTCGCCTTGGGTTGAAGGTTAGAAAGACGCACACAAGAGCGATTCCCCTGCTCCCATTTTACAGATGGTGAAACTGAGGCTCGAGAGGGGTTATCAACTTGCCAGAGGTCCCCAGGCGGGTCTGGAACTAGGCTCTCTCTGAGGGTGATGGAGGGGGCTAAGCGGTCCCCAAGGTTTGGGCTCTCCATCCCTGCTGCTCTGGTCCACCGGGCCGCAGCCGCAGCTCCAGGTCGAGAGGCGGAGTGAAACACAGTTCAAAACACTGGGCGGAATCCACAGACTGACAGGAGAACCCGTCAGTCCGCACAGCGGCTTTCCCGCCGCCGCTTGAGCTGCAGGCGCCATGGCCAGGGCCCCGCCAATCACACCCTCCGCCGACGAGACGCCCCGCCCCACCCATCTTCCATGACCCGTCGCGAGTGTCATACTTCCGCTTCCGCCTCCTGCGTCCCCCCCCCCCCCCTCCCCGCACGCTCGGCGCTTCTGCCGCGGAGCCCGGCTCCCTTTTGGACATGCGCACTGGGAGCTCTGCGAACTCACGCACGGCTCATTGCGCATGTGCGTTGCCAAGGGTAGCGCAGGTAGCCGAAGTGGTTTGCGGAGAGAAGCCTGTTGCTGCCGAGGCTGGGAGGAGGGGCCCGAGGCGTGAGGGAAGAGGCGATGAGGGCCGTGTTGACGTGGAGAGACAAAGCGGAGCAGTGGTGAGGAGCGGGAAGCTCGGGGATGGCGGGGGAGGCGGCGGGAACGGGCGTGTTGCCATGGCAACGGGCCTGCGGCCTGGCCGAGCGCTCTGATGCTGCAATGGAAAGAGAAACCGAGTTCCTGGAGGGGGCTTGGGGACCACCCGCGGGGGGCGATCTGCTGGAGCGTCTATTCATTGTCACCATCCAGTGTTGCTTCTCTCTTCTCAAAACCCTTTTCAAAAGCCCGTCCCGACTTCGCTCACCCACCACAGTGTTTTCTCAGCTTCCTAACCATTGATCATCTTCCAAGTGCCCAAATTTTGGTTACCTGACATTTTTAAAGTTTCTTCACTTTTTTTTTTTTTTTTTTTTAGAAAAAAAATCTCACTTTAAAGCTCTGGCTGGCCTGCAGCTCATTATGTTGACCAAGCTGGCATTGAACTCACAGAGATCTGCTTCTGCCTCCCCATGTTCAGCCTGCCTCACTTTTGTTTAGACATGGTTTTATGCAGAAAATTATCCCATATATGAAAAATCAATACCCTTGTCCCAAGTGCAATAACTAAAACGTTTAAGTAGGAACAAACAGCAGTGTGAGTAACTTGCATTTAGGTACTGTTAAAAGGGAGTGTTTCCATCTGGTCTACGGTGTCACAAGTGGGACATTCCCATTAAGGTCAGAGAGACATGTGGGATAAGCATCACATAAAGACATTCTCCTGATTAGAAAGTTTGAAAAGGGGCGTAGTAGTTTAGAGCAAGTACTTCCTGCACAAGCATGAAGACCAGAGAGTTCTGATCCCAGCACCTACATAAAGGACAGGTAGAGTCCTGTGCAAGCCTGTCATGCTGCTACAGAGGGGAATTAAGACAGGATGATTGACCGGGTTTGCTAGCCATCAGCTTACCTGGGGAGAGGTGGCTCCAGGTTAAGGAAGAGGAGGACACCTGATGCCCTCTAACCTCTGCAGATCACATGCACACAACTGCATATTCATGCACGTTTATATACTGACGTACACATACATTATGCACAGAGAAATAAAAATAGTTTGAAAATGGATGGAAAGAAAGCTGGGCCCAAGCCTGCAATCCCAGCACCTCTAGGGGAGGAAGCAGGAGGATTGGGAGTTCAAGATCATTCTCAGCTGCATAATGAGTTCAGGGCCAACCTGGGCTCTGTGAGACCCAGTCTCAAAAAACAGAAGAAATTGGATTGGGAAAATACCTCATCGGGTAAAGGCACTTGCTGCCCAGTGACACCTGATGGAAGGAGAGGACCAGCTCTACAAACTTGTCCTCGGACCTCCACACCAGTGCCATGGCATGTGTACCCCACAGATGTACACACATGCCTTTAGTCCGTAGGATGCAGAGGCAGATGAATCTCTGTGAGTTGGAGGCCAGCCTGGTCTATAGCGTGTGAGTTCCAGGACAGCCAGTGCTGTTATACAGAGGAACCCTGTCTCGAAAACCAAAATAAATAATGGAGAGTAAAAAATGTTTTATAAAGGAGGATGGCAATACAACAACTTTGCTATCTTAAAATTCAGTGCTATTTGATGTATACTCTTCTTTTGTCACCAAAATTCATCAGCCAGGAACACATTTTGGGAAATTCTGACATATTGAATAGTTCTTGGCCTGACTCAGAATCTTTCTAGAGTAGTTGGGGATTTAGCTCAATTGTAGAGCGTTTGCCTAGCAAGCGAAAGGCCCTGAGTTCGGTCCTCAGCTCCGGGGTGGGGGGTGGGGGGCGGACAAAATAACAGAATCTTCCTAGATGGTCTGTCTGTTGTCACACCACTCCATCTGTCCTGAAGCCTTTGTATGTGTGACACTGAGATCCTAAACATCCCTCAAGAATCTCTTTGGAGCAGCGTGCACAAGTAACAGTTAATGCTGACGTGACCAGACATTGCCTAAGAACTTTGTGTCTTCTACCTCATTGCCTCTTCACAGCGGCTCTGAGGTAGGTACTGTAATTACCTCCCATTTCCAGCAAGGAAACTGAAGTGTGGATAAGTGTGTGCGAGGTGGAGCCAGCTTGCCAGCTCAGGTTGCCCTATTCCAAAGCCAGTTCTTCCAGCCTCTCCCTTTAATTTCTATCAGGCAAGTAATGTGAATAGGCCGTACTTATTTGCATCTTA
Source organism: Onychomys torridus (assembly GCF_903995425.1). Taxonomy (NCBI): domain Eukaryota; kingdom Metazoa; phylum Chordata; class Mammalia; order Rodentia; family Cricetidae; genus Onychomys; species Onychomys torridus. The sequence continues at coordinate 105,552,447 of NC_050445.1, forward strand.
AATATAAGGAATTTCTGTTACTTGCAGGACATTCTCCTGTACCCTGCTTGAAACATGTCACCTTGCCAGTGTCTTCCATTTTAATAAAAAACTGTTTGGAGGTGAGCAGTAGGCTGCTCAGCAGTTGAAGGTGCTGGCTGCCAAGCCCAGTGCTGTGAATTTGATCCGTAGAACTCACGTGGTAAAGGGGAGAACCAGCTCCTACCAGTTGTCCCCCTGACCTCCAGAAGCTTTCTGTAGTGCACATGTGCCCAATAAATAACATTTTAAACACTAACAAGTGCTTTGGGTCTTATTTTTTTGAGACAGAGTCTCATGTAGTCCAGATTGGTCCTGGGTTTCTGGGCCTCAACCTCAGCAGCACTAGGGCAATAGCATAGTTTTATTACCTTTCTCTCCACTCTAGTATAAGAACACCCACAGCCAGGGTGGAGGCAGCACATGCCTTAATCCCAGCACTCAGGAGGCAGAGGCTGGTGGATCTCTGAGTTTGAGGCCAGCCTGGGCTACAGAGTAAGGCCCTATGGTGGCTTTCTCAAAAAATAAATTAAAAAGAGCACCCACAGCACAAGCTGGCATAACTGGCACCCAAGCATTTGGCATCTGTGTCAGAGAGCAATAGGGAGTGGCAAGGACTGTGGCAAACTGGGAAGTTCCAGTTCTCCAGGAAAGGGGCAGCTGCTGCTCCACTGCTGCCAATTACCACTGTGGAGGAATTTGGCCTGGTGTGTGCAGAGCTTCCTATTTTTACCAGAAGCTAGGAATCTGTGTTTTAAATGTGAAATGTCCTAATTTTTAAATGTTGGCACCTAATTAGAAAAAACAAAGTAAAACACCATGTGGGCCAAACAAAACATTTGCTGGTCAAATGCAGTCCGATCTGCTCTGTTTTCAACCCCTGGCACAGAATTTGGTTCATTCTGCTCAGTGGTACTCAGAGTCTGTTGGGTGTGAGAGTTATTTTTTAATCTGTTTATCCCAGAAGTCTAGAGACCTTGTAAAAGCAATGGTTATCTCTTATTTCCAAATGTTTCTGGAGCCTGTTACTCTTTGGTGAGTAGATGTGTATGTGCATGAATGAATAACCAAGTGCATGAATGACCAGTGAAGACCGCTTATCTGGCTATCACAGAGTTGAAACAGTCTATTAGAATAGGTGCAGAGGTTCTGTAGCCCAGCAGCCTGATGATGGCTGCATGTGCCAGCTGATGGAATGAGACGAAACAGAATAAAACTAACACCTAGTAGTAGAGTGTCAATCCCAGATGCCCTTGACTCCACCTCCACCCCACCCCCACCCCGCCCCAGCCAGCCATGGGCTTCCTGCTCTGCACTTTTGCTTCTGTCTGTCCAGCTGTAGAACTCGCTCAGGACATGTTGCTCTGCTCCTCATAAACCCAGAGTGACCCCTTTCATGTCAAATTGGGTGGTCCCCTGGCCTCCTTCTCTCTAGGCTTGCTAACATTTAGATTTGTGTTTTGGAGCTTAGCCAAAGATTCCATTTTCCTACCCAAAGATCCTTTCTCAACTGATTCTCTCCACCTCCTCCCTCCTCCCCTCCCTCCCTCTTTTTCTTTCTTCCTGTGTGTGGTATGTGTATGTGCATGTGCAGCATGCAGATTCCCTTGCCTGTGTGTGCACATGAGGAGGTCAGAGGTTGACATTGGGTATCTTCATCTATTTCTGTCCACCTTACTTTTTTTTTTTTTTTTAAGATTTTCTTTTTTAAGATTTATTTATTATATATACAGTGTTCTGTCTGCACATAACCCTGTAGACCAGAAGAGGGCACCAGATTTCATTACAGATGGTTGTAAACCACCATGTGGTTGCTGGGAATTGAACTCAGGACCTTTGGAAGAGCAAGTAGTGCTCTTAACCTCTGAGCCATCTCTCCAGCCCTGTCCACCTTACTTTTTATTATTTATTTTCTATGTTATGTATATGGGTGTTCTGCCTGCATGTATGTCTGTGCATCACCTGAGTGCCTGACACCTGCAGAGACCAGAAGAGGGCATCAGATCTCCTGGAACTGGAGTTAAAGACAGTTGTGAGCCACCATGTGGGTGCTGGGAGCCCTGTCTTCTACAAGAGCATCAAGTGCTCTTAAATGCTGAGCTCTCTCTCCAGCCCCAACCTTACTTCTTTCTTTCTTTCTTTATCTATTTATTTTATCTATTTATTTTATCTATCTATCTATCTATCTATCTATCTATCTATTTATTTATTTATTTATCTATCTGAGATAAGGTTTCATCACTGAATCTGAAGTTAACCATTTAAGCTAGACTAGCTAGCCATCAAGCCCCAGATCTGCCTGTTTCCACATCTCCATTGCTGGGCTGACTGGTCGTGCCCAGGTTTTAGGTGGAATATTGGGGACCCAAACTCAGGTCCTCCTGCTGCTTGCACAGTAAGCTCTTCACCCATTGAGCTAGCTCCCAACCTTTACATTCTCTCTTATTTTTTTTTTCCTTTTCTGAACTTCAAGTTTTCTTTTTCTCTTAAATATGCTGCTCTGGGTTCATCTCAAGCACAGTGCCTTTTTATTTAGGCTGGTCCATCTTGTTCTAGGCAGGCTAACTAGCACTGAAAGATTCTGAGGTTGATTGAGGGAGCTGGGGGTGTGGCTCAGTGGTAGAGAGCTTGCCCATTGTGTGTGAGGCCCAGCATTCTTAGCACCACATTAAAAATTTAATGAAGTGATATAATTTATCTGAGATTGCAAATCCCTGCTACTCAGGAAGCTAAGACTAGGAGATCTCAGTCTATTAGAGAGCTCGTCTCCAAAAACATGGAGAGAAGCCTTGAGTTTCATTCATCTAAGCACAACAAACAAAACCGAAACCCAAAACCCCAAAGCGGTAAGCAGGGTAGCATGTGTGGCTTGTGGGTTTGAAGAGCCCCTTGGAACTTCAGTATGTAGAGGACAGTTGGCAGGGCTCACCTCTCATCTCTCAGCAGTGAAATCTGATCATGCAGGTTTGACAGTTTATCCATTTCATAAAGGAGGACAAGTTGGGAGAGAGCCTGGCATGGTAGCACTGACTGCCAGTAGGCAACAAGGCTGGAGTGAACTGGCTGAGGCTAGATGGCCTGGGTGGGGTGCTAGATTCCATGACAAAGTCTGAGTGCTTCCCAGTTTGGAGATTCTGTGATGATGTGATATCATTCAAGCCTGGGGGTGGAGTTAAACATAAAATCCTGGTAGGTTGCCAGTTGTGATCAGTATATTTAGAACTTGTCAGACCCCTGGGTCTAACGTATAATGTAAAGCTTGGTCATTGCCCTCAAGTTGCAGATGATTGTATTAATAAGGCGTATTATGAAACAGTCAAATATAGAAGTCTGTGTGCATGAGAGAAAACTGAGTTGTTTAGGATCCAAGTCCAGCAGGAGTTAAACTGGGGCAAAGCAGGCTGGAGAGATGGCTCAGCAGTCAGAGTGATTGCTGATTGTTGCTTTTCCTTCCAGTGGCCCCAAGTTTGGTCCTCAGCACCCATGTTGGGTGACTCATAATCACAAATTAGATGTTGTAATTGAAGGAAGTACACTGTAGGACATCCCAGGAGTGAACTTTCACATCTGAGAGGATTGTTTAGGCTTAGCCCAAATGAGACACTTAACACTGAGATGGCTCAGTGGGTAAAGGTGCTTGCTGCTAAGTCAGATGACCTGAATCTCATCCCTGGGACCAACGTGACAGGAGAGAACCAACTCCTGTCAGCTGTCCTCTGACTGCACGTGCACCATGACGTTTGTGTGCTCCCCACCTAGATAAGTAAATGCAATAGAAAAGGTCTGAAGCAAGAGTGGAGGTACATATAATCCTAGCACTTGAGTAGTGGAGGCAGGAGGATTAGAAGTTCAAGATGGCTCAGTGGTTAAAAGCACTGGCTGCTCTTCCAAAGGACCCGAGTTCTAGTCCCAGCAACCATATGGTAGATCACAACTATCTATAGTGGGGTCTGATGCCTCTTCTGGCATAAAGTTATACATGCAGATAGAGTACTCATATACATAAGATAAATAAATAAATCTAAAAAAAAAGGTTCAGATCATCCTCAACTACATCAACTGCACAGTGAGTTTGGGACCAGACTGAACTAAAAGAGACTGTCTCAAAAACAACAACAACAAAATGCCAGGTGAGGGGGTCCACATCTATAATTCCAGCATTTGGGAGGAGGAAGAGGAACACCATAAATTTAAGGTTAGCTTAGGCTACAAAGGAGTTCTAGGTCAGCCTGGGCCAAAGTAGGAAGACCCTGCCCCCACAAGCTAGCAAAACCAACATAAATAAAACAATTCAACCACAGCTAACCCTTGGAGAAGAGGTCTGAGAATTATTATGACTGGCTCAGATGTATACAGGCCAAGCTAATGGCGCATCATAAAGGTATGCAGCTGCTAGGCACTTTATGGAAGGCCAGCCCATGACCCCTGGTGTTAGGAGGACAGCTTTTGACCTTGTTTTAGAGATAAGAGTGAAGTTCAGATAGGTCAGCTTTCCTGGTCCCAGTTCCCCTCTGCTTACAGTCTGCCACTTGCTTTGAATGTGACACATGTCAAGGACATTTGAAACAAAGAAGCCCAGGCCTGTTACCACGAACAGTGAAGAAGGGCAATGCAGAACTTGGGCCAGGATTTATTATTTTTTAATTATTTGGAGCTGAGGCTCAAACCCAGGGCCTTGCGCTTGCTAGGCAAGTGCTCTACCACTGAGCTAAATCCCCACTCTTGGGCCAGGATTTAATTCTGTGCATTATGTCAAGCTGGAAAGCCAGACAGGCCTACCTTTGCTCAGCCTCTGTCAGCCAGCTATCAATGGAAGACAGCTTCTCTAAATGTGCTTCTGTTTCCTCCGTGGGCCTGCCCAGTCTGCTGCATTTGCTATTGTATGTGCCTGTAGGGTAACATAAGCTTTCCCAGTCACAAGTCTCAACTGTTAGTAAGTGTAAAGAGTTTTTATTCCAGGACTCTTCAGGAGTCAGTAGCTGTGGCGTAGTATAATGTCATGTGTGTAGAATCTGAGTAGACAGACATAGAAAGAGTACTCGAGATGCATAGAAGGGGCAAATCCAGAGGCTGAGGGTATGACGCTAGTGCGTTCTTACATGGCTGCCTATCATATCAGCACTTCTGAGGCTGAGATGGGAGGATTGCCTGGAGTTTGAGGCCAGTGTGAGCTAAATAGCTAGGACCAGGTCAGCCAGGGACATATAGAGCTGTGTCTTAAAAAAAAAACAAATAAGGACTGGTAAAAGGTTTACAGGATAAAAGTGCTCACTACCCAAGCCTGATGACCTGAGTGTGATTCCCTGGAATCCATGTAAAGAATTTGGTAATACACATCTGTAATCCCAGAGCTCCTGAGGTGAGATGGGAGGTGAGACAGGGGAATCACCTGGGCCTGGGGTACACTGCACGGTGGAGTAAACCATGCGGTGGATACACCACACAGTGCCTCAACAAGGTAGAAAGCGAGAACTGATTCCTGAAAGGTGTCGTCTGACTCTCCACACACACCCATACTCACACAAAGACACAAAAAGTAAATAAAATAATACTGAAACTGCAGGCAAGAGGGTGGAGAAAGGGAGGGATGACCAGAGGGCGTTAGGTTTCAGCTAGAGTGTAGGAGCACAATTCGGCAGCCTCAGGAGGGCCACAGTTATACATGTATATTTCAAAATGACTAAATGGGTAGATGTTAATGTCTCTGCCTTAAATGATAAGTCATTGAGCCGATAGACACATTAACTAGCTTTCTGCAATACATATTATATATTTATATATTATATAAACATATTGCACCATCTACACAATTATTATTTGTAAGTTTCCAAATTCTACGTGGAATGCCTTGAGTAAATGACGATCCTTTGGGGGTACTTCTGATAAGGTAAGAAAACCATTGTGAATTACTTCATCAACCATGATATATACTAACAGCAATAATGAAGGCCTGAGGGAAGGTTGGCACATGCGCTTTGAGGCAGGGCTGCTGGGGTTGGAATCCTGGCTTCACTTCTCTAAACTGAAAGCAGTTTACTTTCAATCAAGTTGTTTAACTTTGAAGCTTTCTTACCTGAAGGATAGGCTTGGAGCTGTGGGGTTGAGAGAACTTGTACAATTGGGCATTTAAACTGCATCCCCCATACAGTAACAGGTGTGCTCAATGAATGTCAGCCACTGGAAAACATTCAGGGACACATTTGACGCACTTGGCAGTAATCCAAGAGAGTAGAGACAGTGCAGTATGGTGGTTAGGAGGCCCAGGCTTCAGAGGCCCTTTACTAGTTGGTTGTATGAGGCTCCTACCCAGCCTGAACGATGGTGTTGTCTGTAAACAGAGGCCAGTTTGTCCTTTCATGTCCATGGGGGAGTTGTTTCAGGAACCCCAAAGGTACCACACCGACAGCTGCTCAAGGCTCTCTCTTTTAGACAGCATAATGTCTGCATGGGAACTTGACTCACCACTGTGCTGAGAATGACCTCTAAATGACATGGGAATGCTGTGGAAATCACTTTTATTCTCTGCTGTCAGGGAATACTGATAAGGGAAAAAGTACATGTGTTCACTACAGAGGTGTTCCCCCCCCAAGCATGTGTGCATGTGTGTGTGTTGTTAAAAAAGATTATTATAGTGTTCTGCCTGCCTGTATGCCTGCAGGCCAGAAGAGGGCGCCAGATCTCATTGTAGATGGTTGTGAGCCACTATGTGGTTGCTGGGAAATAAACTCAGGATCTCTGCAAGAGCTGCCAGTGCTCTTTACCTCTCCAGCCCTGTTTTGTTTTTGTGTTTTTGGAGACAGGGTTTTTCTCTGTGTAGCCCTGGCTGTCCTGGACCTCACTCTGTAGCCCAGGTTGGCCTTGAACTCACAGATATCTGCCTGCCTCTGCCTCCAGAGTGATGGGATCAAAGGCGTGTTCCACCACACCTGGCTGCAGTGCAGTTTCTGTGTGGCTCATATAGTATTCCTCATTATTTCATCTGCTATAAGAGGGCCTTGGTTATAAAATACCGTTACATGCATATCAGTATGAGAGCAAAAAAATGCCATACTTCACTGACATGTCATCTATTAGAAAAGTATGTCTTTGAAGTTGGAGCCACAGGAGTCATTGGCCAGTGTGTCTGCTTCATACGTTCCCATTCAAGTGGACATTACATTCCTGGAGGGTAGAGAGTGGCTGCCAAGCTCCCCGTGTCTGTTGGTGCCCCGTACCTAACAGGTACTTGGTAAATATCTGGGTAGCTGTCCCGCCTTTGCGTGGCGTGGTTGGCAGAGTCTGTGCTCTCAGCTGTTGACCCTTTGAATCATTTCTGGCTTCTGGACAAGAGGAAACCATCATGGAGCTGACTGCTGAGCAGATCATGATTGAATGGGCTGCCAAGGTGTGGTTGTTGAGTGGAATTTGCAGCCAGATGCAATTGTTAGCTATTATCCCCCCCTCTGCATCCCCCTCCTCCCACCCCCAACACACACACATACACACACACACACACACACACACACACACACACACACACACAGTGTTTCATAATGGAAATAAAGTTTGCTTTCCTGGCCATTAGCAGACCTCATCGTTTCGGTTCCTAATTGTCTTTTTGCCTTGTCTCCTGTTAGTATCTACGACCTCGCATTTAAGCCTGATGGAACACAACTGATTCTGGCTGCAGGAAACAGATTGCTGGTAGGGTTTTGTCTGAGTTTCCATTCTTAGTGCTTTTTTTTCTCCCTCCCTCTTGTAAGTACTCTGAAATGTGACCCTCTTTTTTGAGATAAAAAAGGCAAGGACGGAAAAACCAGCCATTCCTTCTTAATAAGGAAGGAAATGGTGTGTTTAAAACAGGTAGGTAAACTGTCTATCAGAGAGGAACTCTTGAACAATGCCTCCTTTGGAGTCATTTGTCTTTCCCTTTGAGACACCCGTGAAATGGTTACAGACAATTAATCAAGATGCCTTTGAAACTGGGTGGGTGTCAGTTCATATTTTGTTGGACCAAAGTGAAATAACAAGGCTAAAGGCTGTCCTTCCATGAGAAGCCAGAAAGTTGACCTTGACTTCTGGACTTGGGTGCCCCTAAATAATTCCATATGAATGCTGTCCTATTGTTCATAGTTTCAAAGGACACAGGCTCCCTCTGGAACCTATCCTAGTACATAAGACTAATCTTCAGAGACGCCTTCTGTTTGACCCAGAAGCTCTGTAATAGACCTTCTTCCGGTAAGCCACCATCCTTTCTGCTGTGTCTAGATACACAGACCGGACGGTATCCTAGTTCTGTGTGCGAACTCAGTCTCACAACCATGCTTGAGTTGTTCTGCAGGCTTCTTTCCAGGACAAACGGCATAGATCCTTTTCACTTCCCTTCATGGACTTCCTTTTCCAGTGTTCTGCCTGTGTGGGAGAGCTCTGGCCTCATTTCTCAGATGCTCTGTTTTTTACATCTCCACATATTTAGCCATGTTGCACAACTATAAAATACCCTAAATGCACATTGCAGCTGCGTTTTATAACACTCCCTCCCACTTGCAAACCCCATGTTTGTTAGATCTGTGACTTTCAGACGTGGTAGCAAGTATGATGCATCTGTGTGTGCTGACATTAGCGGCAGTGTTGGCCCTGAACAGTTAACCATGTTGTCCACCAGCTCTTTGCGTGTGCTGGCCTTGTTAATGAGGGTCTACCTTGATGGCTCATTCATCCAAGCCCATGTGAAATGAGTGAAAATCGCCTATGCCTGGTTGTGCAGGCTTATAATCTCAGCTCCTTGAGAGGAGGAGGCAGGAGGATTGAATGTTGAAGGCCAGCCCGTGCTGCAGAGGAAGTTCAGAGCCAGCCTGAGCAACTTAGTAAACACTGTTTCAAAATAAAAACTAGCCAAGGAGGCTGTGAATATAGCTCAGAGGCAGAGGGCTTGTCTGGCGTTGTACAGTGCCCCAGGTTCAGGCCCCAGGACTGGGTGGGGAGGTGGGAGAATGGGTGAAGTCTGCAGAGCTTCCCCTCGAGTGAAAAGCAGTGTGGTTGCTGTTTCTCCACCGTTGAGGGTGTATGCCTGGCCACAGAGAGCATCGAGCTGGCCCTCCACATTCTGCTGGCCCTACGTTAAGACATATTCGTTCTTGTTATGTATTGCTGTCTCGACTTGATACTAATTTAGGAAATCAACAACTGTTGTGTTATAAAAACAAAAATAGCAGTAGCACCCTGCAGGAATTTTGAATAATGGTTGTCACACAGATAATCGATATTTTTACTCCTTTTGACAGGTTTATGACACCTCTGATGGCACCTTACTTCAGCCCCTCAAGGGACACAAAGACACTGTGTACTGCGTGGCCTATGCAAAGGATGGTAAGAGGCCTCTCTGGGTTCTGGTCTTGGTCATGGCCGTTAGCTGCTCATTTTTCTCCTTAGCAATTCTGTAATTATCTTTAAAATACAACTTGCATTCGCAGAGGGTGGGAAGTGAGTTAGACTTTAGAAGTCACGGAAACAGGGTTTTGGGCTTACCTTTTGTGGTGCTGGGGACTAAGCCCAGGACCTTACGCACACCAGTTAAGTGTTCTGCTACTGAGTTAGGACTCTAGCTAGCCACATGGCAGGCACTGTCTCAAGTGCTTGGCTTATTTCAGAGAACAAAAGAGAAGAAGGGCTTGTTGGGAGCCAGGGAGGAAGGCGGGAGCAGGGGACATAGCATGAGTATGGTCGATAGGAACTAAGTACAAGGCTGGCAGGTGGACAGAATGGCAGGTGGAGGGTTGGAAGTGCTGGGTGAAGCAGAGGTCTGGTGCATTATCCGGTATGACTGTGGATAGGGCAGCTGAGCAAAGACTTGCAGTTGCTGAGGAAGATCCAGAGTTCAGGTGTGCACATGGGCACTGTGGAAACTTGATGGAAGAAAGGGGAGAAAATTGCTGGAATGCAAGCATCAAGTGGTGAGGACATGGGACCTTGGATACAGGGAGGGCTTCGATTCAGAAAAGGGGCATGGCAGGCAGGGCCTGTGGCAATAGGGGTCTAAGGACATTCTCTCAGGTCCCTCCATGGTCTTAGTGTTGAAAAGAAACAAAAAGTCCAATCGAGGCTTTGGAGAGTGGGAGAGAGAACGGACCTAGAGCAGTGAGACCTCCAGGGGCCGGAAGGATGTCCTTGAGGCTGGTGGTCAGGAATTGCAGGTGACATCACTTTGTGTGGTTTGTCTTCTCTCGTCCCTCTGAGCTGCACGGCAGCAGGAGGAGAAGGGGTGCGTTCAGTCCGAGTGCAGTTTACAGGCAATACGAAGTGAGAGCAGAGGATGGATGATCTTATCCATGACCTTGAAAGGAGTGGAGATGGGCTGTAAGGGAAGAAGGGCAGTGGAGAGGGGTGGGCCTGGGCTTGAGGGGTTATCATACTGCAGCACCTGGCAGGTTGGGAAGAGAGGAGGTGGTTGGAGAATTGGTGTGTGGGCTTGAGATTGTGAGTTAAAAGTCAGTTCATGTGGGCTGGGGACACAGCTGAGTGGTGGAACACTTGCCTAGCGTTCTCTTGCTCAGGCCCCGAGTTCCTTCCACAGCACTGCAAAAATTACAGTAAAATGAAGAGAAATAGATGGTAGATAAGTAGGTAGGTAGGTAGAGTGCTATGCCATGGAAGTTCCAACCTTAGCCCAACCCAAAAGCTGTGTGACTTTTGTTAATTTATTGGGATGGGCAGATGGCCCAACAGGTTAAGGCATTTGCACCAAGCCTGATTTGAGTTGTTCCCTGGAATCCACTTGGTGGAAGGAGAGAGACCTGCAAGTTCTCCTCTTGCCTCCAAATGTGTACTGTGGCATGCATAAGCCCACACACATACACACTCATACAGAAAGTAAATAAATAGATCTAAATTAAAGTTTTATGTCTTATTATTGTGTGTGTGCACATGTGGGCATGTTTTGCATGGCACACATGTGGACATCAGAAGATAACTTTAGAGAGATATTCTCTCCATCCACCTTTACTTGGGTTCTGGGGACTAAGCTCATGTTGCCAAACTTGTGTGCCAAGTGCCTTTACCTGCTGAGCCAACTTCTGGCCTAAGCCCTGACTTTGACCTGGTTATTGTCTCTGTTACTTCCTGGGTCACATGTGGGGCTGGAGATGATGCTCTGACCACAGCTGGAGTTCCTACATCAAAGGCTACAGAGCTTAGATGAGACTAAGATCCAGATACATATTTCTTTGGATAGTGGACTTCTTTGAGAATTAGATGAAAGATATAGGGCCACTCTATAGGTAAATGCACATCTGTACAGTGTATTCAGCTCCAGCCTGACTTAGTCTAGTCGCTTCACTTTGGGAGAACTTTGACTTGCCAGGTGCTGGTGCAGGTCAGGGAGAGACAGCACACATTTCTTGCTTCGTGGTCAAGTGTCTGCCGTAGCAATTTGAATTCAAGTTGATGCTCCAAGAAGACCAGTGGCAGGCAGCCTGGTCACTGAATGATTTATACACAGGCAGAGGCTGCTGGGTGTCCTGAGTGTGTGAGAGAAGCCCTGTGGCCTGTAGCCCTGTGAGCAATGGCATTAGTCAGTGCTCTGCCGTACTCTGTCACACATTGTCGCATGCGACCCTTCTTTTAGCCCTCTGAAGCATCAGCAAAGGCACTTTTACTTCCTCTGACAGAAGGACAATAGGCCTGGAGCAGTTGTAGAGCCTGACTGATGTCCTCTGCCTATGGTACCTGGGTTTTCCTGGTGTATCATGCTTTTTGTGACATATAATATTAGGAAGTCTTAGTTCCTCCAAACTTGTCTACACCCTTATTTCTGAAAATAGAGACACACAAATTATGGTTTTACTCTTTAAGTCTGCTTGTTTCTGACTTCTGAAAGTTTCCTAATTAATGAGCCACCATGATTAAAGGTATGTAAGACAGAGTTCCTTTTTCAAGAACAATAAACCAGTGTGAAGAAAGAGTAACAGTTGTTATGTTTTTAGCACAGTTCTGACTTTTTTTTTTTTTTTTTTTTTTTTGAGATAGGGTTTCTGTGTGCAGCCACAGCTGTCCTGGAACTCACTCTGTAGACCCGGTTGTCCTCAAACTCAGAGATCTGCCTGCCTCTGCCTCTCAAGTGCTGGGATTAAAGGTGTGTGCCACCACTGCCCAGCTGTTCTGAATATTTTCTATGTGTTGTTCTGAACATTTTCTATGTGTGTTTGTGCATGTGTGCACATGCATGTCCTTTCTTCCCATCAACTGTGAGGTAAATTCTATTACTGTCCATTTTCACATGAGGAATTGAAAACCTGGAGGTAGCCTGTAGCTAGTTCTGGTCACACAGCTGCTCGGTGACATCACTAGGGATTCTGACGCAGGATTCTAGGCCTGGAACCCATACTTGTCATCCCCTGCTGCTCAGCAGGTCAGGGAAGTGGAGGGAGGGGACGCCTGACAGCAGAGTATCTCTCTGATCAGCGTTTGCTCCAGTACCTGACCTGCAGTCTCCCTCTTGAGCTGACTGCAGAGGAACCGACTCACACAGAGCCTCTGAGTGAGGACTTCTGCTCCCTCTCTGTTTCACATGGGGACACTGAGGCTCTGGGAGCAGTGGCTCCTGAAGGTCACCTTCCACTTGCACTAAGAATAAAGTCTGGGGCTGGAGGGATGGCTCAGTGGTTAAGGGCACTGCTGCTCTTCCGGAGGACCTGGGTTCAATTCTCAGCACCCACATGGCAGCTCACAACTGTCTGTAGCTCCTGTTCCAGGGGATCCTTTGACACACTTATAGATATACATAAAGGCAAAACACTAACGTACATAAAATAAAAAAATAAATAAATAATTTAAAAAAAGAATAAAGTCTGAAAATCTGCAACAGATTGGACTGTCAGATGGCTCAGCAGGTAAAGGTGTTTGTCTTTGCCGATGCCTGAAAACCGCACATGGTGGAAGGAGAGAACTCCCAAAGTTGTCCCAGTGTGTACCATGGTGTCGTTTGTGCCTCCCTCATACACACAAATAAGTAGTCAAAATGTAAGAAAACTCTGCAGCTGGGCGTGCAAACCCTGGCCCCTGCTTCCTTGAAGCCCTGCTCTCGCCAGAGCAAATGGAGGCTGCTGGGGTTGCTGCCCGGCGCCCACTCTCCCACAGTAGTTTGGTATCCATGGAGTAAATGAGGAATTACTTGGTATTGCTTCTTTCTAGCTTGTTCTCACTTAAAGCCCCAGCAGTGTGGAAATGCAGGTCTCACTTGTCACTCTTGTAGTCCCCTGGCTTCTCACCACTTGGGGGCTAAGAGCAAGATCTCTGCTATGGCCCTGAGGCCCTGGAGATCCTCACTCACCTGCTTCATTCCTTGCCACCTGCTCTAAGCTGACTACCTCTTGGCCTTGTAGCCATACCAGCTTTTTGCTGCCTCAAGGCCTTTGTGAATGTTTTATCCCTGTGCACAACTTGCACTTTGTACTGGGCTCAGCTCTGCTTATCCTTTAGATCTGGACTGAAGGAGCCCATCTCTTGCGTCCTCCAGGTTAGTGGTTCTCAGCCTTCCTAATGCTACTTCCTTTAATACAGTTCCTCATGTTGGGGTGACTCCCAACCATACAACTATTTTTGTTGCTACTTCATAGCTGTAATTTTGCTGCTGTTATGAATTATAATGTAAATATCTGATATACAGGATATCTGATATATGGCCCTTGTAAATGGGTCATTTGACCCTGGAGGGGTTGTGACCCACAGGTTGAGAACAGCTGCTCTAGGAACTGCTGACCCAAGAGCAGAGTTCCAGTCAGGCAAGATGGCTAGGTTTTTGAGATCTGTTGAACGGTGTGGCAAGCATAATTAACAATAATATATATTTTACAGCTGCTAAGAGAACAGATTTTGATGTTCTCATCGTTAAAAATATAAGTATCTAAGGTGATAAATATGTTAATTTGCTTGATATACTTATTTGACTAAATATATCAAAACACTGTACTGTACTCCATAAATACATATAACTCTGCGGAGTTGGGGGATGGCTCAGTTGGTTACATGCCTGCTACAAAAAACATGAAGACCTGAGTTTGCATCTCCAGCACCCACAGAAACACTTGGGCACAGTGCTGTGTGCCTGCCCACCCTCCCAGCACTGGGGAGGTGAGGACAGAGGAGCGAGCGCACAGACAGCTAGCCGGGCTAGGTCTGTGAGCTGCAGCATTAGTGAGAGAATCGGACGTAAGGTGGAGCGCAGTAGAAGAGGCTAGCCCAACATCATGTGAACACATGCACACCCACATACACCACACAAACCCACAAATAAACATGGACAGCTGTAAAATTTAAAAAAAATTAGGAAGGTGCTGGAGAGATGCCTCAGCAGTCAAGAGCACTGGTTGCTCTTCCAGAGGATCCATGCTCACTTCCCAGCACCCCCATGGTGGCTCACAACCACCTGTAACTAGTTTCAGGGAATCTGATGCCATTTTGTGGCCTATGCAGGCACCAGCCATGAACATGGTACACAGACATACATGTAGGCAAATACCCATACACATAAAATAAAAGTAAGTAAAATCTTAAAAAAAGAGAAAGTTTAATGTTAGTTTTCCCAGTTACTCTCTTTCTGTATAGGACCCACCCCCTTCCACATTGTATTTGTGTTGGATAAACTTAATGTCTGCTTCTTGGACTAGACACCACAGAAATGAAGCTTAGATGTTTCAGTCACTGCTCAGCCCTACTGCAGAACATGGCACACAGATGTAACCGAGCCTCAGTGAGTCTGGGTGTAGTTGGTGCCAGGAAAGCCTCACCTGTGGATTCCTTGCTGCCATGGTTGATGAGAAGCAGAGAAGGGCTGGGGTTCCAGCTTCTTTGTGGGCTGGGTGCTCAGTATGTGCAGGCCCTAGGACCTGTCCCCACACCACATCCAAGAACAGTGATATAGAATAAGGGGCACTTAATTCCCTTTAAAGATATTTTTTAGACAGGTCTCTTGTAGTCCAGGCTGGCTTCAAACTCACTGTATAGCCAAGGATGACTCTGAACCTCTGATCTTGCCACCGCAAGTGCTGGGTGATAGGAGTACACTAACTACTACTTTCAGTGTCTGCAGTGCTGGGATTTGAACCTGGGGCCTCATACATACTAGACAGCTACTCTGCCAACTGAACTACATTCCTAGCTAATTAGGTTCCTTGAAGAGTTACTTGTCTTGGACATACTATCTAGAAAATGCTGGTTTAAAATACATGTGCTGATTTTCTTTTGAAAACCCTTTCAGGTAAGCGCTTTGCATCTGGATCTGCTGACAAGAGCATCATTATCTGGACCTCAAAACTGGAAGGCATTCTCAAGTACACGTAAGTCATTTCATGGGTGACAGTATTATAGCTGAACTCTTACTGTTTTATTTGCTTGAGACAGGGTCTCCCTCTGTGAGGGTAACCAAAGCTTATACCCTTTCTGCCTCAGGCTCAGGCAGCAGGGTTTACAGGTGTGCCCCACCAACCACACCTGACTCTGCTCTGACTGCTGTTCAGTGTGGTCACAGCATTGTGGAAACAATGTACGGAAGAGCTTTCCTCCTCAAGATGAACTTGAATTCAACAGGAGGCGGGTGGGTAGTGGATGACCACTGACTAGCTTAGCTAGCACTGCGCTGTGTGTCATGTAATGTATTTTGCTAATCTGACACCACAGATTTCCATCACTCCCCTCTCACCAACTCTGTCCTCGTCAGTGTCTCTGCCTCCAGGAATGGCTTTGCATCTGCCCAGTGTCAAAAACTAGAAAAGCCAGTGTGCTCTGAGCTTCCTACTCCTTCAGGGCAGTGTTCACAGCTCTCCCTTTCCTAGCAAGCGCTCCTGCTTCCGCCCCCCACCCAACACCCTACAGGCCTCAGGTGCAGCTGTCCCTGCTGCCAACTCTCTCCTTCCCTCCAGACTCAGGAGGGCCTGTCCTGAGCATTTCTTACAGCTGTGGCCTTACATGTTCTGGTCATTGACTGATGCCACCCATTGGCCTGTGGGCTCTGGAAGGTAGACGTTACCCCTGCTTTTGCATGCTTGTATTTCTGACACCTAGCCTGGTCCACAGTAAGTACTCCACAGATAAATTTTTGTTATGTTGTAGAGAAATACCCCAAATACAAACTGTGCCATCGCTACCAGGTGTCATGTACATGAATGCTGTTGTGCAACCAAAGTTTGGCAAGTAAAGTCTTCAGAACCCTTCATCTTGCTGAACTTAAACTCAGTGCTTGGCACCTTCCATTTTGCCCCATCTCAGCCCTGGCAACTGTTATTCTCCTTCTGATTCTAGGAGTTTGGCTCCTCTAGGTGCCTCACAGAAGTGGGAGCTTGTAGTATTTGGTGTTTGGTGATTGGCTCGTTTTACGTAATGTCCTCATGGCCCATGCCTTCCTCTTGAAGGCTGAAGTGATACTCCACTGTGCGTCTGCATCCCATTTGGATTGCTCAACAGCTGACGGACACTTAGGCTGCTCCCCCTGGTATCTGCTGTGAGTGATGCTGCTCTAACAACGCATCAAGCAGTGTTTAGCTGAACAGTGAGAATGAAGGACTAGAGCTGGGACCCGGATGCCATGGAGTGCCCCTGGCCTGCACTCTCTTCCTCACACTCAACCTGCATTCCTGGCCACCAGGAATGCTCAATGAGAGCCACAAGTAAAGCGTGCTGTCTGCACCTGGCGCTAAGCTGGCTCGCTGTGTCTTCCGCAGTCACCCACTAGAGGTGTCAGAAGGAGAGCCCTGGGGCAGGAGGAGCTTGAGTTGGGTGGGATGCAGGGTAGCTGGAAACTGGTGGTGAGGGCAGCCCTGTAAAGGAGTTACACTCGAGGGGCTTGCAATGTGTCACTTGATGCTCCAATACTGGTTTTTTCTTTTTTAAATTATTTTTGTCTCCCCCACCCCCCCCCCCCCCGAAGCTGAAGACTGAACCCAGGGCCTTGCATTTGCTAGGCAAGCGCTCTACCACTGAGCTAAATCCCCAACCTCTAAATTTATTTTTGATTTATTTTATGTATATGGGTATTTTGCATGCAGAGGCTAGAAGAGGGCATCATATTCTTTGGAACTAGAGTTACAGACAGCAGTGAGCTGCCATGTGGGTGCTGGGAACGGAATCCTGGTCCTCTGGAGGAGGAGTAAGAGCTCCTTCTCTAGCTCCTTCAAGCCTCCTTTGACCCTAGTTGGAGCCACTGAGACATTTGTGGTTTGCTATGGAATAATCTTCAGTTCTTCACCTTCCAGGCACAATGACTCTATACAGTGTGTTGCCTACAACCCTATTACCCACCAGCTGGCATCCTGTTCCTCCAGTGACTTTGGTAAGTTTCAATTCCTAGCACCTCTAGTGGAGAAGGCTGAGACTCACACAGAACCTGCTGGCCTGTCCTGAGAGAGAGAGAGAGGCCTCCTCTCCACCTCCAGCAGCCGAGGGGAGGTTCATAGTTATCTTTTAAATTTGCAGAAAGAGACAGTGAGAGATGGTGACCTCGAGGGTGGTAAGATGTTGAGACAGATGAGCAGTAGGGTCCTAGGGAGGAAATGGTGTGATGGACAGGAGGGCACAGAAGACTCTGACTCACCCTAGCAGGGACTGTGTCTCTGCCCACCTTGGTATTCACCCACTCCCACATATTTGTGGAATTCACCCTTTCAATTGTGCTGTTGACTCAGCGTGTCCTTATTCTTGTCTCTGTGCCAGTGGCTCTGCTTCCTGGGGACAGCAGACCTTTGCCCCTGCCCCCAGGTGCCATACAGGGCTGGCATGTACTGGGATGGGAGGTGACAGTCTCTGAAGGGAGGAGGGAGGCTTCTGGAGCATGAAACATTGATGCTGGCTTCTGGCTCCATGCCAAGGTACCCACAGGAGCCACAGGGCTAAGAATCCAGAGATCTAAGCCTTCTCAGTACCTCAGTGTCCTTATCCAAAGGGATGTGTTCCCTACCTTGTCCGTCCCACTCACATAGCTTTAGCTCCCAAGGAGATTGCAAAACAACCAGTTATCAGTGGTGGGAGCACTGCTTTGCTCACACAGTTTAGGCTATCTTCTTGTGGCTGCTGATCTGTGCTGTTTGGGGAGTTAAAATAGCCCAGCTCTCAAACTTGTGGCACGAGGAAGGTAGGATTTGTAAAAATATCTTGAGTAAAAATAGTTGGGCTGGGGAGATGTTCCCGTGGGTAAAGTGCTTGCAGCCTGAGGACCAGAGTTCAGAGCCCGGGTGCCCAGGTACCCAGGTACAAGCCAGCTGTAGTGGCTTCTGTCTGTGACCCCAGTGCTGGGGGCAAGACTGCCAGATCCCAGGGGCTTGCTGGACAGACAGTCTAGCCAAAATGGAGAGTGCTAGCTAGGTTCAGTGAGGGACCCTGTCTAAAAAATAGAGTGATAGAGGAAGACATCTCAAGGTCAGCTTCTGCTTCCCAGGCAAGCATCCCCTCACACAGACGTCACTATACACATGCAACAGTACCTGCAGGATGTTTATAGTGGGGGAGGCACTCTGCTGATGGTTTTCAGTGAATTTTTTAAAAAGAGAATTCTTTTTTTTTTTTTCTTTCCTTTTTATTTTTGAGAGACTGGATCACCTGGGTGTCTTTATTGGTGTCTGGTCCCTTTTCTCTGAAAACACACCAACTTTTAATGGTAACATAAATATCTGCATTAACATAATTATGAAATGTGTGGTATGCGTAAGTCAGCTGAAGATGATTTTTTGTTTTATGTTTGGGTAGGTAAAAGGCATCTGTCAACTTTATAAGTCCGTTTAGACTGTGTATCCAAATTGTAATATAGTAAGTCATAAGGACTCTGTAACCAACAAGATTTATCATGTCTCTTCCAGTCTTAGAGCTATTCCCATGTGGAGGGGTCAACAGACATGTCACCTGTCCTGTAGTCTTTTCTGGCTTTCTCCCTCATGCCTGCAGATCCTCAGTAGGTCTCTCCTGGTCCAATCTGATAAAAAGAGAATTCTTATGGTTTGAGAACCATTGGGATTTAGCTCAGTGGTAGAGCACTTGCCTAGCAAGCACAAGGCCCTGGGTTCGATCCTCAGCTAAAAAAAAAAAAAAAAAAATCTGAGCTCTGAGTCCTGTGTCAACTCCTGAGGCCACCACTGCCTGGCTTAACCCATTATTTTAACGCTGAGTTGTTCTCTGACTGCCATGCCCTGGCTGTGAGCAGCTACATTGTCCTTTTCCTTGAGATTTAAATCCTGGAGAAGTTGGCTAGAACTTCACCATCTACCGTTTTTTTTTAAAAAAACAGTTCCCAGTACATTGCAAAGACAGCACAGGGTAACCAACCTCATGTGCTCTTCACCCAGTTTTCTTAGTGGGTGCCTCTTAGGCAGGCACTGGGCAATACAGGAGTCTGGGACCGGGCACAGTGTGTTTGTGGTTTTGTCATTTCACTGTATGTGTGACAGTGCCACCCGCCATCTCTGCCACCTGGTAGCTGAAGTCCCAGTACCCACAGCGCTGGCCTCCAGTTGTGTGATTGTCATTTAGCATGTTGTATTCATGACTTACACCGACTGAACTTTTCCAAGTTGGCTTTTCCCCCTTTAACTCAGCGTAAGACTCTAGAGTTTTGAGTTTTGTATGGATGAAGAGTTTACTCCGCTCTGATGCTGAATAGTCTTGCTGTCTTTTCTTTTGCCTGATACTGAAGGGCTGTGGTCTCCTGAGCAGAAGTCTGTCTCCAAGCACAAATCCAGCAGCAAGATCACCTGCTGCAGGTGAGTAAGCTAGGGAAGCTCTCATGTCTGCTTGCGCTCCCTCTCTCCCCAACAGACCCACACAAGCCACTAATTCACACCACAGAGACAGGTGGTGCTGGCTAGTTGGTATGGGCTTCTGTGTTTCCTTTCTTCTTTCTGTCTCCGTGATGAGAATGACTGTGCCGTTGACAGCCGTGCCTCGGTGAGCTGGCATGGGCTTCCTCACCAGGAAGGTCAGGCAGGAACCTCGGACTTAGGTGCTCGACCCATACTAGAATCTGGATCTTGTGACCGACAGGCCCGTGACCTTGGGAAGGTTATGAGTCTCTCTGAGCTGGCCTCGGGGTCCTCATGGGCCAAGGGTGGTAGCAGCTGGCCATTTGCATGAACGAGAGTACCAGCAGCACAGCACTAGGCCCAGGCACTCTACAACTCAGTGGCTGCTGGGGGTACTCTGGGATTCAGCATTTGTCAGCATGAGTGACATGTCAGGCCCTGTTCTAGGGCTAAAAAGACACAAGACAGCGTGTTTACTGGGAGCCCCTGAGTTGGGAGGGGGTTGAAATGCAAAGCAGAAAAGGGAAGCTGGTCTGGAGTGCAAGGGCAAGCTGTCATGGAGATGTGGGCAGAGAGCCAGGGGATAGATGCCCTCTGAAATACACGCCCCCGCCTTAAGGTCTCACTGAGTCCAGCTGTAAGTGACAGTCCAAGCTGGTGTCCAATTCTATGTCAGGAGTGAGCAGGATTGATGGAACCTTAGCCTGGCTGCTGCCGCTGCCACCGCTGCCTCCCACTGAGCTTTCCTGCCTTACCGTCTATGTCCTTTCTATCTCCCATGCTCTTCATTGGTTGTATGTGTAGCTGGACCAACGATGGTCAGTACCTGGCTCTGGGGATGTCCAATGGGGTCATCAGCATACGGAACAAAAATGGCGAAGAGAAAGTGAAGATTGAGCGGCCAGGGGGCTCCCTCTCCCCGATATGGTCCATCTGCTGGAACCCCTCAAGGTACCCATGGCTGTCTTTCTCCTGGCTGACACTCTTAGAAGGAGGGCTTTCTCAGCCCTCTGACCTCTTTTTCTCTTCCTGACATCTTTGTAGTTTAAAGTCCTCTCTCCCCACTTGCCTGGCCTTTAGAACCTGTTTTTTATAAATGAAGTTTTGAAAGAGCCTATATTGAGTTTTGGAACGGATCCCAGAGATTTAGCTAAGCAGATGAACTATCTAGGCCAGCAGAGAGAAAGAGAGAGAGAGAGAGAGAGAGAGAGAGAGAGAGACTTCACGAACTGCTGGTGGGTCTCCCCACACTTCTTTCCTTCCTCTGGTCCCCTCCATGCCCTGCACACATCCACCTGTTGGACTGTTAGCAGACAGTGCTTTCTTGAGTACTTTTTTTTTTAAATTTTCTGTGTCAAAAAGTTAAAACTAAGCCTACAAATATCCCTAAAGCCTAAAGATCAGCAGACAGTTGGCACCTACCTGCTCATCCTTACACATGCTTGACTTTTATGTCCCTGTTTCTTAGAGGGTTGACTAAAAGCTCTTTGTGTAATCCTCTAATATTATTAAATCTATCCCCACGGAGTTCTCTGAGGGTAAATTAAAGGACTCAATTGTTTACTGTCCCAGTGTTATTTTACAGGTGGGCGCCCACTTGATTTAGGAGGCTGTTTAATTCCGTTGCATTTCTTACAACAGGTTATTATAATTCTTCCTGAATAATTCTGTCCAGCGGAGGCCCTCCATATGTATATAATGCCTTCAAAGGCCATTAGCTTACCCCAGAGTTCCTGCTGTTTGATTTTGTGGCCACAGATGACTTTGTGGCTTCAGGCTACCATTTTTAATTCATGAGAAACAGGATGCCCAGTGTACCTGGTGGCTGTCCTCTTCCGGGCAGGGTCCAGGGGCTCCTTGGCAGGCTTTGAAATTATAGCTTTAGTGTAGTCCTAGGCAATGTGATTGTGAACATCCGCTTACTGTCTACAGCCGATGGGAGAATATCTGGATGAGCAGAGAGAACGAGGATGCTGAGGATGTCATTGTCAACAGATATTTTCAGGAAATCCCTTCCATTCTGAAGTCAACAGTGTACAGTAGTCAGGGTAGTGAGGCAGAGGAGGAAGAGCAAGAGGAAGAGGACGACAGTCCCAGGGACGGCAACTCGTGAGTGTGTCCCAGAGTGAGGACCCTCCTCGGGAGGGCCCAGGCCCCTGCACAGAGCTGCCGAAGCAGATGCTGTGGAGAAGCTCCTTGGCCAAGGCCAGCGGAGCAGGCCGGGGGATTATTGGTGTGCCCCCACACTCACAAGGGAAGCTCCCCCTGAGAAGCACGTGTGGGTGGCAGATAGTGCAATCCTCTGGGAAAGGAGGAGAAACTGGTAGAGCAGAGGAGGATACACCTCTGTCAACTGCCTGCCATCTCTGAAAAGGCCCCAGCACCTCTGTGTGTCCCCTCTGACTTCCATGTGTGATTATCAGAACCATATCTGCTTCTTAACCTCTGAATGAGCCCTTTCCAGCAGACATTCTCTGAGAAGCCTGATTTGTAACGCCCGTGTAGACCACCATTCACCTAATACTTTTTGTTATTGATGTGTTTTCCTGGCCTGTTCCCACACCATTTTACCTTTCATTGGCTAGGATGTGTGTACAGGGAAACCCTTGCTTTCACCCTCCCACCCCACAGTCCTGGCTGCTGGGCAGTCTCTCCTCTCTCAGTTGAGATGACCTGTAAGGGAAATCCTTGCCAGTGGAGTGGGAAAAGCTGAGGCAGCCAGAATGTTGTGATTGGGCAATCATGTCCCAGCTTGGGACCCTCCTCACTGCCATCCTGACACCTAAGATTCCTTAGAGGAATCCAGGTTTGTGGGGTGGGAAGTGGGGATAAGAAAGGAGGGAGTGTGGCCTTCAGGTTCCCATCGGAGTTTTAGCCCTTTTTTATTTCAACGTGAGTGTTTTGGTAGCGCCCCACTGCCCACCATTCTGGGTGGTTGGCTTGGAAACTCTTAGTCTAGTGTCTAGCGGCTGAGTCTAACTCAGCACCAGCGTGGCCTCTCCGCTGGGCCTCCACTGGTGGCTAGGGTTTGTGTGTCAGTCATCACAGTCCATCTGCAAGCCTGCTGCCAGCATCTTTTCTACTTCCCCCTTGTTCTTGAGTAGGAATTAGTGTCTATGGAGCTCTCCTCACTGCCACCCCGGGCTGCTTGTACAGACCATGCTGCATAGAGCATGCTTATGTGGCTAGTGGTGCTGCTCGGTGACTGGCAGACCCTGGGCTCAGGGAAGCAGGAGGTGTTAGTAAAGGCTCAGCCACCTGGAGAGGTGTGCCTTGGTGCTGGGAAGCCTCTCTCTGTCTACATTCTGAGGGGTTGGCATCCCGTCTGAGTGGAGGCCTTTCTCCTGGGTTCTGGCCCTGGAGTCCCATCCAAGGCACATGTCTACAGGCCTCTGTTCCGTTGGCAGTTGTCAGTCTTGGAAAAGTTGCTCATCTTCACTCAGATGCCATTTCACCTCTTCGAGAACCCTGACGGCAAGAGAACTCGGGTGTGGGTGCTGTTCTTCCTCTTCAGGAAGACTGAGCAATTTCTCATCCACTAGATCAGTCTAGCCTCCTCACTGTAAGCTGTGTCTCTGGGCTACTCCCTACATTTTACACATGAGAAGGGTACACGTGGATGTGCAGCCATGCTCATCCTTCAAGTTGCTCCCAGGAACTCTGAAATGAGGAATTTACCTTCTGCTGCTGTAGCCCTGTCCTAGCCCAGGCTGTTCATGGCTTGGAGTCAGTGCAATAGCAGATCCCAGGAGGGCCAACCCTGTCTCTGCTTTAGTCTCGGGACTGATTGTAATGCTGGCCCCAGTACGGCTGTGTAGCACTTGGCTCCCTGACAGCCTGGCCAGGACTTTCTTTTTCCTGTTGTTTGTTAAGCCCCTAGCCACACTCATCAGCAGGCTGTGCCCCCTATAACCTCTTTTGTCTTCTGTTGATTAGAGAGGAACATAATGATATCCTGGCTGTAGCTGACTGGGGACAGAAACTTTCCTTCTACCAGCTGAGTGGGAAACAGGTATGTGGCACCACACAGACCCACTTATACATGTCAGCTGTAGCACACTTGGATGGTGTTCTTCTGAGACTGTGCTGTTAGTGACTACACATGATCATTGTTACCGTCTGCATAGTGAACATGGGCTGTGGCTCCAGGGCCTGGGCCCAATGCTCTGTCTTCTCTTTACCTCTTCAACCCAGTGAGGAGACACTTGAATCATGTACTTTTAGAAATGGTGAGACCAAGACAGAGCAGTAAGTACCACACAGTTGGAAAATGGTGGAGCCTGGGATTGAGACCCAGGTCAGGGAATTTCCAATAGGCTTTTAAGAAGACATGCCCAGAGACATGTTTCTTTCAATAGGGTCCCATCCCCTAAACTTTACCCTCTTCTCCATAACTCCATTGCCTGGGGACCAAGCCTTTGACACAGAGATTCTGAGAATCGTTTAAGGTCCAAACCATGGTACAGATGGTAACTCCAGCTTGTTTGGAACAGTGAAGTTATTTTCTTGGTTTTGAAGTATCTTTTTAACTCTGGAGTGATTTGGGATTAAATATAGAACAAAGGATTGATAAAGCAAAGCCAAACTTCTCATCAGGCGTGGTAATATCTGTGTAATTTTGGCCTTTTAGGCATAGTAGTACTTGAAGAGGCCCTGGCTTAGTAGCCACAGCTGGTGTTCCCTGGTCCAGACATTGTTATGCTTTTTCAATCCTCAAACTCCTCTGGAGTAATTGCTACCATCATTGTTCTACATGTAAGAAAATTGAGGCCTTGAGATGCTGTTGGCCTCAAGAGCACAGTTTAGTCTATGTTTGGGACCTGGCCAGATGGATGCTAGAAATCTGTATTTGCATATCTGCCAGATTAGTCTAGTGATGACTACTTTAAATGTATAATTGAATTAAAAACTGATTTTTATACAACTCATTTTCAATGGAAAGACAAGAATTTTTTATTAAGTGCCCAAGCAATATTGGACTTTAAAGAGACTCATTGTATTTTCCTACTTGGGATTCACTAGGCTTAAAAACAAAACAAAACAAAAAACAAGGACCTATATATTTATTCTTGTAAAAAACACAATGAAGGGCAAGTCAAGAAATTAGAAGACAATAGCACTCTGGCCACCATCTCTTGAGACACTTCCCTTCACTGTTTCCGTTCCTTTGGATCCCAGTCACTTCCTTGACTCTCCATCATCTCTCCACATCTGTTAAGTCGTCCAGTGACTTGCTTTAGTCTATGTATTCTTTAGTTTCGTGGGTGCTGGGGACCCAGTTCAAGCCCTCAGCAGGAGCAATCTGTGCTCTTAGCCAATGAGCCATCTCTCCAGCCCCTTCCTTAATATTTGGAACCATGTTACCAGAGATGTTTTAAAAATTTCATCTGATCATTCTAACACCTGAGTCATTTGGGTCTGGCTTTGCTGATTGTCTTTTCTCAAGTATGATTCACATTTTTCGACTTTAAAAATTTTTCATTTTTATATGTATGGATGTTTTGCCTGCTTGTATGTGTACCACATGTATGCAGTGCCCACAGCGATCAGCAGAGGGCATCAGACCCCCTGGAACACACAGAAGTTACAGACTCTATTGAGCCACCATGTGGGTGTTGGGAACCAAACCTAGGTGCTCTGCAAGAGCAGCCATGCTCTTAACCTCTGAGCCATCCTTCCAGCCCCACTGTTTCCTACTTCTTGAACATTTGAATTATATTCTGGTCATCCTGTAAATGGTACATCATAGAAACTCATTTCTCTCCTGTTCCTCTGAAGATGTGCACATGTGCATGTGTGTCGGGTGGAGGTTGGGGGTGTTGTTGCCCTTCCGTGCTCTGCTCCATATTTTCAGAGGGCAGCAGCTGAGACCTCAGTACAGTTCTTTGGTTATGAGTCTCGTGCATGGGCAGCTCAGGGTTTCCAGAGAGTGAGCAGAGCTTGTGGGCAGAAGGGGCTTCCTTCTGACCTTCCTTTCTGCAACATCCCACCTCACTGTCCAGCTCTCAGATGCTGTGCTCACCCAAAAAGGAGCTCCCAGGGACAGTGTTCAGAGGAGCTTGCCTGAGGCTCTTTCTCTGGCCCGTTTTCTGCCTGCTTTGGGCACCCACCCCTGCTTCAGTTGGTTCTGGTTGGTCCCGAGCTGATGGTTGTTGCTTGGAAGAGGAAGTCCTAAGCCCCAGTCCGCAGCTGTCAGCTCTCGGTGTCATGACACATGCTGGGGCTTCTTGTTAGACTTTGTAGCATTGGGAGGTAGGAGGAAAGCTTTCGGTTGTTAGGCATTTGAAATTCCTAAAAAGGAAAGAAAAAGTGAACATACTAAATTTATAATTGTAGTTTAAATTAGTTGAAGGGAATTAACTATGTTGAAATTGGAGCTATTTCAGTGGTTTTATATGTTCAAAATTGCATTCATTAAACTGTCAGCACCAATTGATTGCTCACTTTTACTAGATTTATGAATAGGAAAATATTTGTAAATTGACCCTAAACCTTAAAGCAAGAACCAGGGTTTTAGACTTGTTTTCCTTAAAGTGAATAAAGAATAAAGGGCAGTCTTTTCAAGTGAAATAAGCCCAGAAAATAAACAGAAAAGAAGCTGAGGTGAGCTGCTGGCCATGTGTGAGGCGGGTGAAGGAGGGAAAGCCTCCCTGGCCTCTAGTCATCAACCTGAGGAGGTTAGGCCCACTTTGCAAGGGTTAGGTCAGGCATTGCTGATTTTAGGAGCTAAGAATTTGGATAGGTTGAGGGGAAGGTGTGGGTGTTCCAGAGGTGGAGAGGTCTGTGTATGTAATGGGATAGCTTAGTAGGTAAGGCTAGGCAGTCTCCAACACTCCCGCTACTGGGGTTCGGGAATGGTCTTTCACTTGGTGTGTGGTCTCTTTCCTCAGATTGGAAAGGATCGGCCACTGAACTTTGACCCCTGCTGTATCAGCTACTTCACCAAAGGAGAGTACATTTTGGTGGGGGGTTCAGACAAGCAGGTATCTCTTTTCACCAAGGATGGAGTGCGACTGGGGACCGTTGGGGAGCAGAACTCCTGGGTGTGGACCTGTAGAGTGAAGCCTGACTCCAACTATGTGGTGAGTAGAGGAAGTTCATCCTGAAGAGCATTTCTAGAGGAGGCTCTGAGCATCAGGTCAGCCAGGCAGACTCTTGGCCATCACTCCTAATGGGGGGTGGGCTGCTTCTCCTCCCAGCCTGAGATTGACAGCTGTCTTCTAAACAGGTGGTAGGCTGCCAGGATGGCACCATTTCCTTCTACCAGCTTATCTTTAGCACAGTCCACGGACTCTACAAGGATCGGTATGCCTACAGGGACAGTATGACAGACGTCATCGTACAACACCTGATCACGGAGCAGAAAGGTAAGAGGCAGGCTTACCTCTGCTTATAAATACTAGCCAAGAGGTGGGCATGGGGGAAAGGACACCCAAAATAATAGGAAATGTCTCCCCTGATGTGTCCCCCCCCCCCAAGACAGGGTTTTTCTGTATAACAGCTCTGGCAGTCCTGGAACTCACTCTGTAGATGAGGATGGCCTTGACTCACAGAGATCCACCTGCCTCTGCCTTCTGAGTGTTAGGATTAAAGGGGTGCACCATCACTGCCTGGCATCTCTCTATCTTGCTTTAAACTTTTGGCAGTAGAAGGAGGATACAGATCCCTTTGAGAATCTAGCAAAAGCAATAAAACCTGTCAAAACCAAACAAAAAAGCACCAACTTACTACATTTTACAAACAATTCCAAGGTATAAATGGACTCCTTGAGACTCAGAAGCTGACAGATCAGAACTATGATGGCTGACCTGCATGGGGCTTGGTGGACCTTTATCCTGTCTGCTCACAGCCACTTTGGCATAATTTCCCCTCAGCTTCTATTTGTCTCTTGGTGGGTTCTGCTAGATAAGTAGGGAAGTGGATAGGGTCAGGCTTGGTCAGAGGATCAGGGATTGTTTTAGGGTTTCTGTTGCTGTGAAGAGACACCATGACCACAGCAACTCTTATAAAACATTTAATTGGGGCTGGGTTACAGATTCAGAGGTTTAGTCCATTATCATGGTGGGAAGGGCAGATATGGTGCTGGAGAAGGAGCTAAGAGTTCTACATCTGGATCGACAGGCAGCAGAAGAAAGTGACACTGGGCCTGGCTTGAGCATCTGAAATCTCAAAGCCCATCCCCAGTGACACACTTCCTCCAACAAGGCCACACCTACTCCAACAAGGGCACACCTCCAATAATGCCACTCCCTGTGAGTCTCCATTTTTATTCAAACGACCACAGGGATCCAGCTTCACATAGTCTAAATTCTGACAGTTCCCCTTCTGTTCACCTAAGTAGCTCTACTGGTTAAGGAGGTCAAGCTCCACTCAGCTGTATTCGTGTCTGGATGGGCTGACCACATATGCTATCTGGATGCTGCTAACCAGATACAGCCAGGTGTCTTTGTGTAGAGGTCCCAGTTAGGGGCCATTCTGCAGATTCAGTTTGGCTTTTGTCCCTGCCTGGGTAGATCTGTGTTTCAAAATTTCCATCTAGGTGGTATTAATGTAGCCACTGGACCAGCTCAACAGTGTCCTCTTGGGGTTGTTTACCCCACTTGGTCTGTAGAGAAGCAGAGCCTACCTCATGGAAGTCTCTGTGGTCAGGAAGGTTGCAGGGGGTGGCCAGCTGTGAAACGGTCATTATGGTGAGCTCTTGACCACTAGGGGCCTTTGCTGTGCAGAGGAAGAAGCTTAGACGCATAGGACAATGGTGGTAGCATTGACTGCTTGACTTCCTTCAGTGTGGCTTTGGGCTGCACAGATTGTAGCATATGTAGCTCTGGATCCCACTCAGCACAGCTGCCTGCACATGGCAGGTGCTCTGGGAAGAATTTTTAAAAGATTTATTTACTTTTACTTTATGTGTGTGTCTGAGTGCCTGCATATGTGTATCATGTATGTGCAGTGCCAGAGAAGGCCAGAAGAGGGCATCAGCTTCCCCAGGAATTAGAGTTACAGGTGTTTGTGAGCCTCCATGTACTCCATGTACTGGGAACCAAACCAGAGTCTTCTGTGAGAGCAGCAGTGCTCCAGCCTCTGAGTCGCCTCTCCAGCCCTGTAAAGACTTTTTAATGAGAGTGCCTCACTTTAATTGTCAGGAGCATTAAATAAATAAATGATGGCTTTTAATTTCTCTG
Source organism: Onychomys torridus (assembly GCF_903995425.1). NCBI lineage: Eukaryota > Metazoa > Chordata > Mammalia > Rodentia > Cricetidae > Onychomys > Onychomys torridus. The sequence continues at coordinate 105,581,401 of NC_050445.1, forward strand.
CCTTTCACCTTACTTAACAACCTTTTGCTAGAGTCTTTTTATCCCCCATTTGACAGTTCGGATTAAATGCAGAGAGCTTGTCAAGAAAATTGCCATCTACAAAAATCGATTAGCGATCCAGCTGCCAGAGAAGATCCTCATCTATGAGTTGTATTCAGACGACTCGGCAGACATGCACTACCGGGTGAAGGAGAAAATTGCCAAGAAGTTTGAGTGCAACCTGCTGGTGGTGTGCGCTGACCACATCATCTTGTGCCAGGTGGGCAGCTGGTCCTCCTCCCCCGGGGCAGGTGTCCACCTCAGGGTTTTAAAGCTGGTCATGACCCAGGGGCTGGCCATTGGCTGCTACTGTATTGGCATCTAGATGAATCAGTTTTTAGAGAGAGGAAGGCCATAGCTGGAATGATTTTGTGCTATGGAGCATTTTGTATTGTACTGGGATTAGATGTATTATAAGGTGTTCTACACGATGAAGATTTATTTGTTTTGTTTTTTTAGATTGTGTTTTACTAAGTTGCTAAAGCTGGCCTCAAATTCATGATCCCCATGTCCACCTCCTGAGTGCTAAATTGAAAACATGTCACACTTATCTAGGATAAATTTTTTTTTAAAGATTTATTTATTCATGTATTTTATGTATGTGAGTGCTCTATTCACGTGTGTGCCTGCAGGCCAGTAGAGGGCATCAGATCCTGTTACAGATGGTTGTGAGCCACCATGTGGTTGCTGGGAATTGAACTCAGGACCTCTGGAAGAGCAGCCAGTGCTGAGCCATCTCTCCAGCCCCCTAGGATAAATGTTTATAACAGAAGTTTTACCTCTTGAGAGATTTCTTTCCTTTTTTTTTTTCTCTTGAGACATTGGGAATTGAACCCAGGGCATTGTTTATAGTAGGTAAGTTCTCTACAACTGAACTACATCCCCATTCTGTTCTCTTCCCACCACCTTTATCATATTTGTGTGTTTTTTGAGACAGGATTTCTCTGTGTAGCCCTGGCTGCCTTGGAACTTGCTCTGCAGACCAGGCTGGCCTCGAACTCACAGGAATCCACCTGTCTCTGCTTCTTGAGTGCTGGGATTAAAAGCCACCACAGCCCTGCCTCCATCACCTTTTTATCACTTTTAATTTTGAGACTCGGTTTCACTAAGTTTACCATGCTGGCCTTGAACTTGCAGCGCTCCTGCCCCGGTCTCAAGAGTACTTGGAATTACAGACCAAAGTCTCTAGGAGGTTTTTTTTTCCCCAAAGAAAATTTTTTTCTTAGCATAGATTTCTAAAATTCTCTAGGTCAGTTCCAAGAGGAGTTTTGGAAAGACGTAGAGAAAAAGCCTACCATGGGTGGACCTAATCTTGCCCAGGCCTGTTGGAAACTAAAAAGAAAGAAATCCTTCAGGAGCCATTATAAAACTAGTATCAAAACTGTGAGATCTTGAGCCTCCTGACACCTAGGGCTACCCCAAGTTAGAGAACAGTGTGGCACGTCAGTGTTGTGCTGCCTCTGACTCTGGAGGTCTGTGTTGAAGATGGCTCCTGGGGGAAGAGCATGGGCTAGATGGTTGCTGATGATGCAGGAAGGTTTCCCCAAGGGGGCTGGGAGCGCGCATTCTCTGACCCTCCATGCTGAGTCTGGGTTGCTTGCTAGGAGAAACGGCTGCAGTGCCTGTCCTTCAGTGGAGTGAAGGAAAGGGAGTGGCAGATGGAGTCTCTCATTCGGTACATCAAGGTGATCGGTGGCCCTGCTGGAAGGGAAGGTCTGTTGGTGGGCCTAAAGAATGGCCAGGTGAGTCTTGCCATGCTACCATCCAGCTTGTTACCCAGGCAGGCACAGGTTTGCTGTCTCGGATGACCTGAGATGGGCTGTGGACAGCCTGGAGTTTCCTCTCATAAAGATAGCTTCAGACTGTGGCCCTCAGACTCACAGCATGCTCACACCTGGCCGTTGGTGCCATGGCTCCCAGGCTGCACGTAGCAGGGATTAGTGGGCTTAAGGTCACCCCAAAGGTGGGATTTGTTGGAGCCACAGCTTTAGTGGATTGCTGGAGAGGCAGCCAGAGATTGTTCACGAGGTCAAAGCCCTATTAGGCAGTGCCTGGATTAACCAGTACTGCTGTCTGGGTCCTAGATAGTGCTGGTCCTTAGACTGTTACTAGAAGCTACAAGGAAATGTGTTGTTTGGACACATGGATTAGGAAATCTAGGCGATATGAAAGTTGAACAGATTTTGTGTGTGTGTGTGTGTGTGTGTGTGTGTGTGTGTGTGTGTGTGTGTGTGTTCATCTGCATTCTTTGCTCGAAATAAGAAAAGTTCTATGTGGGCTACATAGAAATTTGAAAGTGAAAATATAACTGCATTAGTCTGAGAGCCAAGCTGTGTAGCAGATGGCTTGTGGCTGAGGCTTGTCAGGTCTTTGCTGGGGATGGAAGTTTCAGAGCATGAGACCAGTGGGAGCTGTCAAGCAGTAGCACCCAAGCTGGGGAGACTCCCCCTGTCACCTCCAGTCAGCTGTCAGGTCTCATGTGAGGTCGAAAGTATGACTTTAGGGTCAGCCTAACCTGGGACCACATTCTTTTTTAGCTTCTCACTGGCCGTATGGCCCTGGGCAGATCAGTTTGCTCTCTGAGGCTCAAGTTTTCCAAATAAGGACAATACTATGTTTCTTCACAGGGCTGTCAAAAATAGGGACGTCAATGAATGGCAGCTGTCATCATTACTTTATACCAGATGTCTTGCCTATGTTTACAGTAGCCCTTCCTGTGTTTGTGTATGACCCCCTACCCTGCAATTTGAGCGGTGTCATTAAAAATGTCCCCAGTCCGCACAGACCTTAGAGGGAGTTTGGCATGTCTCGGGCCTCTTGTTCCAGCTTCAGTGGCCTCCAATGAACCATTCTTCTGGTCTCTCCCCACACACCCTGCTTTATTTAATGAGTCTTTTCTCTGCACACAGCTTCTGGAGGAGTTAGTGGGTGCTGCTCTTGTAGAACACATGGGACGCCAACAGCCTGGCAGTGGTCCAGGGTCTGGTTGCCATGGTGACTCACACTTATTTCTCTGAAATTTCGCCAGATCCTGAAGATCTTTGTGGACAATCTCTTCGCCATTGTCCTGCTGAAGCAGGCCACAGCCGTGCGCTGCTTGGATATGAGTGCCTCCCGGAACAAGCTTGCTGTGGTGGATGAAAATGACACATGCCTGGTGTATGACATCCACACGAAGGAGCTGCTTTTTCAGGTGAAGTCCTAGATAGGCCTGTCTGGGAGGAACAGCAAAGGGCCAGAACTTAGCATTGGTATAGATTCTGGAAAGCTCCAGGGAGCAGGCGGCCAGGCCAGCCTCTTGAGCATAGGTTTCCTGGCCAGCAACACAGTTTTCACATAGCAGTAAACAGTACTCGATGATGGTGACGAGTCTGGTGGCCAGGTTAATGTGTAGTGGTGATTCTTGTGATGAAGTCTGTGACTCCCTTACCCAGGACTGCCACTTCCTACTAGTGCCTAGGGCACACGGGGAAAGACAGGTGGAGGCTCACCCTCAGCTTACTCCACAAGGTGCTGTAGCACAGTGACTTGCATGGTTCACTGGGGATGGGCATTGGCTGGAAGAAATGTGTCGATGAGTAGTCTAAAGATTGTACCCAGCGCCTAGTGGGCTTTCTGCCAGGCTAGGGCTGTTCTTGGCTTCTTTAGGGCATTGTAAGTGGTCAGAGCTAATTTATGTGAAGTGAGGACCCCCTGAGGCTGGAGCCTCTGCTCTCTGGTTTCTCCTTGCATGGTTTCTCAATATCGTGGGTAGACATGGATGCTCTCCCAAGGCCCTTCTTGTCCTTGGCAACAGAACTGGCAGGGTAGAAGTGCCTGGCTTTCCTCAGTCAGTTGGATAGGGATACTTGGCTGTCAATAGCCCCCAAATGACTTCAGTTATTAGCACTTTGTGTCATAGAGGAAGCAGAGGGTTCAGGGGAAAGAACACGTACCCATTGTCTTTGGACCGAGCTGGGTTCGTGGATCTCTGTGAGTATGGTTCACCTATGGCTACCATGAGACTTTTTTTTTTTTTCTCAAGACAGGGTTTCTCTGTAGCTTTCAAGCCTGTTCTGGAACTCACTCTATTGACCAGGCTGGCTTCAAACTCAGATCCGCCTGGCTCTGCCTCCTGAGTGCTAGGATTAAAGGCAGGCGCCACCACTGCCCAGCTGAAACTTTTTTTAAAGACAGGGTTTCTCCATAGCTCAGACTGACCTTCAGCCCTCTATGTAGCTGAAGATAAACTTGAGGAAGATCCTTTACCTCCACTTCCTAAGTCCTGGGGCTAGAGATGTGTACCACCACACCTAACTTATGCTGTGCTGAGATCAGACCCAGGCCCTTGTGCATGCTAAGACACACTCCCTGCCCATGCTAACATGAAGCTGGAAGTTACCCTCTCATAGAATTGCCACAAAACAGCACAGGAGCAAACAAGATGCTTCTGTGTGCTCATTGCTGGGCATAACTAGCCTTACATGGTCCTTCTCCCTAAACTCAGCACTACCTCTGTCTGGGCCTGGAGGTGCTTAGCAGGCCTCTCAGTGTGTCCTGTGTGGAGACTGGAAAGGTATATGACTCTTCACCCTTACTGTGTCTTCTCTGGGGACTAGCGAAGGTGTCTCTGAGTCTTGCTGGGAGACATAATGTTTCTAGTTTCTTATCCACTGCATTTCCCTTCAAATGAAAACTACTGACTTTTCTTATTAAAAAGTAGTCCATGCATAGGCCAGGCGGTGGTGGCACACGCCTTTAATCCCAGCACTTGGGAGACAGAGCCAGGCGGATCTCTGTGAGTTTGAAACCAGAGTGAGGTCCAGGACAGGCACCAAAACTACACAGAGAAACTCTGTCGGGGGGTGGGGGGGAGTCCATGGTAGAAGATTCTAGACCAGTGGCACTCAATCCTCCTAATACTATGGCCCTGTAACACAGTTCCTCATGCTGTGGTGACCCCAACCATAAAATTATTCTCATTGCTACTTCATAACTGTAATGTTGTTACTGTTATGAATTCTAATGTAAATATTTTTTGGAGATAGAGGTTTGCTAAAGGAGTCTTGAGAACCACTGTTCTTGGCAGGGAGGAATGAGCCTCTGCTTGTCCCAGGCTTCCAGGGCTGAGCAGGACACTGGCGGAGAGGGTACCTCCCAGGGTGATGCTCTTAGTGTGAGGATGTAAATGCAGAGACAATGTATTGTTTTCTAACTTTGAAGAGAACTCCCTATTCTTTTGCTTTTTATAAAAAAAAAAAAAAAAAAAAAAAAGGATGTTCATGACCAAACAAGACAAGCAACCAGCACGGGGGGGGAGGGGGGGCAAAGCAAATAGAAATCTCTCACAGTTTCACTCATCCAAAAGCAGTCACTGTGTTCATCTCCAGAGGTGACACTTTCAGCCTCCTTCCTGGGTCTGTGGGGGTGTGTGTCTGTGTGTGCTGGAGAATCATCTAGCACAGAGCAGCACCCACTCTCCTCCTTTAGTAGAAATGAAATCCTACATTGTTGAATCTCCACTTACTGTGGAGTGAGTAAACTATGGAGGGGTAATCATTTTGAAAACAGCACAGACCCACGATTTCTACCACACTCCCGGTGCATAGAGCAGTTGCTCATCCCTTCTTCTCTGGCCCCCTCCACTCCTTTCCTTTCATCCTGCTGCCAGTACTCAGTGCAACTCAGGCTTTAACATGGGTGTGGAGTGAAAAATGGGAGTGGAGCCGGAGCTTTACAGGTCTTTGTCCCCCAGGAACCAAATGCCAACAGTGTGGCCTGGAACACCCAGTGTGAGGACATGCTTTGCTTCTCTGGAGGAGGCTACCTCAACATCAAGGCCAGCACCTTCCCAGTACACCAGCAGAAGCTGCAGGGCTTCGTGGTTGGCTACAATGGCTCCAAGATCTTCTGCCTTCATGTCTTCTCCATGTCTGCCGTGGAGGTGCCACAGGTAACCTGGGTGCCTGTCACGCCTCTCTGGCTGGAGGAGACACAGAACAGAATGGTCAGGCCCTCAAACTGGTACAAGAGCAGCAAAGAGAGAGAGGGGAAGTGTGGAATCTGTGATGTCGCAAGGTGCTATGATCTTGGATGTGTTGTGCCCTAACTGTAGCCACGTGTCTCTGGACAAAGAGCTCAGCCTCATTGTCTTAGTCAGCGTTTCTATTGCTGTGACAAATACCAAGACCAAAAAGCTGGTCAGGGAGGAAAGGGTTTATTTGGCTTGCACTTCCATATCACTGTTCATTATCAGAGGAAGTCAGGCAGGAACTCAAAAGGGCATGGAGGCAGGAACTGATACAGAGGCCATGGAGGGGTGCTGCTTCCTGGTTTGCTCAGCCTGCTTTCTTCAAGAACCCAGGACCACCAACCCAGGGATGACACCACCCACAATGGGCTGGGCCCTCCTCCATCAATCACTAATTAGGAAAATAGTCTACAGGCTTGCCTACAGCCGGATTTTTTTTTTTTTTCAGTGTGTCTAAATGTTGCTAGGACTGTATTTGACTCCTTAGATCTGTATTTATTTTGAAATTTTTTTCATTCTTCTCTCATACAATACATACCAACTATAGCCCTCCCCACCTCCACTTCTCCCAGTTCCCCCACCGCCTCCCCTCCCCCAGATCCACTCCATCTCCCTTCAGAAAAGAGCAGCCTCCCTGAGTTTGATATCTACCAAATTCAGCATAATAAGAGACATACATCCTCATATCAAGGCTGGATAAGGCAACCAAGTAAGAGAAAAAAGAGCCTTAAATAGGCAAAAGAGTCAGAGGACGCCCCCACTCCCACTGTTAGGAGTCCAACAAAACCCCCAAGTAAATAAAGAACCACAGGGTGTATGCAGAGGGCCTGGGGCTGACCCATGCAGGCTCTGTGGTCACAACTTCAGTCTCTGTGGGCCCCTGTGAGCCCTGCTTAGTTGATCTTGTGTTCTCCTGGTGTCCTCAAGCCCTCTGGCTCCTGTGATCCTTCCTCCCTCTCTTCTCTGGAGTTCCCCGAGCTCCACCTAATGTTTGGCTGTGAGTCTCTGTATCTGCTTCCACCAGCTGCTGGAGGAAGCCTCTCTCTGATGATGATTGGCTAGGCACTGACCCTGTGCGTATAGCAGAATGTCATTAGAATCACTTCATTTATCTTTTCTTGTCCTCTCAGATGACTGTAGGTGGTGTCAAGTTGACAAACTCTAGCCAGCACACCCATTGAATCTCTGTTTTTCTGACCCCCTTCCTGCTGCGTTGTGTTAGCAATATTCAGTACTATGTTAGTGACAAGTCCAACAGGGTGGATGCATAAACGCATGAGTGTAATGCTGGGCATGAGAGGAGAATAGGAGGGTAGGCACTGAGAACTGAACCAGAGAGGGCACACGAGACCCTGCATCATCCCCTCAATCCAGAGGAGGCCAGCTAGGAACTGGGCTGAGAGTATGGAGCCACAGAAACAGACAGAAGAACCCAGACAGCCCACCTGGTGGCGAACCTAGTTACAGCTGCCCTAGCTGCCTGTGTGCTTGTCCCTAAAGTGAGTGACACTCCTTATAGAACTGTCATAAAACCAAGACAACCACAAAGGAGAACTTGGACCACAGCATCCCATCTTTAAGAGAATATTTTCTTTTTTAAAATGTGTGTGTGTGTGTGTGTGTGTGTGCGTGTGTGCACGTGCGCACGCGCATATATACATGTGTGCTGGTGCACATGGAGGACAGAAGAAGGCATTAGTCCCTGGAGTTGGAGTTCAGGGTGTTGTGGGACACCTCACATGGGTGCCAAGAATGTGATGTAGGCCGTCTCTTAACCACTGAGCCATCTCTTCAGACCCCAGGCATATTATTGTATGCACTGTACTGATTATGGACCATAAACAAGAGAATAGAGCTGTTAGTCACTTTATGCCTCTTCTATTTGAAAATGTTTTAAAGTCTATTAGTGTATGTGTGTGTGTGTGAGTGTGAGTGCCTGTGCCCGTGAAAGTCCCAGGACAACTTCTGGGGAGTTGTTTCTCTCATTGGCGGTCCTGGAAATTGGACTCAGGGTGTCACATTTGTCCTTTTGAGCCACCTCGCCAGCCCTATACCACCTTCTTTTAACCTGACATTTAGCTATTGCAGACCCATCCCTTTGATGATTATTGGCTGAAAACTGGCAATCTCACCTAGCATAGTAGCTCATGTCTATAATCTCAACACTTCGAGGCTGGGGCAGTAGGATTTCAAGTTAAAGGCCGGCCTAGGGCACATCACAAGACTTTTTCTTAACACAAAACAAAACAAACCATGAACAATAAAAACAATTGCCAACACCAAAGGCCCTACTTACTAATTGGGCTTTCTGCTCAGCAGTCTACTGAAAATGTTGTGGCATGTCAGTGAACATACGTTAGAAAGTTTCAAACCAATGATTGTAGGCTCACACATATGTGTGAGAAATGACAGATGATTCCTCATGTGTGTTGCTTGGTTTCCCATAGGCAGTTGTTCATGTGTTCCACCGTGCAGCCCGGAACACCTTCCTGCCCCAGGCTCCTGTGCCCTCTCTTCTGCGTGCCCAGCTTTGTTTGTAATGGACGCAGCACTCTGTCACATGGACGGTCCATAGCCTGCTACTCCGCCAGCACCTACTGTTGGAGATTTAAACTATCCATAGCCTTTTGTTTCCTTCTTCTTTTTTTGTTTTTTTCCATACAGGGTTTCTCTGTGTAGCTTTGCGCCTTTCCTGGATCTCGCTCTGTAGACCAGGCTGGCCTCGAACTCACAGAGATCCTCCTGCCTCTGCCTCCCGAGTGCTGGGATTAAAGACATGTGCCACCACCGCCCAGCACCTTTTCTTTTCTTTTCTTTTTTGAAGATGGGGTCTCATTATTGGCTCTGGCTGCTCTGGAACTCTCTATGTAGATCAGGCTGGTCTCAAACCCACAAAGATCTTTGCCTCTGAGTGCTGGGATTAAAGGCATGTGCCACCACACCTGGCTGCCCAAAGCTTCTGTTCTTGGGAATAGTGGTTATCTAACTAGTATTTGTCCTGACTATAAATTCCAAGAAATGCAATTGCTGGGCCAAAGACCCTGTAACTAAAAGATGTTCAGACGTTCTAGACTGCCTTTTCTCAAGGCTCTGTTAATCTGTCTGCCTATACACAGCCCCTGCCTGCTTCCTTCCTGGCCAGGAAGGCCCTTGTTACTTGCTGCTGCAGGGGTCACAGCAGCAGTATTCCTACCAGCTCCTGATCCATAGTGAGTAGTCAAGTAATGGCAGAGAATTCTGATGTAAGCAAACAGCAGAAGAGAAAGCATGAGAGATGGCATTGGGCTGACATGTGGGAGCTGGTGAGGCCTGCTGGACTTTTGCCTTGCCATCCTTACCTGCTTGCTCCCTGTCAGCACCCTGAACCCCAGCACCACATGCACAAGACCCCACTCTTCCTCATCTGTGCCAAATAGGCTTCACTTATTAAACGTCTTTCTCCCCAGACTGCCATCCTAACCTCAAAAATAAATGCAGTTGCTGCTCCCAGATTCTGGCCAGCCAAGAGGAGCCAGAGGGGCAGTGGGGGTTCCCTCTGCCAGGGCCTCAAGATGCAGTAGCCAAAGTCTCTGTTGGTTGCAACCAGCCTTCCTGCTGATGCAGCGGCCAGAGCTGCCAAGCATTGGGAAAGGCAATCTGGAGACAAAGGCTGTTTATCTGTCGCCTGGGCCTCCAGTCGTCCTGCGGTTTGGGCCTCCAGACCAGGCAAAAAGCCCCATTTTTGCCCTTGGGATTTTTTGGTTTCCTTTCGAAATTTGTATCATCTTGTGCAAGAACTAGTGTGTCCAAGCTGCCAAGTAGGACAGCAAGCTCTGGTTATGCACCATGGCGTCATGCTTGGAATACAGCAGCCAGATAAGGGGTTGCTCAGAGGGGGACTGGCCCATCAGTATGTTTTTCAAACCCTCACTCAGCTTGGGCCTCCCTGCCAGTGTTATCAGCCCGTCAGCTCATCTTGTGCTGCATATTTATGTCCCATGTCCTGGGGCAGTCGGCATAGCAGAAGTTCTGCAGCTTGGGAAAAGGAACCCTGAAACCTGACCCAGCTGCATCCTGAATACCTTACATCCCTCCTTAGGGCCTCATTTCTTTTCTGTGTACTGGGGTTGTTGTTTTGTGTGTGTGTGTGTGTGTGTGTGTGTGTGTGTGTGTGTGTGTTTTGTTTTGCTTGAGACCTGCGCGTGCCGTGCTTCCCAGGCTGGTCTTGACCAGGGCTAAAGTGATCCTCCTACCTCTACCTCAGGAGCAGCCGAGACTTCAGGCTTTGCCACCGTGAAATGGGGTTAATTACACCCATTTTCAGGTTTTGCCTGTCCCAATTCCTGTTATTCCTTCTTATTACAGACAGCCATGAAATAGCAAAAGCCACAAAACAGAACTAAAGTGGACCAGAGAGTATGAGTCCAGAGAATGAGTTCATTGTGGGGCAGAGTGGGTGGAGTTTGAGAAAGCTCCAAGGAGGTGATGAGACCTGTGTCCAGGGAGATGGGTCCTCATTGGCCCACAGCAGCCTGAGTTTTCCCAGGGGGCACCTGGCTAGGATGTGGCTGAGCCAGGCCTGGGTGCTAGCTCAGCTGCTCCTTGTCTGTGGCCAACTGCCTCCCTACGGTAAGGGGAAGTGGATGATGTGGCACCACAGGAAAAACAACACCCTAGGAACAGTTGTGTCTTCTGTCAGAGGATAGATGGGCTTGAAAGGAAAAGGTTTCTTTTAATTTTGAAGTTAAAAAAAAAAAAAAAAAGGACCAGAAATTTCAAAGATAAAGGCCCCAAATGGAGAAAACAGCATTTCCAAGTCCACATTTCAGAACCATTAGTACGAAGGTACTGGTTGATTGATCTTTACTGCCCAGGAATCCAGAAGGGAGATGTGGGTCCCTGAGCATATTGACTGGTCTCAGATAAAGACAGAGTCTTTTATTGCTGAAGATGCTAGACCCAGCCAAGCTTTAGTCTGATGTGTGTAAATGCATTTGTGTGTGTGTGTGTGTGTGTGTGTGTGTGTGTGTGTGTGTGACACACACACATACACACATCACGAAGGAACACAAGACCAGGAATATCAGATCACCTCTTGCTCTAGCTTCAAGTTTTTAATCTGCTAGGTCTGTGACCTCAGGCAAGTCATGTGTCCTCCAGGAGTCTCCTTCTCCTGGGTGTTATCAGAGGTAACACCTCCTTACACAGGGATGTTTGGACAACTGTGGAGTTCTTGATAGCCTTAAAAAGAGAGGTCATTAGGGGATACTTGTAGATATTCTTAGCTAGGCAGCTTGGTCTTGAGGGGAGAGTTGGTCTTCAGTACCAGAGACCTCAGGATCTGTCCTCAGAGCCTTCCTGGGCAGTCTGGAGCAAATTCCATATCCATGCCTTTTTCAAATTCAGTCCCTCTGAGAAGAGGCCATCCCAGATGGCTCCCTCCTGGTCATGTGACTCATTCCTCTGGCCAGGGATGGAGGAACTGCTGGGAATGAATATAGCCCTGCTGCCGCCACAGGGTGTGCAGGGTTTCACCCCAGAGCCTCTGTGGAATTAGGGCACAGCACAAGCCCAAGGTCTGTCTACACAGAGGCCAGGAGCAGTTCGAAGAGAAAGCCCAGAAGAGTTTCCAGGAGGGGCTTGCTAACAGAGCTTTACAAAGCCAAGTAGGCATTTCCTATGGGAGGTGGGGTAGATCCTTCCCAGAGAAGGTCCATGTTAGGGTCAGGTAGACCTAGGGAAGGGGAAGGCAGATGGCAGCCAGAAGTGTATGCTGGGAGTGCTATGGCCCAGCAGGAGAGGGTGGCAGAAAGGAGGGCACCCAGGTGGGCCAGGGCAAGGCTACAAAGGTGCAGACTGATGGCTGAAGTCTGAGGTAGGCATTTCTGGTGATATTACTCTGAACATTTGGAAGCAGACCTGCTTGGAATCCAACACTTTCCAGTGCTCTAAACAGACCATTAACTTTCTCCCTTTTCTGAAACTCCACAGTCTGCTCCAATGTACCAATACCTTGATAGGAAAATGTTCCGAGAAGCCTACCAGATCGCCTGTCTGGGAGTGACAGACACTGACTGGCGTGAACTGGCCATGGAAGCTTTAGAAGGACTAGAGTTTGAAACTGCAGAGAAGGTACGCATCTAGTCTGTTTGTCCAGAAGTTGGTCCTGGAGAGTCTCCTGAGGCAGAAGGGGTCCAGCTAACACTGGAGGGGCAGGGACTGCCTGTAATGGGCTCTGAAGTCAGACTGCCTTGAGTTCTGATCTCTCCTCAGTCACCCCTTCACCATGGGCCTGGCAAGAACAGCCTTCCCAAGGTTCTTTCTCTGGAGGGTTCTGGAAACTAGGCTCTGTCCTCACGAAGTTGGGAAGATCTTAAGCAGATAATGCCAGTAAAACATCTGGTTGACCCTGGCTGTCAGTAAAACATCTGGTTGACCCTGGCTGTCAGTAGTCTTGGTAGGGATCATTTATGTAAAGAACCTAGATAAAAGCCTGTGCATGACAGACATTCAGCAGTCAAGTATCTCTTACACTGGGCAGGAACGGCAGACACTAGCACACCACATTGTTCTTAGTGCAAAAGAGGTACTCAGGCTCTGATTCCCACAGCCGTGTGCTGGTGCCCCACACCCCCACCGTGTGATTCACACGGTCACTTCCGGTCTAGTCGATTAAAGCTAAAGAAATGGTCAAAAGCAGTTAACCTTTGTCTAGGCACATGAAGAGTCCCAGATGTGTTTCCATCTGATAGACTGAGGGAGGACTGACCTCCAGCCTCTCCCTCCTCTCCTTTCCGGCTTTTTCTCCCAGAGTCAAGTAGCAAGTCTCCTTTTGCCCAGGCTGCTGGTATCAAAGGACCTGCAGATGTATGTGGTGCCTGCCTCCTGTTAAATGGGAGACAGCTGAACCAGAGCACACCTCAGAGCTGTCCTTTCCTCTAGGCTTTTCTCTCAGCCTGACCTCCCTACCTCTGCTCTGAAGTGGGGTTGTGAAATGCATAGTGCTCTTCCCGCATTTTGGACTCACTCTTGAGGCCTCCCCAGGCCTGGGAAGGAGCAGTTTGGAGGGGCAAATGCCAGCCCTGTACACAGAGCTGGAGGCACAGCTCGGTGGTGGAGCACTGGGTAGCATGCACAAGGCCCTGGTTCAGTACACAGCATGTGAGGGAAAATAGCCCTACACAGTGATTACCTGCATATTTGTAGATCAGATAAGCTTTGGGGAAATATTAGACTAGGGCTTTGGGGATTCAGGGGAGAGGGGAGGCTTCTCCTGGAGGAACTTACTTCTCCTGCCCACTCAGAAACACCAGCATATGAAGAGTAACAACAGTTTCCTAGGATAGCTTCTGTTTGTAACTAGGAATAAATTGTCTCCCTCTAGGTTGTACCCCTTTTCACGTAGAACCTAAGAGCCAGCTCATGCCAGTATTGCCCTGCACATGGCCTCTGTCAGTTGCAGAGCAGATGTCTAACTAGAGGGAGCTGAAACTGGGATATACCCTTCGATTGAGTTCGAACCTACCCTGCATCCCAGAACACTGAGGGTAGACACCATGGTCTCAGAGCACTGGGCTTTTTCGAATGGTGACAAATGAAAGCTGTGGGCAGCATGCTATTTGGAAAAGGCGTGAAGCTTTAACCATAGACCTTGACCAGTGTTTGATCTCAATCTTGAATCCCTGGCTGTCCTCTCCCCTGGGTGCCAGTCAGTCAGTACTTAGATTTGCGGAGGGAGGGGTCTGGCCTAGAAAGGTGTACCCACTAGATGGCGGCGGAGAGCTGCTTGGTGCTGATGGCTGCATCTGTTCCCTGCTCCCACCTCCCTCTGAGGAAGTTGTTCACAGTCTTGTGACTGACCACTCCGAATGGCACCATGACTCTGTGGTATATCAGGGCTGAAGGATGTCAACGGCCGATTATCAAATTCAAGAATCCAGTGCCCGGAACCACAAAGACTCTTGGAGAGGGCCTCGCTGGCCTGACCATAAAGAAGGTGGCTGGAGCCAAAAAGCAGGGAGGAAGTAGGTTCAAGGTCCTGCCTGGGCTCAGAGCTTGGCTGAGACCCGAGTCTCCTTTTTCTACTCTGCCCAGCACCAGGGATCGATTTCTGTACTTGATTCAAGAAACAGATGAGGAAGGCAGCTTGTAAGACCTTTGACATAGTGCCACGGGACCTTTGGTCACATGCTGCCTGATATACCCTTTTACCAGTTCAAGAAAAGCCAAGTGCTAGGCACATGTGCCTCTTACCCCAGCTTCTCAGCAGGCTGAGACAGGAAGATCCCCTGAGTGCAAAAGTTCAAGGCCAGCCTAGACAACATACTAAGTCCCTGTTTCAGAAAGAAAGCCATTTGCCAGGTCCCTCCTGGGCAGTGCTTTGCCTAATCCTGCAGTCCGCCACTGCCCATGCTCAGACAGGAAGTGCCCTCCCTAGGGTATCTGCCTCATGCTTATGTAGCTCTTGGCTCAGGGAGATTTAGCTCTCTGTTTAATCTGCCTAGCTCCCCCTTTCCACTGTGAACCCCTGAACTAGGGAGGGGGACAGGGACCAAGTGAATTGCCTGTGTCCCCAGCCTTTGAATAGATCCTAGTCCTGTAGGATGAGAGGATGAAATCACCCTGTGGTCATTGGTAAGGCAGCCAGAAGCTGATGACTTGATCATTCTTCCAGCACAGAGGGTGCCTTGCAGTGGCCAAGGGCTGTTGTGCATTCAAAACCATAATGGCTCAGGAGCTGCCGCTCTGGGCATGTGTCAGTCCATTTCACATGGATAACACAGAAAGTGCAGCTGGGTAGAAGTGTTACTGGCAGAGCACATGAAGGTCAGTTCCCATAAGCCCCTTGTGGTACCTGAAAGCAGCAAAAGACACTTCTCTGGCACCTCTGTCTGACCCTCACAACCTTCAGAAATCCGTGCATTAGAAGTCTCCCTCTGCTGTGAGTCTAAGAGAGGATGCATGGTGAGGGCTAACATGCAAGTTTGCTTTCTAGAGACTGGGATTATCCCTGCCTTCCTCCTCCAGAAGCGCTCTTCTTCCTGAGCCCCTCCTCGCCCCGTGTGCCCTGTGCGGAGCACCATTGGGTTAGCAGAGCCGTCTGCTGCTCCTCATCCAAGTCACAGGGACAAGCATGCAGGCTCTTGTCTCTGTGTCTTGCCTGCTCTGCAAATGCCATTGACTGGAATCAGCCCGGCCTGCCTTTCCATTATGAGCAGTGTCTGGCAAAGGGTTCCACTGCAGACTGCAGGATCATAGTTCTGTTTTACCTAATCCCAAAATGATTGATGCTCCCAGGACTTCTTTACAGTTCTTTGTAAGGACTAATCCTGGAGATGAAGACAGGCTGCGCCTCGCCGGGTGGCACACCTCCCAAGCACACAGTGATGAATCAGACCTCCTTCCCTGCTTGCTTGCTGGCTCTGGCTCTCTCTCTCTCTCTCTCTCTCTCTCTCTCTCTCTCTCTCTCTCTCTCTCCATGTGCCCCACCCCCATCAGCCTGTGAAGAACAAGAAGGCAGCTGACTCTCTTCTTTTCCCTTCCCCCCATAGGCCTTTACCAGAGTCCAGGACCTTCGCTACCTAGAGCTGATCAGCAGCATTGAGGTAACTGATGAGACAGCTGTCTTCCTTCCCAGGGTACAGTGCTCCTGAGCACATGGGGACACAGGCCTTGTAGTCTCTTCTGGGGGACAGAGTGGCCAAGTGACACCCCATTGGTCACTTGGTAGTTGAATGAGGCAGAAGGATTGGGTCTCTTTTAATCTTTGGTTCCTTGTTCCTAAAATGGGGTCTATATGCTGGCAGTGGGGGTGCTCACCTTTATTCCCAGGACTTGGGAGGCTGAGGCAGGAGGATCTCCATGAGTTTAAGGTCAGCCTGGTCTACAGAGTGAGATCCAGGACAGCCAGGGCTACACAGAGAAAGCCTGTCTTGAGAAAACCAAGATGGGGTCTATCCTTCTCTAATGAGGCAGAGTCGGGCTGGAATGTGATATGCTTCTCTGGAATGACTGTTGCCATTCTCCTGGACTCCAGTAATCTGTCAGTGAATGAAGCATTTCCCAGATGCTCTTAAGATGCTCTGAGACCTATCAAGCCATCCTCCTGCCCAGAAGGCCTGTGATGGGCTAAAGAATCTGGTTCTGACTGCACCGTTTAAGGGTGGTGGAAGACACTATTTTTAATCTCTGTGTATAGCAGGGCTTTCTGACTGTCTGTAAAAAGGCATACATATTTTTTTCTCCTGAACAGATTTATTGTGAGGCTAAGGGAATATGAGACACATATTTGAGCTCTCAGTTGGAAACAGTGAGGAAATTACAAATGTCTTGCCCCTCTAACTCAGTTCGGCAGAGAAAATGCTTGATGTGGGTCCCAGCCTTGTGCAGGGTCCAACCTTGTGAGGGACCCAGCCTTGTGAGGGACCCAGCCTTGTGAGGGACCCAGCCTTGTGAGGGACCCAGCCTTGTGAGGGACCCAGCCTTGTGAGGGACCCAGCCTTGTGCAAGACCAAGCCTTGTGCAGGCATCCAACCTTGTGAGGGGACCACAAAAGATGCTGGTCTCTGGGAGAGCTGACTCCATCCCTTTTCATGTCTTACTTGTTCAAAAGGTCTCCCTCTGCTAGTGGTCTGTAAGCTGAGAATTGTGCTTATGGTACTGTCTCTGTGTTGAAGTGATCCCTTGTGGCTGTCCTGAGGCCTTGGCTTCTGGCTTCTGGGTGGCCAGCATTAACTAGGGAGCTGTGTGCCTCCATGGGTTCCAGTTGAGTAACTGGAAGGGTAGCATCATTGTAGAATAATCTGCCTTTGTTGACAGTCCTTTGTGAGCATGTTCTTCTGTGGCCCACACTCCACACCAACCTCACTGCAAGTGTTTAATTCACTCACAAGTTGAAGATGTCAGCTTATTTGGTGACTAGCCTGCACTATGTGAAGGTTTAAAAACTTGCCTCTGTCACTGGTGAGGCATGTTGAAACTTCCACCAGCCTGCCTAGGAGTTTGATTCCACGTCTCATCGTCCTCCAGTGCAAAACACTTGAGAGAAAAGGCAGGTGCTGGGGCTGAGGAACTGAGTGCTAGCACGTGTTTACAGATACTGGAGCTGTAGACTAAGGAGTGTCCCCAACACAGGGATGTGTTGGGGGTGTGCAGGGGCTCCTCTGTCCTAGCACTGCTCAGTGTGCCTGCTCTAGCATGTACACACATATATATGTTCATTCAGGTGTGTGTTAGGGACCATCCCTCGCTTCAGAAAGTGGAATCATGGGACATGAAGATGGAGCTTTGTCTGACCTTGACTGTGGTGACTCGAATCCCCCCTTCCTTCACTGCAGTGCTTGGCGGTGCTGGGCTGACAGAGCGGTGGAGGTGCCCGTGTGGACATTAGCCCGTGGGGTCTCAGTGAGGGTTCCTGTTGCTCTGATGAGAACCCCTAAAAGCAACTTGCAAAGGAAAGGGTTTATTTCAGCTTACATCTCCACATCACAATCCATCACTGAGGGAAGTTGACAGGAACCTGGTGACAGGAGCTAAAACAAAGACCATGAAGGAGGGCTACTTACTGGCTTGCTCAGTCTGCTTTCTTTTTTCTTCTTCTTTTTTAGTCTTGTGTTTTCAAGTCAGGGTCTCTCTGTACAGCCTTGGCTGTGCCAGAACTTGCTCTGTAGATCAGGCTGGCCTCCAACTTACAGAGATCCACCTGTCTCTGCCTCCCGAGTGCTAAGATTAAAGGCGTGTGGCACCACTGCCCAGTTCTTAGCCTGTTTTCTTACAGCACCAAGGAGTAACCGCTGGGGTGGCACCACCCACAGTGAGCCAGACAACCCCCACCCACCCACATCAACCAAGAAAACACACCCCAGGCTTGCCTACAGGCCAATCTGGTGGGGTCATTTTCTCTCTCTTTCTTTTCTTTTTTGTTTTTGTTTTTTGAGACAGAGTTTTGTAGATGAAACCATCTTGTTAAATAAGAAACACGGAGCCAATTGCAGAGTTAAAAGCCAAGAGGTCAGAGCAATAGCTGAGAGCTGAAAACTTTACCCTTCACTACTGCTCTGTCTTTCCTCTCCACAAGAGAGCTACTTCCAGTGTCCTGTCTTTTATATAGACTTTCTGTTCTGCCTTCTCATTGGTTGTAAACCCAGCCACATGACCTTCTTGTCACTGCCTGTCTGTACAGACCTCCAGGTCTTCCAAGGTTGGTATTGAGATTAAAGGCATGTGTCGCCATGCTGGCTGTGTCCTTGAACACACAGAGATCCTGCCTAGCTCTGCCTCCTAAGTGCTGGGATTAAAGGCGTGTGCCACCATCACCCGGGCTTCTGCTATGGCTTGCTCTGAGCCCCAAGGCAACTTTATTAATATACAAATAAAATCACTTTCAGTACAAATAAAATATCACTATAGGGTTTCTCTGTGTAACAGCTCTGACTGACTTAGACTTGCTCTGTAGACCAGGCTGGCCTCACTGAGATGCCAGCCTTTGTCTCCTAAGTGCTGGGATTAAAGGTGAGCACCATCACACCTCATAGGGGTCATTTTTTCAACTGAGGAGCTTGTGTCAAGTTGACATAAAACCAACCAGCCCAGAGTGTTTCCTCTTCTCTTAGAAACAGCAGCATAGCCAGATTTGTGGTCCTACTTTATGGCCTCCATCTTGGTTGAAAATCCCAAACTTTGTCCTTGTGTGCCATCACTCTGGGTCACAGCTCTGCCACCCAGGTGTCTGGGGCTTTGGGAGGTCTTGGGGATGCAAGGGCCGTCCCCGACAGACGGTGCCTGCACACTGTCTAAGCTGTCCTCCTGTTGCCTTGGGCAAGCATCCAGGAAAACAGTCCAATGGAGTTTCCATCAAGCAAACAAAGGTTTGCCTCTTGTTTGATCTTCAGTGGTCTGAGAAAAGAGTCTGCTTTTGTTGTGGAACATTCCCAGTAGAGACAGAGGTGAGAGACATAGCAGCCCAGGAGTCAAGCATAGGCTCCTGTAGGAAGACCCAAGGGCTTAGCCCGAAATAGCAGCAGCTCGCCTTTGTACCGGCTGCTTCCTGCTGTGGCTGCGGAAGCCATTTCCCGTGCTTCTCATTTTTCCAGGAGAGGAAGAAGCGGGGAGAGACCAACAATGACCTGTTTCTGGCAGATGTGTTTTCCTACCAGGGGAAGTTCCACGAGGCTGCCAAACTGTACAAGAGGAGCGGGCACGAGAACCTCGCACTCGACATGTATACTGACCTCTGCATGTTCGAGTATGCCAAGGTAAACCCACTACATCCTGGGCCCAGCCTGCCACCAGGAGTTCCCAAGGCTCTTACCTGCAGTGTCTTGGGCCATGTGTCCAAGCAATGGTGCAGACAGGAAAAGGTGGTGGCCTCAGAAAGAGGGTGGGTAAATTAATGAAAGGGGACCTTCCTTGAGGGAGATGTCAGAGGGACAGCACATTCAAGGTACCTGTCAGCAACAGCTGTGCAGGCTTTGAGCATACCAGCATGATGCTGTCACCAGGTACTGAGGGCTTAGAGCAGTCTCTACAAATTCCTTCTGACCTGGCTCAGGAGCTGCCAAGATTGGTGTCCTCAGTGAAAGCTGGTCCTACCATAAGGTCCTCCCTCAAGGTCAGTCCAGAGGTACTCTAAACTTTCGAAGGAGCTTCCTAGATACGTGGACTTACGTGAGAATGAGCCCCCACTAAAGAGCCAGAGCCCTCCAGATGTCAGCAGCTCAGCCTCCAGCAAGGCTTAAAGCCTGGGTAGGGGATAGCAAGGCTCTTGTACAGAGGGCTTTTGTACCCGGCCTTTCTGGGTAGTGGCGGAAGAGGCACTCAAGATCCTGTTGAGTCCTCAAGTCCTAGCCACAGCCGTCAACAGCTGTTAATGCTAACCGCCCAGCTCAGGAGCCCCAGGAAGGACTGTGTCTGTGTGTGCCTAACTGCTGCTGGGCTCTTCTCCTACATCTGTTAGATCCTGGGGCTCCTTCCCACGGGGATGAACTCCTGGGCCACTCCTGGTTCTTCCCCTTCACACCTCAGATCCCGGCTTCAGGCTTCCTCTGCCTTTTCGTCTTTCCACCCTTAGCTTCCTCTGTGTTCCTGCCCATACATGTCCAGGAGTACATGAAATGCTCTTTCCACTGGGGAGAAGGCATTACACTTAGAAGGGACAGGTCCTAGAGGTAGAATGTGGGCACCACAGTCAGCCAGCCCTTGTGATTCTTTGGGACTGATGCCCTCCTTGGAGCTGATGGTGGGCAGCTTATGGTGCAGCTGAAAATGTCTGCTTGGCCTCCAGAGTGCAGTGTGACTATGGAGCCCACACTTCAGTAGTGGGTGAAGACTTGCGTAGCTCAACCCTTGCCTCTTTCTCAGAGCATAGCAGAGCTACAGCTCAATTTAATTCTGAGAATTTCACAGAACAATGCACAAAACCCTAACATGCTCAGCTGTAGAAAGATGAGGCGTAGCTGGGCATGGTGCCTCATGCTTTTTATCCCAGCATTTGAGAGTCAAAAGGCAGGCGATCTCTGTGAGTTCAAGGCCAGCCTGGTCTATAGAGTGAGTACGAGGACAGCCAGGACCATGAGGAGAGAGACTCTGTCAAAAAAAAAAAAAAAAAAAAAAAAGAAGAAGAAGAAGAAGAAGAAGAAGAAGAAGAAGAAGAAGAAGAAGAAGAAGAAAGGTGAGGAGGGGTGTGACTGAATTGGATAAAAGTCACATCCAGGGATGTGCTTGGGTGGGAGAACAGGTACTGGGTTCAATCTCAGCATTTCATGCAGTGCACACACACAAAATAGAAAGATCAGCAGAGTGGAAGGCACACGTGACTCAGGGGTGGGAGTCTTTAGACTGTTCTGGCAGCCCTCCTCTCTCTTTGGCGTCTTCCCATGACTTGCCTGCACTTCCTGCATGCATGGCCTCCTACCCAGCAGTGCAACCCATTCATACATCCATCTGCTGTGGCCTCCATGAGTAAATACTCTGCGATTGTTTTGACTTTAATTTTTGATCACAATTCTGAGTATGCTGGTTCCATCTCAAAGCCACACACACACACACACACACACCTGGCTAGGTAAATACTCTGCGCTTGTTTTGACTTTAATTTTTGATCACAGAATATGTTGGTTCTTTCTCTCTCTCTCTCTCTCTCTCTCTCTCTCTCTCTCTCTCTCTCTCATACACACACACACACACACACACACACACACACACACACACACACACCCCACCCTGGCTTGGTAGTCTGCGTTTGGGAAATGTGTGCACACATTATGTTGGGGGTGGAAACACAGTGCTTACTAACATGGCATGTTTTTGTTTACTTGAAAATTGCTTCCCAAGATTCAATCTGGTTTTTGGAAAATTTTTAAATTACATTCCCACGTACAAATAAATTGTATGCTTTCCGGACAAGTGACATGTTTATGTGGTGATAAAGGGATTATAATGCTCTTAACTCTTGTGTAGTGAGTCCTTATCAGAAGCACCGAGCATGAGAACCCTGGTGAGTGTCATTCATCACTCAGCACGGCCTCTTTCTGTCCACTCCAGGACAAAGTCTTTGCTGTGGCCTCAGATAACATGTAAATTGGCTTCATAGAACTAAAAAGGCTTTGAAGCCCCCTTGGTTGAGCTTTGGAAGATCTATTTAGATCAGCTTGAATTAAGTTACAGCCTGAGCTGACTGCTGGGATCCTGTCAGGGAGGTTTCTGCAAGCCAGTGAGCTGTGTGCCTTCGTGGTCCCCTTGGGGAGGCGCCACCTCACACTGTCAGCCCCTTAGCTTTTGGTCTTTTCCCCTTTGTTTTCTCACTGAGCAGTCACTTGCCAAAGTCCCTTGGAAGGATGCTCCTGCGCTTGTCTCTGCTGCTAACCTCATGCAGCTAGCTGAGCAGGGAAGCTTTGTGTACATGAAGATTCGGTGTCACCATAACTGCCAAGAGGAAAGTGTGTCTGTAATGTTGCAAGCCAGGTGCCCTCAGTGGCTGGTCCCTAGCCCTTTCTCTGTGCGCCCCAAGGGGAGGCAGAGGCCAGCTTCAGGTGACCCTGTCTTTATTTGGTCTGTAACAGGTAAAATGATGCCCTTCCTCCCCTTCCTGAATTATTTGGTTGTCTTAGGCCAACCTAATATATGGTTTTAGGGGGCTTCATAATTACCCTGAAAGCAAATGGAAAAAGAAATGAGCTAATTGTTCAAGTGGGTTTCAGCATATATTGAGTGCACTTGCCTGACAAATGAGTGTTAATCGCAAGGAAAGGAGTGCTTTTTTTATACTTTGTGAGGTTGACACAGAGCACTCTATGCAGGGTACATTCTCTTAAGACAAACCGCTTCTCACTAGCAATGCAGATCTGGGCTGTACGCCTCTCAATTTCCCCTTTGAAAAGCCTCACCTTGAAAACTGTTAGCACTGAGGTCGTGGCAGCTCTGTCCTGAAAAGAGGTTATATTCTGAGGCTGTTTCTGCTACATTTTGGGGGTGACCCAGGGAAGCTGGTCATGGCCCTCAGGGGACGCCACCCCCTCCCACTGGGGTAAAAGGAACTCAGGCCCTGCCCAATCTCTGAACCTTCAGAAAGGACTATTTCCTTCATCTGTGGCTCCTGCTGGCCCTCCATGGATCATATTTTTGTGTGTGCAGACCTGACCTCAAGACAAGATCTGGTATCACTCAGTTAAGAAATGAACCACTGGGCAACACTGGGAGATAGAGACAGGTAGATCTCTATGAGTTCAAGGCCAGCCTAGTCTCTATAGCAAGTTCCAGGCCAGCTAGGGCAACGTAGTGAGACCCTGTTTGGCAGGTAGAGGGGTGGGGAGGAAGAAAAGAAGAGGAATGAGCCAAAGAGTGTTTTGCCAGTTGTTTGTCATAGACATATCTCAGGAGCAAAGCCAGCAGAATGATCTGAGTTCAGGCCACAGGACATCTGAGAACAGAGATGATGGCACTCTAGTATGCCAGCCAAAGGAGGGCACAAGGGACTGAACCCAAAACTCGGTGCATCATTGCGTGTTTAAATTTAGAGGAGCATGTGCTCAGTACTAGTCTGGGGCACCTGGTGTCATCCCCGTGTGTGACCAGTGATTGTGGGACTAGTGTATGTAACTTCGAAGCCAGTCATATTTCTGTCCAACTGTGGCGGTCACAGAGTAACCTGCAAAGTCGGAAGGTGTTTAGAACAAGTGTGAAGGGAAGGAAACATGGAGGCCATAGATGTCCCTGAGGCCCCAGCAGCACTTGTGGGAGGTCCATGCACACTCCCTTCCTGGACACCTGGGACTGCCCCACTCACTCACACAGGGCTGGGCTCCCATGCATCCTGCTCCTTTGCACAGTCAAGTGGAGCTCTTCCCTGCTCTGCTTTCAGGAGCTGATGTAATGCTGGCACAGGAAGTCCTAATCCGGAATGTTTTTGTTTGTTGTGCTTCCTCAGGATTTCCTTGGATCTGGAGACCCTAAAGAAACAAAGATGCTCATCACCAAGCAGGCCGACTGGGCTAGAAACATCAACGAGCCCAAAGCTGCGGTAGAGATGTACATCTCGGCAGGGGAGTACACCAAGGCCATAGAGATCAGTGGCAGCCATGGCTGGGTTGACATGTAGGTTTCAGCCCCTGCCTGGGAGCACTTGGCAGTGTGTCAACTCTGAGTTTTGACTGACAAGGGAAAAATTGTTTCTCTAAATATCTTAACCAAACATGGAAATGACTAGGTTCTCTGGAAGATGAAGAGCTTGAACAAGGTAGCCCTGCCTTTGAGGAGCATGAGAAGTGGGTCATAAGAACCTAGGGGCATACACAGATGTCACTCAGGCACTATGTTGACCTTACAGGCATCTGACTCTCCCCTGCACCAGCTTGGTATCTCTACATCCATCTGGCAAATGAAGAAATCAAGGGACTCATGTGTCCTCAGAGGCCAAGCATCTGAGGAATCGTAGGGCTAAGCTTTAGACTCTGACATGGGTGGTTTCAGTACCCCTGACACTGAGCATGAGAGTATGAAATGCACAAGAAGAGCCCTCCTATCTGTCAGGGAGGGGGCTCTCTGGGAGGGCATGGGGCCTCTTTTCTTGAGGCCTTCCGTGAAGTGGCCTTGTTGAATTTTCAGGTAGAGACAGTTAGAAGGGGAGGAATATAGGTGGGAGCACAGTAGGCCAGCAGGGACTGTGGTGGCTCAAGGCCCCAAGGGAGAGCAGAGGAGCTGGAACAGAGGAATAGAAGCTAGACACAGAGAATGGAGGAGGGGAACAGTGGGGCTGCGGTTGTGCGGCACATCATGGTTCCATCTTAGGACTTGGCCCCCATCCTCCAGGGGGCCTCTCAGCTAGAAGACTGTGTGCTAAAGGCCACTGGCTGTTCAGGAGGCAACAGTGTGGTCCACAGATAGAAGCTAGTGGCATGTTCAGGCCTTGAAGAGGAAGACTGGTTGGTGTGTGGGCCCTTCACTAAGAGACCTTTGTGGTAACTTACCCAATCTCCCCTTGTCTAGGAGTAGTATCTGAAAGATGCAGGTTTAGACCTTAGATTGTGCCCCAAGTATTCTCTCTACAGAACGGGTGGTGCTGATGGGAGCCAAGCCGGCTCCTGGTCTCTGCTTCCCCAGCTAGTTTCTCGTGTGTCGCTTTGATTTGCAAGTGCTATGTATTAAGTTCCCCAGGGACACTTAACCAGTTCAAGGAAGAGACATTAGTGTGTTCTGTCCCTCTTTGGGGGCCTGCCTGGCTGTAACAGGCACCTTTCCCCTGGGAATGTCGGTTTGGTGGGTGGGGCTCTTGGGCTCTGGGGGCTGCCTGTTCTACCTTTCCCTAAAAACATGTCCTCTGGCTGCTGAGCAGTGTTATTTTTAGATGCCATTATTATTCTGAGCGCAGACTGACAGGCCTCCCTGAGCCCGCCTGTCTGAAATTCGGGTCTGTTACAGCCTCTTCTGTTCTCACACAAAGCGGGCTGGTAGAGTCCTCACCCCAAGAGCTGCTTTACTCCGACCCTGGGCTGCTTAGACCCCAAAGCATTGAATCCAATCCATGTCCCGATGAGCAGTAGGAGGACCAGTCGCTACCAGGAAGATACGAGTGACTGGGCCTCAGGGACCCTCCCTGTGATCAATACATTAGTCAGGAAGACACTGCCAGGGCTTCTAATCTTCCTCCTGGCCCAGGACAGGCTTCACACTCGCCACTTCCTCCAGAGTGTCAGTTGCTGAGGCATTGTGCCCCAGCATCTACCTTCCTGTGGGAATTCCTGACTGTGCTGGAGCAGACTCTCTGCACTTCCTGCTGTGGAGTCTTGGGCAGGGTGCTTCCCCTCTGTGCAGACCAAACTGGAGCCACCTCACCTGTAAAGTGGGAATGCCTATGCCTCCCTCTCAGGGCAGGAAAGATGGTTCTGTGAGACCACATCTGGAAGATCTCATGGGTCCTTCTCAGTATCTGGCAGTGGATCCCAGATCTCACTGGATAGATTAATAACTGGTGGACGAGGCACCTGAGGGATGGCAGAGTCTTCAGTGGCAGCCACTCAGGGATGCATCATTGCTTCTGGAGTGTGTATCCATTCTTTTCATAACTGCCTGTGGAGCCCCTCCTAGGGGCCATAGCACCATCATTAGTGTGGGGCACAGCAGAATGAACTGGCACAGAGCCTGTTCTTGAGCGTACCAGAGGCCTCCCACCTCCTCCTCCCTCAGACCCTCATAGGTGCCCTCCCTTCCTCTCCAGGTTGATTGACATTGCCCGGAAGCTGGACAAGGCTGAGCGGGAGCCCCTGCTCATGTGTGCTCAGTACTTTAAGAAGCTGGACAGTTCAGGCTATGCTGCAGAGACCTACCTGAAGGTGGGTGACCTGAAGTCTCTGGTGCAGCTGTATGTGGACACCAAGCGCTGGGATGAGGTGAGTGAGTGAGCACACTGGCTAGGTTGTGACTCTTAACTGAGCCCTTGGCCACAGGCAAGGGGGAACTGAGCAGCTGGGGGGCTAAGATGGAGAGAAGCCATTGCCTGGCAGTCAGATTTTGCCTCAAAGTCTCTGAGCCAAAAGATCTTGGAGGGCCTTTTCGCCATAACTTCCCATTTGTTCATTTGTTCGTTCATTCATTCCTTCATTCATTTATTCATTCACTGAGAAAACTGTTATTGCCTGCCAGCTCTAGGCCAGCCCTGTGATAGGCACTAGGCCTGTGAGGGTCCAGTGCCTGCTGCTGGTGTGAGTCACCTCTGACCAGCTCCACAGTCTCAGGCTCACCTCTGAAGTAGGGACACACCAGGATGGCATTTAAAAACCTGTGTGGCATTTTGGCAGAAAATGCCAACCATATTTTTTCAGATAGAAGCTACCAGAGCTGTTTCAAGGGCAGCTGTTCACTGCCTTCATCCTTCTTGACAGTCTTGACTCCTGTGAAGTGAGAGGGCCAGTGAGCAGAAACAGCCAGCAAGTCAGAAAGACAGCTGTCCTGGAGCCGAGGCTGGCTAGGCAGCCAGGGCAGAGCCTCTCTGTGCCTGTGCTCTGGAGAGTGTCACCTGGAGAGAATTAGTGGTGTCTACCCACCATGGCAGTCTCTTACATAGCCATGGCAAGGCACTACCCGAGTAAGAGCAGCCTGTCTCCTCTGCCCTCCAAATGTTTCACTTCTTGAGGTGACAGGCCATGGACAAGAAAGACAGGCTAGTGATGGAAGCAGTGATGGCTCCTCAAGGTAAACGTTAGCCCACAGCAGCAGTTAGCTGGTCTTAGACCCTCCGGTGCCTCCTCTGCTGCCCTCCTGGCCTGGCAGGTGGTTGAGGGCTTTAATGAAGCAGACAGCGAGTCCCATACTATACTGTGTCTGTCCGCAATCCTCTGTGACAGCTAATAAGCAGTGATGAAGAAGATAATGTCAATCCTGTTTCCTTAGGTGTCGCCTGCAATTAAAAGAAATCTGTTTGCAGCGCTACAGGAACCCACGCAAACCCTCAAAATAAAATGTTTCCGATTCTGTGCTGCTTCTGTGGTCCAGAAACAGACTGTGTTGTTGTTGAATCCAGTCGGTTGCATATTGCCGTTAATTGCCTTTTGTTTTCAAAGAGCTGGTTTGTTTTTGTGCTGCTGGGGGTGGTTGGAGGGGAGATGCTCTCCCCCTCCAAGTTGTCAGGCTGGCAAAATATGACATCCCTAACAGATTCAGCCAAGTGCCACATTTTCAGGGGCTGCGAGGACCGCTTCATTAAGAATGCCTCGACTCCTCCCTCTAGGCCTTTGCTTTGGGTGAGAAGCACCCTGAGTTCAAGGATGACATCTACGTGCCCTATGCGCAGTGGCTAGCGGAGAACGACCGCTTTGAGGAAGCCCAGAAAGGTAGGCCACACAGACTGGACTGTGTAGAAGTGGGGGAGGCTGCCGAGACATGGTACAGAGTGCCTGGCCCCTCCCTCCGGTCCCAGGACAGGGGCCTTCATCCTGGCTCGTGAGGGGTTTGCTGGTGAAAGACTTTAGAACAAGGACATGAACGTTGAAGCCACTCCCCCTGGGCCCATCGCTTACCTGGTCGGGACCCCAGAAGGTCCTAGATCTTCAGCAGTTTCCTGTTAACCTCTACAGCACCTGTATTGGCGTGCCTTCCCTTTAATCTTAAGGATGAGCTCTGGTGTGGGTAACAGTGGATGAGGAAACTGAGGTTGAAGGAGGTGAAGGAATTTGCCTGTAGTCCACTAGCTGGGAAGTTGCAGAGAGGTCATGAGCCAAAGTATACATGGTCAGGACAAAAGAGAGGATTGCCCGTAGTGTTGGGCACAGTTTCGTCTTCCTTTTCCTCTCCTGAGATAGAAATGGACTTTGATTCTGGCTTGGGCAAGCCAAGCAGTCTCTCTGCCCTTGGTGCTTCTGTTGGTGAAATGAGCCGTACACAGGGTGTGATGGCATCTGAAATCAAGGCCAAAGCAAGTATGGTGCATGAACTGATAACGTTCATCATCGGTTAGCCATGTGACTGCCTTCACTGTGGCAGGTGCTGGCTGGGCACTTAACCTGCATAACCTTGAATCTTGCCAACAGTCCTGCAGAGACGCAGAGGCTTCATGTGCTGTGCAAAGCTAGCGAGTGGCAGAGCCGGAATTGGATCAGGATCTGTCCAACTGGGAGCCTAATTCTTAGGCCTGTTTAGAAAGTCTCCTAATTGAAGTGGGTGGGTCGTATTCCATAGCATCTCATTTACACTTCTATATGGTAGCAGTTGCCACCTCCTGACACACTGCAGAACAAATGTCCCCCAGTTGGAGCTCCTTGGTTAAAAGCCCCTGTGAAGGACAGCATGTTCTCTACTGCCTCAGCATTTCCAGAGCACCCAGTTGCTAAAGTATCTGCATGTTTGGGCAAAACACATCAACCTATCCATCTGTCTGTGCCGCCCTTCCAAGAATCCATCGCCATAGTAACTTGGTACTCAGACAAGAGACGGGAGATGAGAATGAACCAAGGCCAGACCCTTTCCTTCTCTGCAGGCGGAGGCTATGGGTCATGAGGATGCCCACACGTGCCCAGTCAGGGCTCCTAGTCTTTCTCTGGCAGTCCCATGGTCCCCAGAAGTTGGCCACATAGTAGTGAGGGGCCCAGGAAATTTCTGTTATCAGACATAGGCATGATTGAGAAATCCTTCACTTGTTTTCACAAATGTCTGGTTTTGTGAGCTGAGCCAGATCTTTCAAGGTTGGTATCTGAAAGCATGCAGCTGAAGGTGGGTTCAGGACTGGAATGACTTCTGTTATCTGACCTTGGACATGCTGCTCTGCCCTCGCCTGGCAAGGCCCATTATTCTCATTAGAAAGGGGCCGGCTTTCTTCTTTAGAATTTGTCTTCAGGATTTAATGCAGTAGTCAGCAGTGGAGGTATTTTGTGAGCCACCAAGCTCCACAGAGCAGTGGGACCTGCTATTACCACCCAGGAGTCACAGAGTCTCCTTCTGGAGTGAAGCGGAGGCAAGTTCTCTGTGGCCATTGCCAGCTTTGGTGCCTAGGTTTTCTCTCTGCTGTGCCTTGCTAAAGTAGGTTGCCATTTCCCAGCCAAAAGGAGTGTATCTCCCTGTGCTTATTTCAGGATGTAGCCTTGGTTATTTATAGCCTGCGGCCTGAGAGGCGCATCTCAGCAACGAGGCACCACAGATGCTCCAACGAGTGGCCTGCCTCTCAAGCAGCCTCATGTAAGCCCTGCACAACCTCCCTGCTTCATGTCTGACTCCCCGTGACATGCATATGCTTTCATGACCCCTAGCATTCCACAAGGCCGGGAGGCAAGGGGAAGCAGTCCGCGTGTTGGAGCAGCTCACACACAATGCCGTGGTGGAGAGTAGGTTTAACGACGCTGCCTATTATTACTGGATGCTGTCCATGCAGTGCCTTGACATGGCGCAAGGTGAGTGAGCGACAGCCGGCTGGCCTCTTTCCTGGCCCCTCTCTGGCACCAGATAAAATCAGAAGAGCAGGGCTGTTTCATTAAAGCCCTGGGCTTGTTTATTGAGTGTGTTGTCCCTGAGCATGCTCTGCAATGGCACAATCTGGCCTGTCATCTTTCAAGTTTGCCTGGAAGTGGGACTGGCTGGCAGTCTGTCTTCTGGGTGGGAGGTCCCACCCTGCATTGCTAATTCAGAGCATCTCTCTCTCCTGCTACCTGGGAGCCTGGAGCTGGGCCCAAGTGAGCCCTGGCTTAAAAAAATTTTTTTAATTAAATGAAAAGATGAAGAGATCACCTTACAATAACCCACTCTAGAGTCTCCCTCGTTTCAGGAAGGGGGACGGTTTCAGAGCTGCTCTCGTTCACATGGCTTCCCATGGTGCCCTGGGAGTTCTGAGGTGGAGGGAAGGGAGATGGCCATGCCCAAGACCGTGTGCGTAGTGAGAATTCTGAGCACTGGAAGCAGAGGCTGCAGGGCGGCAGCCTTCCGTAACTGCTCGCCCCATCCTGCTTCCTTCAGGTCACAGCTGTCAGCTCCGTCAGAGCCACCGGGCCCAGGTGTAAGGTGGGGTTTTTCTGTCCTGGCCATTGATGTGCACCTCAGATAGATAGCTGACAAGCAGAGGTGCCCATGAACACAGACAGCCAAGGAAGATGCCATCTGTCCAGTCTTGTCCTGCCAGGCTCCTCTGGTGTGTCTCGGCCAGTAGGCTCCCTCTACTGCTGGACATAGCAGATGCTGGCCCAGTGGACAAAGCTGGGAGGGTACAGTGTGTGGTCTGGGAGAGGTCTATCCTCAGGTGCTTCCTGGCCAGGAGCTCTGCCCAGCCAAGACTCTTACCATCCAAGATGGACCACTCGTAAGCAGGGCACCTGTCCACCACTGCCCTCTTGGCCCTCTGAGCAGCATAGGAAGAAGTGATACTGTTTGACACATTTCCCCCTCCTCCTCTCTTCCCCTCCTCCTTTCCTTCTCTCCCCCACATCCTTCTCTTCTCCCCCTTTCCCCTCCTCCCTTCCTCCCCTGCTCCTTTCCTGTTCTTCTCCCATCCCACCCTCCTCCCCTCTGCCCCTCCTTCTCTCTCCCCTCCTCCCATCCTCCTCTTCTCCCTCTTCCCCTCCTGCCCTCCTCCTTCCTCCCCTCCTTCTCTCCATCCCCTCCCCCCTCCTCCTCCCTCAAAGCAGACCCTGCCCAGAAGGATGTGATGCTTGAGAAATTCCACCATTTCCAGCACCTGGCTGAGCTGTACCACGGCTACCAAACCATTCACCGCTACACGGTAAGGTGGCCGAGAGACTGTGGGATGGGCATCTTTGGGCCTCACATGCTCAGCAAGGGCCTCTGAAGAGAAGAGCCCATGGTGGTGTGATGAACTGCCCAGAAACCCTGCTCTCCTTGGGGAGAGAAGGTGCTTCCCCCTCACCTGCCATTTTTGACATGAAGCAAACTTGGGACTCAGAATTATAGTCCGGAGCTGGGATAGGCCTTTCCAGTTTCTAGTTCAGTCTCTGATGCCTCTCTCAATAAGTGAAGGCTCAAGTTCTCTCTCTGGCCCCTAGTCTCCTCTACAAAGTGAGAGGGTTGGCCTGATCTCCAGAGACCCACAATTGGTTGAGATCATTCCCTGATTCTTGTGATGAGGCCATGTTAAATGAGTCACCATCTACCTCATCCCATGTCTCCTCAGCACGCCACAGTCTTGATTAACCCACAGTGAGCTTATCCTGTGGCAGCAAGCTGGGCTGCACCAGTGACCCTGTCAGTAAGTTCCTGCTGTATGTGGACACTGTAGGCTTTATCGTATGGATTCACTTCATCTTCAACCGTACTGTGAGATACGTACATCACCCTCATCTGCAGGTGAGGACGCCCAGGTGCCACACAGAGAAGAGCCATAGTTAGGAAGTGGTAGAGCCTGGCCTTGAGTCCTTACTGACAGCAGTCTGCTCTCAGCCTCCAGGATGTGGGTTCAGAGGTGACTCTGGATGCCTCATGTCACGCTGATGTGTGACCTTGGAAAGTCCTGCACCTTCTCTGTACTTCACTTTCCATGTCTGTGAAATGGAGATGATACAGGGGGTATCTATGATGACTCTTGAGTTCACTTTGGAAATGTGGCTCTGGTTCCCGTCGTACCTCCAGTGAAGGTTCATAGCAGCTTTCAGAGCCCACTCACCTCAGTCCAGTGTCGGCTCTCTGGCCTCTCAGAGGCCCCGCCTTTCCTGAGTGTCCCTGCCCTTTGTCCATGTTGCTCTCTCACTGTCCGAGTCTCTAGGAAGCATTAGGTCCCACTGGGCCTGTCTGTAGCCCTGGAGCCTTTTCTCTGCTAGCAGCATCTATGGGCTCAAGGGGGCTCATCTTCCATTCAGGCTCCTGTCTCAAACAGCTGAAAAGCTATGAACCAAGGAGCTTGCACTCAGTTTGGTGTTGGAGGCAGGCCAGGCCCGGGCATGCTAAGTGGCCTTGGGAGCCCAGCCCTTGGCTCCTAAATTCCCAGTGTGCCTTGCTTCTCCTTGCTCTCAGTGTCTTCTCACCTGACAGGGAGCTCTGTTCCTGATGCACATGGTGCTGAGCTAGGGCCATCCTTGGGACCCAGGCTGGCCTCCAGGCCCAAGCTGCTTTCATGGGCTATTCCTCCAACCAATGCCTGTGTGTGACAGTCCCTGTGATGAGGCCTGAACCCAGTGGTGAGCAAGATAGAGTCCCTGCCATAAGGAACTCACAGTATAGTAAGAAGGACAGCCCCTCAAGGGAAAAGCCTTGAGGTGGCTTCTTTGAAGAGGAGGTCCCTCCATCAAGGAGGGGACAGTGAAGAAGAGTAGAGGGAAGGCTTTGTAGAGGCAGGCTGTGGCCAGGGCAGTTGAGGATTTGGCACTGGGCCATGCAGCTCTGCATGAGAGTGGATCATAAGATGGCAAAGAGAAACCCAGACCCTTCCAGAGGCCCAGGGCTTCTTTCCTGGGGAGGCAGTGCTGATCCGATGATTGCTCACAGAGTGCCTGGAGTCTTCAAGCTCACACCCAGGAGAGCCCATGGCTCAAGTTTCTCTCCATTCCTGGAGCCAGCAGAAGCTGCAGAGATGTAAATGGGTAAACCAGCATGGTGGCACATACCTGAATCCTAGCAGTCAGGAAGTGGAGGCAGGAGGATCATCCTCAGCTACATAAGGAGACCACAGCCAACCTAAGCAAAAGACCCTTTCTCCAAATATAAACAAACAAAAAGGAGGAGGAGGAAGAGGAGGAGGAGGAGGAGGAGGAGGAGGAGGAGGTGGAGGAGGAGGAGGACGAGGAGGGGAAAAAAAGAAAATAGGAAGAAAGAAATGTAATTAGGAATTCAGATGACACTAGAGAGAAGTCGCTGGAGAGAATTTTCTGGGCTCTGAACCAGAGAAGTAGAGTCGCTTCTCACAGCTTTGGGCCTCACTGGGGTCAAGACTGGTGGCCATTATGAGACAGCCTGGCCAGACCCTTAGGGAGAACTCCAGGTGGGAGAGAGCTGGCCGGCCTGTCAATAACTGGTGTGGTGCAGCCTGATTGCACTGTCAGACTCCCTCAAATCAGGTCTTTGCCATGCACAGCCCCGTGCATAGAACCTTCCCTGATGGGCTTGACTGTACTTCTGGCAGCCCCTGGGTGCAGCAGGTCTGTTCACTCCACCAGTGGTCATAGAGACCACCGGAGAGCCTGGGCCAGTCTGGGTATCATGTGCACTTGGTGGCACATTTTGAGTCAGCAGCTGTTGAGGAACAAAGAAGAGATTTGCTGGGTCATGCAGGAGGGGTTAAACATCCCGCTAGGTCATGTCCTCACTCCCATAAACGTCTTGAGCTCAGGAAATGGAGTGTCCCCAGGGACACTGCAGCGGTGAGAAGCACATTCTCTGGGGTTGAAGGGATAAGCCCTGGGTTTCAATCTCATCTCTGCCCCTTTCTGGTGGGGGTGACATGGGCTGTCCTTTATTAGGGCATCACGTCCCTCCCTGGTACAATGTGATTGAAAGTACATAGCCCACAAGCCTGTGTTAAAGGCTAGTGGGGCCAGCCGCAATGGCCAGCACACAGTAGGTGCTCAGAGCACCCACCTCCTTCCAGTGGGGAATGCTTTGCTCTCTTTTGCTGCAGGAGGAGCCGTTCAGCTTTGACCTCCCTGAGACCCTCTTCAACATCTCCAAGTTCTTGCTGCACAGCCTGACCAAGGCCACCCCCTTGGGCATCTCAAAAGTGTATCCTCCCCCGCCACCCTCCCAGCCTTGTGTCTAATGGCCTCAGTTCTTCACAGAGCACTTTGTTGGCAGAAGCGCCCTCTCTCAGCAGCCACTGGGGAGTGGAGAGAGGCTGAGCTGGGCAGCTGAGTGCCCAGTGCCAAGGGGAGATTAGCTTCCAGGGCTGTCTAGCGGCACCTGGCCTGCCCTTCTGGCCAGCACCTTACCCCAGGCCTCCCAGAACTCACAAAGAAGGGTGGGGCTGGGATCAGGAAGTCCAGGTCTGCCGACCTTCTGCTGGAATCGGGGGCCATGTTAGTCCAGGTGACAAAGCTGCCGTGTAGTAGGGAGGTGACAAGAGACAAGACCTGTTTCAGGATAGGTACCCTGTGTCCAAGAGTCAAATGCAGGTAAGGCTGGGCCTAGTCAGAGACAGCTGCCCAGAGGAGGTTACCTCCAATGCTCCAGAGTCAGGCAGCGGGGAAGATTATCGAGAGGCTGGGTGGTGTAGCGAGGCCTGTGAGGTGGGTGTGGACAGCCCAGCTCCTATGTGGGGTGCTGAGAGTCCCTGTGAGCCTACTCCTCCCCTGCCAAGGAGAGTCCAGCAGGGCCAGAAGCACAGAGGAGAAACGGTCCAACCTTTGACGGGCCCTTGCCCTGTCCTCATCCGGCTGGTCCACCTGGCTCCTGGAGGACACCCTCCCAGAAAAGCACCCCAGCTCACCTTGAAGAGCTCATTCCTGGAGGGTCCAGACTCACCGTTTACTCCTCAGGGAAACACCCCAAACAAATGGCCTTCACTGTGATAACCCTTTCACTGGCAGGTCAGGCTCAGCAAGGGAGTGCCACAGCTCCCCACAGGACCTGGATCTAACTTGCCTTAAAGTTCTGTTGAGTCAGCGTCTTGGCTAACTTGAGTGTCGAGCCTTCCCTGGTGGTGTCCACTGGAAACACGGAAGCGGCGGCCGACATATTCCCGACGTGGAGGAGGAAGAGGGGACCAGCCAGGCAGACACCAGCACAGGTTGCCGGAACAGTGTTAGAGAGGCCGTACTGAGGAAGGAGAGTGAGGGCCGTGCACCTTGGCATGCCAGGGCCAAGCTGCTTCCCAGGGAGGCAGGGAGGAGAGAAGGGCTTGGCACAGCCAGAATTGGAGGTGATCCCACGCAGCATACAGAGGTTTGGTGTCCTCCAATGAAGGGCTCAGAGGGACCCCAGAGAGCAGGGGGGTCTTGAGTGCTATGTGGCCCTGTGAACCAGTCTACACCAGCTCGTAGGGTAGGGCAGGAGAACCCTGGTGTCCTGGATCTGGATTGGCAGGTGCGGCAAGGCAGGGCAAGCTACCAGGAGGCCCGAAGAATCTTAAGTCAGGTTATGGCTGGTATCTCAGCTCCAAAAGAATGAGACTGGCCTAGGCTGCATAGTGAGACCACGATCCCCACCTCTGCAGAGAGAGAGGCCAGAAAAGACCCAGTACAACCTTTGTCTCCGGAAAGATTTTTGGGCCTTGCCCTCCTAGAGACATAGACCTCAAAATGAACAAATATCTCTTCAGTTCCTGACTATGGTCTGATACCAGCACAAGATGCTTTCTAGCCCAGGGTGGGTAGTATTGGCTCCCTCACACCTCTGCTGTCCTTGACCTTGCCGATGGCAGGAATACCCTCTTCACACTGGCCAAGCAGAGCAAGGCCCTGGGTGCCTACAAGCTGGCCCGGCATGCCTATGACAAGCTGCGGGGGCTGCAGATCCCTGCAAGGATCCAGAAGTCCATTGAGCTGGGCACCCTGACCATCCGTTCCAAGCCCTTCCATGACAGTGAGGTGAGGGCGTGCCTTTGAGCCTGGTCTGGGGTCTGTCTGAAAGCTGGCTCTGGTGTTCTTGGGCCCTGCCTGTGTGCTCCTTTGTCCCTCCTGCTTAGCTGCCCTCTGCCCTCCACTTGGCCTGCTGTGCTCCAGCCCACCTGACTTGGAGCACTGTCAGCTTCTCCATGCCCAGAAACTCTCTCTTCCTTCAAGCCTAGCTTAGGGCTGACCCTCTTCCTGGGTGTCCCTGTGCTCCCCCAGGCCGCATCCCAACACATTTCCTGCAGCATCAACAACCCAGATCTATATAGCCCTGATTTTAAGCTCAGAGCAGGGACTTGTCAATAGGCCTGGGTTCAAATCCTAGGTCTACCACGTCCTAGCTGTGCCTCAGGCTTCCAGTGCCTCAGTATCCTGCTCTGTCAGATGGGTGTTTATAAACCCTTCCCCACAGGAGGGCAGAGGCCACTTGTGCAGCATCAGTGGTGTGCCTGACACAGTGCTAGAGCCTGGTGAGTGGCAGGAAGTGACAGTGGATACAGTTGTTCCCATGAAGACAGTATCCTGCTGAAGCTTGACTTGGAGGGAGTGTCTGGGTTAGTGGACCTCAGATGGAGTCTTCAGTTTTGTCTGTAGGCCTTGGGCAGGCTCCCCACAGCATGCAGTCCTTTGCCCTGGGAGGAAGTGGATGTGTGTATACTTCTGGTTCAGCCTGGGCAGACATGCGCTTGTTTTTGTAGGAACTGGTACCCTTGTGCTACCGCTGTTCCACCAACAACCCGCTGCTGAACAACCTGGGCAACGTGTGCATCAACTGCCGCCAGCCCTTTATCTTCTCCGCCTCTTCCTATGGTGAGCCACTCCCTTGCTTCAAGACCTGTGACATTGTGCGTAAGCTGATGCCACCATGCCTTCCATGCGGAATTGCTCTCAGCATCCAGAGACTGGGCCCAGCATGTCCGCAACCAGAAGCCTCACTCTCATCATAGTGAAACTGGGTTCATTGTTCAGTCTGGGGGGCTGCAGGAGCTGTCCTGCCCACCCCACTTCAAAGCAGCTGCTGCGGGGGGACATGCTCTGGGGTGAGTGACAGTCCTAAGCCCCCCGAGGCTATCCTCCAGCCCCCCCTGTCCCCACAGAGGTACTGCACCTGGTGGAGTTCTACCTGGAAGAGGGGATCACCGACGAGGAAGCTGTTGCCCTCATCGACCTGGAGGCACCTAGACACAAGAGGGAGAGCAGATGGCAGGAGATGGCCAGCAACGGTATCCTGGGCTCCAGGCCTGGGCCAGGCGGGGCAGGGACCCCTCATGGGCTGTACCAACAGGCAGGGACAGAAGGATTGAGATCCAGAAAGACTGAAGGTCCCCACGTAGTGAAGACTAACATCAGAGCCTGTAGGCACAAGGAGAGGGGCACTGTCATCTTCCTGTGAGGTCCCTACCCTGTTCATGAAGGCACCAATCCTGCCTCTGGCCCACACAGCTAAGCAGATGGAGTAGTGTGTATTCTTGAGGGACCCCCAGATTTCAACTCAGGCAGTCACTACTCGGGCTGAAGCTGGATGTCCACTCTGTTCTTGTGGAGGCCTCTCTGTCCCCCTGATTCTGCTGTCCGAGTGCTTTGTCCTTAGGTAGTTAGAGAGGTGGCTGCCAGTAGTGTGGCTGAAACCCTAGGACAACTGGTCCCCTGTAGGTGTTTCAGCATCCTTGGTGCTCCTCACTGGAACAGCTAGCTGGCCATTCCCACCTAATCCCTACACAAGGCCCTCCTGCCTCCGCCTTATGCCAGCTCCATTGCCACAGAGGGTAAGGTGGCAGGAATGAGTGGATTCTGTGAGGGTTCTTGCCCTTCACTCCACGGCTGTAACTGCTGAGTTTCTCAAGCTGCAGCTGGGCCTATGCTCTCCACACACAGGGCCCTTGAATGGCCACTCCCTGTGAGTCGTGGAGAATAGGGGAAGCAGATGGTCTCCGTGGGCACCTTCTCTCCTCTGGCCTGTACCCTCCTCCCCGTCTCCCACCTGGAGGCCTCTCCCAGCCACTGTACCACTCCCCCCGAGTCTGTGAGAGAGGTCAGCCCTGGCTGAGCTCCTGGGAGTGAATTGTGGGCTGGAGGGTGGTGCCTATGCCTTACTGGACCTCCAGCTCCATCCTTGACCAGAACCCTCCAGGTTCCCAGACACTGAGGCTGGATGAGACCGTGAACTCCCTAGGAGATGATGACCCGTTCACAGCCAAGCTGAGCTTTGAGGTGAGATGCCTCGAGAGTGGGAGGGTGCTGACGGGCCTGATGGAGGGTCATCAGTACTCTCCCCAGACACACAGGGACCCTCAGGTAGTGTGGCGGTTACCTACAACTTCAGACATGGACGTGGGAAAGAGCACTGGACAGCTTCCTGTGGTGACGGGGTGGTTCCAAGGCCACTTCAGTGCTGGCATGGGAGGCATGTCACTGTCAGGGCTGCCTGGAGTTGACATGTAGTGGTGTCCCTTTGGCCACCAAGGATCCTAAGATCAGGCCAAGGATACAGCACCCATGTACATCCCCCTCACAGCAAGGTGGCTCTGAGTTCGTACCCGTGGTGGTGAACCGGTCAGTGCTGCGTTCCATGAGCCGAAGGGACGTTCTCATCAAACGCTGGCCCCCACCGCTGCAATGGCAGTACTTCCGCTCGCTGCTGCCCGACGCCTCCATCACCATGTGCCCTTCCTGCTTTCAGGTACTCAGCCCACCACTGGCAGGCTCTCCTGCTCTGCCGTTCTTAGTGTCCCCCTTGGGAAGCTGGGCACGTGGGGAGGATCATGAGCTGGCCCCAGCCTGCCCTTTGCCGCTGCCCAGCTGGCTGCAGTGGACCCTCCCTGGTTCCTGCTCTGCCCTGCCCTGGATGAGGGATGATGTACCTGTGCACTTCCTTCAGAGCAAAGAGCCCTGCAGTCCTATAGGTCTGCTCTTGTCGGCAGCAACAACTCACTGCTTAGCTGTTTCTCCCCAGGGCTTAGGGCACCTGGCCCTGCTTCCCTGTGTCATGGCTGTGTCTCCTCAGATGTTCCATTCGGAGGACTATGAGCTGCTGGTGCTGCAGCATGCCTGCTGCCCTTACTGCCGGAGACGCATCGACGATTCCAGCTCGTGAGCACTGACTGGCCTCTGGGACCACCTGCTCCCCTGGCCTCCTTGCTGTCCCCACACTGCAGAGGAGAAAGAATTAAACCCTCAAAATGTGTCTGCTGCCCAGATGAAGTTTGTATATTGGGGAGGGGCCTCACCTTGTGTAACCACAGATTTCCTATTTATGGCATTTCGTGCCTTGTAAATAGTGCCAGGAGATGCAGAAGAGAACGTACATATATTTTCTAAGAAAAAAAAAATCTGTTACTTTTAGAAGGGCTCAAGTGTTCACGGCAGCCTGCTGGAGTCCGCAGATCTGTCAGACCGTTACCGTGAACACTTTGTCAACAGATTGCCTCAATAACGACAATTAAAGGGCTACTCGTTTTCATCAGTGTCTGCGTTTTAGCAAATCCTCATATTGTCTGCAACTTAATTTCCTTATGCAAAAGTGCACCTGTTTCTAATTTGATCGGAAAGGAACATTGCTTTTTTGTGCTTTTAAAGCGTAATCTAATCAAATGGCAGGAAGCATAAGAAGGGGCAGGGACATGGATGTTTTTGTTGTTGTTTATTTATTTTGTTTTAATGAGGATCCATTTTGACAAGAAACAAGATACCTGGCTCCAATGACTTGTCCTTGGAGCGCCTGGAGCCCACCCTATACACCAGTCAAGGGGTCTGTTTCCACAGGATATTCAGCCTTGTGGCACCTTCCCTTCCTTCCAGGGCATGAGGCATGGGGGTTCCAGCTGGGATCCATAGAATGTTGTGGGAAGGGTATCAGGCAGAATCTGGAAGGATTCACACACACTGGGCACCTCTGTGCAGCCACAGCCCCTGTGCTGGTTATGACTAGAAGAGCAGCAGGTGGTAGGGCCCTTGGGCTTCCGCCTTGAGTGGG
This sequence comes from Onychomys torridus, assembly GCF_903995425.1. NCBI lineage: Eukaryota > Metazoa > Chordata > Mammalia > Rodentia > Cricetidae > Onychomys > Onychomys torridus. The sequence goes on from NC_050445.1 coordinate 105,620,861, forward strand.
CACCTAGAGTTGTAATCTCTGAAGTCCTCCTGCATGCCACCTGCCCAGGGACAGGCAGCAGCACCTGCCTCCCCACCACACACACATACACACACACACACAGAGTATCTTAACGGGCAGGAGCAGGGAGATTGAGCAGCTAGGAGCCATGCTGAAGACCTCCTTGTGAGGCTGGTAGTAGCATGCCCACTGCTGGGATGAAGAGATGAGAGTAGAGTAGGCGACGGAGGTTAGGTGTGGTCCAGGCCTTTCCAGCCTCCCTCTGCCTCTGTGGAGATGAAAGAAGGAGCCAGGCAAGGTCCAGGCCCTCCCCACCCCTCTGCCTCTGTGGCGATGATGGAGGGAATGGAGGAGGGAGCCAGACAGTTGTGCCAACACAACTCCTCTGTCGAGTGTCTAATTGCTTATGATCATGCATGCTCTCTCTCGCACTAAACATTTATTAATGTGTTAGGATTTCCATTAGCGCGTGCCTTGAACTGAACTCATTTGCATATGGCTGGGAAAGAAGTGGGGTGAGGAAGGAAACAGCGCCAGCTACCCAACAGGCGTCAATCACACTGACAGATCAGATGGTCTATGGCTGGTGGGGGGGTGGGGGGTGGGAATGGGGGCTGTCTGAGACGCCGGCATGCATCCTCTCAGCCCATCACACAGAAATTCAGGAAGAGTCCTGCTGGGAGCCAAGCCCCTGAGGCTGAGCCTGGCCACAGCTCCAGTTCTTGCTGAAGCATGTCTCTGGTCTGAGCGGCCTCTAGGGGTGCCCACACAAATAGTGAAACTGAGGCCCAGAGGTACTCTCTGGTTGAACAAACGTACCTGCTGAACCAAAGTTGGACCCACACCCTTATGCAGCCTTCACACTGAGCACCATGTTCTGCTTCTTCCCTACTGGATTCCATTTCCACCTCTGTACACAAGGCCCTTCAGCTTGGATATGGAGTTTTCAGCCATAGCCAGCATCTGTGAATGGAGCCCACAGTGACCCTGACTGAAGGAAGTTACAACAGGGAGCTGGAAGTGCCAGTTCTGTCAGGAAGGGGATGAGATCAGGGAGAGGTGTCGGCTGCAGCCCCAGAGCTTGGTAAGACTGTCAAGGCTTGTGTACTGATGCTGTGTGTCATGTCCACTGTGAGGAAGAGGAAGATGGCAGCCGACTGGCTGGGCCATAACAGGCGGGGTGTCTGTGGGTCTCCATTCCCTAACCTTTCCCTCTACATGGCTGCTGAAGCTAGGAGTCCCATGGCTGTGGCTCACGGGTTTGCATCCCTCTGTAATGCCTCTTCCCTGGCCTGAGCTTTACACAGCAATGACAAGGGTGATGGGGCATTGAGGCCACCACCAGGCAAGGCCCCCATCTGCTGTTGGCTGTTTTTCACTCTTAACTCTTTTGGAGGCCTGCCACTCAGCTCCCAAATAAATCACACACAGAGAGACTTATTCTTTCTTATAAATGCCTGGCCTTAGCTTGGCTTATTTCTAGCTAGCTTTTTTTTTTTTAACTTAAATTATCCCATCTATCTTTTGCCTCTTGGCTTTTTCCTTTTCTTCTGTATATCTTACTTTCACTCTTACTCCATGGCTGGCTGGGTGGCTGGGTGGCTGGCCCCTGGAGTTCTCCTCCTCCTCTTGCTCCTAAATCTCTTTTTTTCTCTCTTTTTCTTCTCTTTATTCTCTCTGCCTGCCAGCCCTGCCTATCCCTTCTCCTGCTTTGCTATTGGCCGTTCAGTTCTTTATTAGACCAATCAGGTATTTTAGACAGGCACAGTAACACAGCTTCACAGAGTTAAATGCAACATAAAAGAATGCAACACGCCAGGCAGTGGTGGTACACGCCTTTAATCCCAGCACTCGGGAGGCAGAGGCAGGTGGATCTCTGTGAGTTCAAGGCCAGCCTGTGCTACCAAGTGAGTTCCAGGAAAGGCACAAAGATACACAGAGGAACCCCATCTCGAAAAACAAAAACAAAACAAAACAACAACAACAAAATTCAATACAGGGTTGGGGATTTAGCTCAGTGGTAGAGCGCTTGCCTAGCAAGTGCAAGGCCTTGGGGTCGGTCCTCAGCTCTGGAAAAAAAAAAAAGAATGCAACACATCTTTGCATCATTAATGTTCCACAGCATAAACAAACATATTACATCCAAAAATAATATTCCACAACACCCACCCTGGGACTGCTCCCTCATCCCTCATCCTGACTCCAATCACCTCCTGAGAGCACAGCAACAATTGTGCTCCTTCCTGCCTGTGACTCACAGCGGCTCCCCAGTGCCAGCCAGCCCCCAGGCTCGTGGGCCTGCCCCCAGGCTCTGAGGCTACCCTCTGAGGTGTGCAGGGGTCCTCCTGGCCACCTGTGCTCCCGTGAGACTTAATTTTCTATAGATTCTGTCTGAAAGGCTGCTAAGGCTGAAAGCCCCCCTGGGCTCTGCCTCAGAGTAAGATGTTCCCCTGCTATGCTCTTCGCTGGCTCCAGTTTACACAGCTAAGGTAGAGCGGAACATTGCTGCTTCTCCCTGTTCGTCCGTCTGCCGCCCTGAGACGGCACAACACTCAACACAATAGAGTGGGTAGCGAACATCAGGAGAGGACTGGACGCCTGTCTCCTTCCAGGTTCCCTTGGCATCCTCAGCAAGGCCCTGGTGACACGGCCAGGAAGACTGAGCCACAGGTGAGAAGAGGAGGAGGGCCTGCTGACCCAGCAGCACTTTTTTTTCTGAGGCTTAAGAGCCATTAGCGCTGGTGGCTAAGTCCCTAATCCTCCATTCAGTGCCCTGCCACTGCCCGTACTTCTGAGCGGCCAACGTGGCTGTCGTTAGCCTCAGAGATAGCTTCCCAGGGCCCTGGCATCCAAGCACCTCACAGTTCTTCATAGCCCAGCCCCAGTAACCCACACTCCCGGGTAGCATTGAGAGGGCGAGAACCCAGGCTGCAGGTCACCGGACTCCATACTCCGCCTCCGCTGAGGGTTCCTAGCCTACAGGGATGGTGTGTCTTGAACACCTACTACTGTGGGCCAAGAGCTGAACACACAGAAAAACAGGCTCAGCTGATCTGCATTCCAGATACACGAATGAGTTTGGTTCAGTAGGAGGACAAGATGGTCTGCCTCAGTGGTTCTCAACCTTCCAAATGCTGCGACCCTTTAATCCAGTTCCTCATGTTGTGGTGACCCCCAACCATAACATTATTCTGTTGCTTCTTCATAACTGTCATTTTGCTACTGCTATGAATCATAATGTAAATGTCTGATATGGGACCCCCAAAGAATTAGTGAACCACAGGTTGGGAACCACTGGTCTAGCTGGTGATAAGGCAGATAGCAGATGAGGCAGGCCATGGGGCCCAGCCCCAGTGTGGGGAGTGGCGGTGGTGGCTGAGAGAGGAGCAGGACTGAGGTGACGAGTCCCATCAGCCTGCAGGGGCAGGTGTTCAGGAAGGGGTGCCACTGCGCTGGCTCAGGGCCTGAGTGGGACATCAAGGGGATGCAGAGGAGCCAGGGCACATCAGTTGTGCCGATGGGGACAGCGGGCCAGGAGCAGTCTGTATATGGTTGTCGTGCCCCAGGTTTCCCAGGCCCAACAAACGAAGGCCCAGAGGGGAAAGTGGGATTTTCCAGGGTATCCTGCTGACTCCGAGACACAGGCTAGAATCTGTGCCAGCTCTTGGTGACCACTGCTTCATCCGAGCCCATGTGACACAGTGCAGGTTCTCTAGTCATTTGCTTTGATGAGGCAGAGAGGCGGAGCCTCTCCTCTGGACTGTGTCGATGGGGGATGGGGGAAGGAGAACGGCAGTAGAAGCCCACAGAACTTTGTGGACTGTGTGGTGATAGCCCTGGCAGTTGCTTGCCAATCGAGTGACCTCAGTGGCCCACTGTGGACTCCAGGCCTCAGTCTCTGCAAGTGAAGATGCATAGGCAAATTGGAGCTGATATCTTCTTCTACTTCTTCTTCTTCTTCTTCTTCTTCTTCTTCTTCTTCTTCTTCTTCTTCTTCTTCTTCTTCTTCTTCTTCTTCTCCTTCTCCTCCTCCTTCTCCTCCTCCTCCTTCTCCTTCTCCTCCTCCTCCTCCTCCTCCTCCTCCTCCTCCTCTTCCTCCTCCTTTTTTGTTTTCTCGAGACAGGGTTTCTCTGTACCCCAGGATGGCCTCGAACTCACAGAGATCTGCCAGCCTCTACCTCCCGAGTGCTGGGATTAAAGGCGTGTGCCACCACCACCCGGCCAGAGCTGATGACTTCTAATGATCATCTCAACTCTGAACTTGTCTCACTGAAGCAACACACTGTCTAGACCCCAGTGTCCCCTCATCTGAGTGACAGCTCTCAACCTGGGAAGTATACCGGTTAACCCACCTTAGAGAGGGACAGCACTTTCCCAGGAGACTCGCCCACTCACTCACTCACTGGGGCAGCAGGTGTTTACCAAGTTCCTACTGTGTCCAGTCCACCCTGCAGGTTCATATCAGAGATCAGAGCCCAGGAGATGGGCAAAGCCCCTGAGGACAGCTTCCCGGCTGTCCCCAGCACAAGCTGGCTGTCAAGGCTGCTGAGGTGCTGCTGAGCTGGGCGGGGGTCAGGGGAGAACTGGAGGTGACCACCAGGGTCATGTCAGAATCAAAGCCTTCACCTTGACCTCATTAATATTGGTCTTAATCACCAAGCCAAGCTCCTTAAACTGCTCGAGGCCAGCTCCCAGGCCCTGACACACATGCCAGTGCTGGGTTCCTCTTCTCGAATCGGGACCAGCAGGAAATGGGGTTGCTTTTCTGAGCAGACAGATCTAGGAATCCCAGGTGTGAAGAGACTGAGCAAGAGAGCTTAAGGGCCCTGAGACTCAGAGGTGAACGCTTCCCTGACTGGGCTCCTACCCAGCTCCAGGGCCTGAGTACCTGTGTGCCAAGTGGCATGGCGTTTTCTCCCATCATCAGCTCTGAACCCTCACCTTCTCAGAATGATCTTCAGAAGCTGTATGGTCTAACTTCTGCACAGGAAGGGGAACTTTCCTTCTGTTCTATGTCAAGCCTTCATAACTGCTCCTCACTACCATCTCTCTCATGGGACTTCTTGCAGCCAGTGCTTTCCTGTCTCCTGTGGCCCCCAGAATGAAATCCCTTGCCTGGGACTTGGTGGGTACTCCAGGCACGTGCCAACTGGACAGTGGTCCTAGAGTAACCTATACGTGGGGGCCTCCGGGAGCCCCAGCTACATGGCAGAGATGCTGGCCTCATATTCTCAGACACCAGGCTAGTCTAGGACCAGCCTCCCCCAGATTGGCATCCCCAGCAGACCAGTACCAGCATCTCTCAGCCTGCACAGGGTTCTGAAGCCCTGAAGCCCCAGGTCTCTGGTCATCCTCTCTACCCCTGGGATTCACCCAGCTGTATGTCCGTTGCTTTCTAGATAAGGCAAAACTTCTTAGGCCCTTGCCATGGCCTCCAGGCCCCACGCACTCACCTAAATAAACCTGGCAGCCTGCTTCCTCATGCGGGGTCTATGTCCTGCCCCACCTGAGCAGGCCATCCCCATCTCCATAGCCCACGGTCATCCCTCCCTGAACTGGAATGTGTTTCTTCCTCTGGCTGAGTCTCGCTCAGCTCCAGAAGCACTCTGAGCAGGGCCATGGCCTCCTTCTTGATCTCCCAGGTGGCTGGCTCATAAATGTTTAATGAACAAGTGAGTGAGCAAATTCCAATTGAATGCAACAAATAGTTATCGAGCTGCTGGGCCTCGGGTGGGGTGGGGTGAGTTGAGTGGTAATGGACTGAGCTGTCTGTGCTCAGATCTGTCCAAATGAGCTAGTGTCAGGGCCAGGGGACTGGGAAGGGATGGGGTAGGTGAATTCAGGACATCATTGTCAATTGTAGTAATACAGAGAAATGGACTTAGGGCCCTAAGACCCCAGTCACAGCCTGAGGCCACCAGACTGACATGGGTGGAAAATTCCTGGGGGACTCTGGGGAGACAAGATGAAACACTCTTCCTTTACTCAAGGGCCTCCACCTGGTGTCACCTTGGCCCCGCTGCAAGCCAATTAGGTCCCAGTAGCAGCAGTGGGATTAGTATTCTTAGTATGATATCTCCCAGATGCTGAATCAGCCCCTGGCTTAGGGAGAGAAGGTCACTTTATAAGGGTCTGGGGGGGGTTGATGCCTGGAGTTGTGCTGTGGGAGCTGTAGGTGGCTGAGCTCGCCAGGCAGCCTCGGTCTCTGCTGACGAACAGCCCGTGGGGCAGCCTCGAGGGCCGCAGCCATGAACGGCACGGAGGGCCCCGATTTCTATGTGCCCTTCTCCAACATCACAGGCGTGGTGCGCAGCCCCTTTGAGCAGCCACAGTACTACCTGGCTGAACCCTGGCAGTTCTCCATGCTGGCAGCTTACATGTTCCTGCTCATCGTGCTGGGCTTCCCCATCAACTTCCTCACGCTCTACGTCACCGTACAGCACAAGAAGCTACGTACACCGCTCAACTACATCCTGCTCAACTTGGCCGTGGCTGATCTTTTCATGGTCTTCGGAGGATTCACCACCACGCTCTACACCTCACTGCATGGCTACTTCGTCTTTGGGCCCACCGGATGCAACGTCGAGGGCTTCTTCGCCACACTGGGTGGTATGAGCAGAGGGACTGGGGTGTAGTCTGGGAGCCAAGGGGGCATGAAAGGGTCTAGGGAGGGTCTGCAGCCTAGTGGGTCTCTCTCCCACTCCTCTTCAATCGCTATCATCCCAAGGCCTTGCTTAGTCATTGGCAACACTGTGATGCTGAGCTAGGCTGCTGTTCCGAGCACGTTCATCTGTTTCCTTTTGAGTAATGCAAGAAACGTGGATTTAGAGAGGTCAAGGGCTCACTGGGGAGCCATGATGTGTGAGGGTATCCTATGAGGCAGCTGAGCTGGGGCAGACTCAGATTGAGCACCAGGATGAGCACACAGGTCCAGGTCCTTCATGAGTGTCTCTGGCTCAGGTGACAATTGGATCAGTGTACTGGGCATCTATCTACGTGACTGCCTTCCCAACCCTGTTGGCCTCCATCATGCATGCCGGCTCCATACACTGGGAACCTCAGAGGAATCATTTGTTCCTGTTCTTTTTCTTTCTATCCTTGGGGGAGGGCCACAGTCTCATAGTCCAGACTGGCCTTGAACTATGTGGCTGAGGATGCATTTGAACTCCTGATCCTCCTGCCTCTGCTTCTCAAGTGCTGAGATCACTGGCGTGGACTATTTCCAAACATTTTCTCTCACTTGGCTGGAAAATCAACGAGGCTGTCTCAGGAACAATGGAGCCTGTTGAGCTGAGGAAGCTGTTGTTTGAACAGCAAAACACTCATGTAGAGAGGTGGCAGGACCAAAATTAGAGCCAGGGTCCCCCAACTGGGACCCAGCGATGTTGCCAATAGATGTAAGAGGAAACAGGAGAAGCGGGCAAGACAAAGCCCAAAGCCAGGTCTAGCTTGCACAAGTCCCAAGATGCTGTCTTATCTCCCCCTTGTCCAGGTTGCTGCCTTTGTGGCACTGTTAGACATCTCTGTTACCATCTGTGATCACAGCCCCCCAGTCTCTGGACAAGCTGGGGTGCCATGCTAGTCAGCTTGACTCATGGGGTCAGGCCCAGGCCACACCTGTCATCCAGAAATTCTTGTTGGTACCACTCCATTACTCAGAAGTGCCCCAGGGCCAGTTTATTTTGTGGCCCTTCTCCATAATGAGTTTCCGTGGGTGACATGTGGACCAGAGTCTGCAGCGCCTCCTCACCCTTCCCTTCCTCTCCTGCTAAAGCACTAGCCAGTGAGTGTGTGGCCCGAAGCCACAGGTCCAGCCATTCTGTGGCAGTGTCTCTCATGAACCGAAAGCTCTAACCAAACGGAAAGGCTCTTGGTTCTTTAGTGTTCCTTTGCTCACTTCCTCTGGCACATGGATTTTTCATCTGCCTCCGTCTTCCTGGCCAATCCAAACTCACTGCATCTCTAAGGCCTGACTCAAGTCTCAAGGCAGAGGCTTCCACGCTGTCGTCTCTGGGTTATTAGCTCTCTGGTCTGAGGTCAGAGCTGGAGGACTGATGACTGTTAACTTCCTTACAGGTGAAATCGCCCTGTGGTCCCTGGTGGTCCTGGCTATTGAGCGGTACGTAGTGGTCTGTAAGCCCATGAGCAACTTCCGCTTCGGAGAGAACCATGCCATCATGGGTGTGGCCTTCACCTGGGTCATGGCGTTGGCCTGTGCCGCTCCCCCTCTCGTCGGCTGGTCCAGGTAATGGCACTGATCATTGGGTCTGGCAAGGCCTTTGTGGGATTCCCATTCAGAACACAGAGCCCACGGGCTGGTTCCATTAATTATATTACACAGTCTTGCCCCTAAAACCATCCTGGTGACTTTCCCAGGCCAACAAGGGAAGAAAGGAGGGGAAGTCATGGTACAACAAGTCTGATTTCATCTCTAAGCCCCATGGCAAGGGGAACCCTGGACACCCCAACCCTTCACCTTGGCCGAGCTCCTAATCCTCAGCTAAGCCAAGGTCAAACTACAATCCTCTTTGGTTGAGTTCTCCTGGGTATGGGGCAGCTTTCTCTGACCTTGGACCTCAGTACCATGGGGAAGCTGAACCTTCCTAACATGTGTGGTGTCATTGTAGCCTCGGGAAGTGGGTCCCATCCAATCTCTAGGTCACCATCTCCAAATGTAGGCAAGATAAGATAGGGTAGGGATAGCAGTTTGGTACACAGAAGCCTCGGCTCTCCCTTCTCTCTTCATATCTCTTCCCCATCCTCTGGGAGCCCACCTAGCAGTCCTTGCTGAATCAGGTCCATGCTGCTCTTTCCACATCCTTATCCACTTGGCTCTGCAAGCCTGTACACATACACTCAACGGACAGTCTAGGGTTTCTGAGTGCAGCCCAGTGTCACCATCCTCAGACATGGTCACAACATCCTTGTTTGTAGAAGCAAAGTCCGGTAGATGGTAGCACACCCATCCTTGGTGTAGAACGCATTGCTGTTGCTAGGTGACACACATCTTCAAACTGCTGCATTTACAAGACAGGTCTCAGTCCTCCTCCCCAGCACCCTCTGCTAACTCACTTAAACCACCAAAGGGCAGCAGGCTGATGGAAAGGAGCAGTGTGGTCTAGTGGCAGGAAGCTTGAGAATTGCTCTCAGGGCAGAGATGGATAAGTCTCACCTGGCGATGGGGCCAGCAGATACCACACTTCCCAAGGCCTACAGGAGCTCCAGCCTCCATGGACCCCACACTTAGGCCCAGCTGAGTGTGTGTTTCCTTCCAACCTTATTGTCCCTTGCACCAACCCTCAGGTACATCCCTGAGGGCATGCAGTGCTCATGTGGGATTGACTACTATACACTCAAGCCTGAGGTCAACAATGAGTCCTTCGTCATCTACATGTTCGTGGTCCACTTCACCATCCCTCTGATTGTCATCTTCTTCTGCTATGGGCAGCTGGTTTTCACAGTCAAGGAGGTATGTGTCGGAGCCTCTAATGTGTGTCCCTAGGCCCATGCTGGGTGGCCAGAGCTGGGTGCTAAGGTACATATGGACCCCATGGGCTGGACACGGGTCTGTACCCCTGTAGGCGGCTGCCCAGCAGCAGGAGTCAGCCACCACACAGAAGGCAGAAAAAGAAGTCACCCGCATGGTCATCATCATGGTCATCTTCTTCCTGATCTGCTGGCTTCCTTACGCTAGTGTGGCCTTCTACATCTTCACCCACCAAGGCTCCAACTTTGGCCCCATCTTCATGACCCTGCCGGCTTTCTTTGCCAAAAGCTCCTCCATCTACAACCCGGTGATCTACATCATGATGAACAAGCAGGTACCTGGGATGGCCGGGTTGGGGTGGAGAGGGAGGGGAAGAGTGGGAAGAGAGAGGAGGGGGCAGGAGAGGGGTGCTACCTAGACTGCTGGCAGGCCGTGAGCTGTGGCAGGTTGGCAACCTCCCAGTCTCTGGGTAACCTGGGACTAAGCCCTCCAGGTGACCCGGCACCTGCTCCCATGAAACACATCTGACCAATCATTCTGGATGTCTGCTTTGCAAGTCAGCTAGAAGTCAGGCACACATGTGCAGTGGCACACACCCGTAATCTCAACACTGAGGCAGGCAGATCCTGAAATCCAGGTCAGCCTGGGCTACATGGTGATGTGTGTCCCCCTTCAAAACGGTGTGGTTGTGCACCTCTCTACCCCAGCATTCGGGAGGCTGAAGTAGGCAGGCCAGACGTTCAAAGCTATCTTAGACCGTACAGTGATCTGGCGGCCAACCTGGGCTGCATGGAGTCTGTCTCAAAATACAACCAGAAAATGTCAAGTAGTCCCAAGGCTGCGAGCGGAGTGATTTTAATGTTTGCAAAGCTGAAGGAGTTGCTAAAAATGTTAGAACTGGGAGAAGAGGGAACAAGCCATTGTTAAAAGCCAAGTTCTCTCTGCAGAAAAGGTTGTGGTCTCTGGACTTAGATTCTGGGTTCATGTCCTAGCTCTGCCACATCCAGACTGTGTGATGTAGGGAGTCAGATGTCTCCCTCTCTGGGCTTTGGTTTTTCCATTTACAGGGAAGGGCCAAATCCTAATTACAAGAGATCAGCCACAGAAGGTCCTAAGCATTCACAGGACACTGTGGAATATCATTTGATGAAAACCCTTGTGCAGGGTTCCTGGCATCTCTGGTGGTGGGGCAGCATACACTTAGTAAGCTCCCCCAAGGAGCCAGGCTTAGTGAGGGGACATGCTGTGGGTGGTGGGCTAAAGATGGGCAGGGTGGTGGGGCCTAGTCCTGACTGGCACCCTCTACCTTCCAGTTCCGGAACTGCATGCTCACTACCCTCTGCTGTGGCAAGAATCCCCTGGGTGATGACGAGGCCTCTGCCACTGCCTCCAAGACGGAGACCAGCCAGGTGGCCCCAGCTTAAGCCTGGCCAGAGACTGTGGCTGACTGTAGGAGTCTCCTGTCCCAACCCACCCCAGCCACAGCCCCCACAAGGAGCAGCACCCGTTGGAATGAGGTCATGCGGACTCCCTCTGTTTTTTTCATTGTTTTTAATTAATTTATAAAAGAAAACTGAGGCTCCCCACTCAACAGGAACAGCCCAAGAAAGGACATCCATCCACTAAGACCCCTAACCTCGAGTCCCCAATTCCCAGGGGCTAGTGGGATCTATAACCCTTCCCCCTAGCTTGTCTCTCGAAAACATGACAAGTGTCCCAGCTTAGGGCTAAGTGTCTAGGACAAAATGGAGCACACAGTAGCTGATTAATAAATGGTAGTTGGATGAAGGGAGGAATGAGTCACTGAGTGAGTGGAGATGTGTGTGAGAGGATTGATGGAGGGGAACATGTATGTCCTCAGGTGCCCAACCTGGCAGATCCAGTCATGTTTGGCTGGAATCTATAAGCGATTGTTCCTACATCCCTACCCTGATTTTCTTTCCCAATTCGCATATGGAAATCCAAAATTCCAGGCCCTGATAGCACTTGGCTGCTTCAAAGACAGAGAGATGGAGAGGGGAAGAGGGAAGGAAGGAGGGAGAGAAAGAGAGAATGTGTGTGTCTGTATATGTGTGTGTGTGTATGTGTGTGTGCAAATACTTTGTATATAAACAGCACAGCTGGTAGTTGTATTACAAATAATATCAATTAATAGATTTAATTAACCATCCTGATTGTCTCTGCTTGTTAGTGACTGCTTGGGAATTGGCTGGGCCCAAGCACTCAGACAGGGTGTTTCCCCCAGCCCCAGTAGACTTTTGCCAGTGATCTAGGCCTTCAGGCCTGCACAAGGCTAGATCTGGATCACAGAGATGGCAATAACAGCAATGTGGGCTACAGCCATTAGGACTGAGAAAACATTGAGGCCAGGGGTCTCAGACAAGGCCTAGGTCTTTCCTCCAATGTGGCATCCTTGGTTCATGTCTTCCAATCCTACTTGGCCTGAGACCTAGCCCTTTTTATTGGCTTCTGTACACATTTGCTCTTCCACACCAGCAACCAGGTAGCAACAGTTCCAAGCCAGTATGGAGTTCTAGAAGCCATGCTTATCTGCCACCCTCAGGGAATGGCTTAGTCCTTGATGACATCCTTGTTTGGAAAAGCTCAGAAACACAGTGTGAGACCTGGCCAGACCTCCTCCCTAGGGTGCTCATGAATCCAGTTCCTAGGTCCCTTGCTGGATATACTGTTTTCCTTGGCATTTGGTGTTTTCTTCATCCCAAAGAGTTTCGGGTTTGAGGTCAACAGGAACACTGGGGGCACCAGAATTGAGCAGCTTCAGTTTGCATCCCTTCTCCACAGAACCACAGCTGGGCCCCCAGCAGGCCCAGTTCTGCCTGGGGATAGAGGCAAAGGGCGGTGGGGGGGCATTAAAAGCTCAGCTCCTCACTTGGTGGCAGTGGTGGTCTGTTGCTCTCAAACTCTTTACTTACAAAATGAATGGAAAAAGGGAAGCTTCTGTGATCCCTGTCCACGGAAGGCTAGACTGTGTGGGGACAGCAGTCCAGGTCCCTGGAAAATGTGATATAGCAGCCTCATCTATCTGACAAACTCAGCTTGGGCGGGATAGAGACATGGTGACCTCTTTAAGCCTCTGTATCTGCACAAAGAAGAGCTTAGACCTGCCCTTGAAGGGATTAGATGAGAGCTAAGGGGCTTATGTGGCCAGCCCACTTCCTGGCATGCTTAAGATGTTGGTACACTCTGGAATTCTAGGCCTTGGCTCAGAGCTGCTCTTACCAAGACAACCCCACCTAGCAAGGGAATGTGACAGAGCCTCAGATATGGAGTGACAGTTCCTCCAAGGAGGAAAGGGTGCCAGGGCCTGGGATAGAAGCCCCTTAGTGCTGTGGTGGCCAAGGGCAGGGGACAGTAAGGGGTTATCTGCTATGCTGTCTCAATGGGTGATGTCAGTGAGGGTTCATTTGGTCACAAGTGACAGGGAATCCAAACCAGCTGCTGAAACAGAGAATGATCTCATTGGCTTGTAGACATGAAACCACCTCCCCTCCACTTCAGGCTGGCTGGATGTAGAAACTCAGACCTGTGACCCTTTCTGTCTCTCTCTTCTATGTTGACTTTACTCACAGGCCTATCCCTAGAAGTGGCAGAATTGTCTGCAGTCCTAGGACCAGCAATCCCTCCAGAAAGAAGCTTTCCTGCCCCTTATTATAACCATGGTGTCAGATCGGGTTCTTACTGGGCAGATCTAGTTCACCTGATTATCCCTAAGCCAATCAGCATGTCTAAGATAGAGCTTCATCTTGATTGGCCAGGGCTGAGTCACCTGATTACCTCTAAGTCAATCACCATGCCTGAGATGGAGATTCATCTTCTGATTAACTAGACCTGGGTCACCTGATCACCTCTGAGCCAATCACTATGCCTGATATAGGGATCCCTCAATTGTCATGTGTTCCAATACCACAAGATAAAGTTGACTTCACATATTAAGAAGTCTGTAGGATGTGTTTCCCAAAAGAAACAAGGGGAACAGGATCAGGACCAGCACAGAGGGATGGGGCTGAGATGTGCTAGACAAGACTCCTGTGTGTGGTGTGTGGGGTATCACCATGGCTGCCACAGCTCTGGTTGTTTCCCGTGATTTATGGGTTGGGGTGGCTGTTGATGGGGTACTTCAGTTGCCTGGTCTTGTCCTACCTCACTCTTCCATCTCACTTCACTGTTCTGTGGGGGTGTCACCTTTGCCCCTGCTATCTCCTTTCTAGGAAAAATATGCTTGTTGTCATGGTGAAAAGCAGCCTCAGCCTCTCTCCTTGTCACTTGTCACTGTGGGTATAGGGTGAAGATCTGGGATCTTCATCTTCATCCCAGGCTGGGATGTGGAGTTCCCACAGGGCCACTTGCTAGGCTCTGGATAAGCAGCACTTCTGGAGCATACAATCCACTCAGCCAATCACAGGCCAGACAGGTCTGTCACCCCAGTAAAGAAACACCACCTCAGATAGCCTGGGGTGCCCCAGAGAAACATAGTGCTAGTCCCAGGGCAAGTCTCTGGACTACCCAGGCCATGGCTCTGAGCTGAAAGTGAGCTACATCTCAGCTGGCAGAGGGTGAGAGAGTCTCTGTAACTGTGTCCATCCATGGTCCCTTTGCCTGCAAGAACATTGAGTGTGACCCCAGATATATAGGGAATAAAATGGGAGCACTAAAAGTCACATACCTACTGATAATCATAAAGAAACTTACTGTAAAGTAAGTCTTTGGTATATATGCAACTTTACAATTGATTAAAGATTAAAATAAATTTGCATACTAATGAGATGGGTGTGCTTACTTTTTCATAAGGAATTAGATCTTGGCTGAATATTTAGAGATGTAGGACACAGGATCTACAACGTTCTTCAGAGCTGGTTGATATTTTGATTTTCTAATCATCGATGCTGAGAATGCCTCTTTGCATAAATACATAGTATTACATGACAGAAGTACATCTAGGCTGTTTCAGAAATTGTTGGAAATTGTTTCCTTATCCCAGTCCAAAATTTACTGAACAGTGTGTGTGTGCATGCGCACATGTGTGTGTGCGTTTACATGCTTACACATATGCCTGAGTAGACATGTACATGTAGAGATGCTATCACCTGTGTGTATGAATGAAGAGAAGCTGGGGTTAAAGATGGGGGTCACCTCAGTTTTTAATGGGTCCTCATTCTTGCACAGCAGTTACAGTACTGATGAAGACATCACCCCAGCTCCCAAGTGAATAGTTTATGTCCGAAATTCAAGTCAGCAATTCAAACAAGTTTTTAAGATCAAACCTTCTAACACAATGCAACCCCAAAATAGATTGATTTGACCCTTACATGCTGAAGGATGATGGTGGGAAAATATTAAATGTCTTTGTTTTCTGCAATTCAGCTATTATGTTTCAACAACACAGAACACTGTGTACAGCAAAAACAAGCAAACAAAACCCTGGGGTTCACAACATCCAATAGTCTGGAATCTGAGCTGTGTTCCGGGCAGTTTGTTGGTGCTGCATGGTGCAAAGGCATGCACAGTGCAGCGTGCACAAGTGTGTTCAGAAGCAAGGCTTTGTGAAGGCACGTGATGTAATTACATCACGTTATTACATTTTGTTTATCGTACCTGTCGGAGAGGGGGAACACATGCGTGCCATGGTGTGAATGGGGATATCAGAGGATAACTTTTAGAAGTCAGTTCTCTTCTGTCACACGGGTCCCAGGGTTGGAACGCAGCTCATCAGGTTTGCCAGCAAGCACCCTTTGCGGCTGAGCCGTCTCACCCACCCTTGAATTACTTTTTGATTGTTGTGTGTTCAGAAACCTTTTACTGTTCTCAAAGTTCCGTTACTGCCACATTTAAGGGCAGGACCCTATGTGGGCTTGAGACCCACAGCCTAAGAACTGGGGGTCAGAAGGATCAAGGAAACATCAATATGAATGACACTTCATACAGCCGTTGTTCAATGCACATGGCTTCCCTCCCAGGGGTGAGGCCAGGGTTCAGAGGACCCTCGGTGAGGGTCATGTGCAGAGATGAGCTTGATGGAGGTCCCAGGAAAGGAGTGCTAGGGCTCTAGCTTCTCCCCCCCCCGCTTCTGTTGGTGATCTCTTAAGTTCTAGCTGGGTACCTGACAGCGTGTCGCTGCTTCCCTCTCAGAAGCATGCAGACTCTGACTTGTGCATCTCATAGAATGGAAGCGCCCTCTGCTTTCCTGTTTTCCGTCTTGCTGGCTGAAATGTGGTCATAGTGAACGGACTAGCAACAGTCATGCTGAATCATGAAATGGACCCTACATACCAGCAAGTGCAGATGGCAGAGAGGACCTGGCTCCCCTGGAGCTGCCTCACCAGTTGGATCCTCGCCAGCCAGGGTGACTTAAAGAGCTTCTGAAGGGATGGATGGCTTCGAGAGGGAATGGTTATTTGGGAATCACTGCACCTCTTAAGGAGCACAGAGGGCTTCCAGGTTGCAGCCTGAGCATAGGAAGATCCAAGGGCTTGCCCACTCGGGACTTCAGCCTCTTCATGTGTAAATAAAATGATGAAGAGGCCAGTTTATACAGACATCAGGCATGGCAGTGGCTGCAATGTCACTGCAACCTGATGCAATGATGGACCAGAATTAGGGAATAAATGCTCCAGTGTCCTGGTGGCACAGGAGCTGGCACCGTACAAAGCAGGGACACTCCGATCACCTCAAAGTTCAGGACATTTCTCTCTGAAGCTGGAGCAAGTCCCAGGGTGGGAGGAGAAGGTTCCAGAAGGAAGGCAGCACCCCACTGCCGGCCCCACGGAGAAGTCAGGAGGTTGGCAGAGGGCGCTGCCTCCGCTGCAGTCCCAACTTGCCATCATCTCCCTGTCAAGTGGCAAACCCCTTGAAGAATTTTTAGATTGCTGAGTTTTTCCCAAACTTCCTTCCCATCACAAAACTCGCTCCTGGCACAGCCTGGGAGCAGGGTTTCAGCAGAGCTCGTGGGAATGTTTACACCACAGAGTCTCTGCATTTCTCAGTTCTTGGAAACGCCCTGCAAATGGATCAAAATTGCAGCCCCCATTGGTGCCAGCTCCCGTTTGCCTCTTTGCCTCCCTGGAGCCCTTTTCCTGTCTAGTACAGGGCCAGCAACAATTTGCAGGTCTCTGTTCATTCAGTGGAGCCACAAAACCACAGCAGCAAGGCTGGAGGGTCTACTGTGTGCCAGTGTTGGTCTGGGTGCCACAGACAGCCCTCCCCCACCACAAGCTCAAGAGTCAGAGGCCTGTGAGTCCCAGCTGTGACTCAGAGTGCTGGAGGCTTAAGAGTTGGTAACTCTGATCTTCTAGGGGTCAGAGGTGGCATTCCTGAGCAAGCCTTACTTGAGTGAGGAAGACATAGTCTAGAGAAGGTAGGTGGGAATAAAGGGGGCCTTCTAGGCCTAGTGTAGCAGCAACCTTGTGCTGTGTGACAAACACATCCCAGAATTCACAGCTTAAGACAAACGAATCACATATCCTTTCTTCTAGCTCTAGGGACGAGCTGGGTGATTCTGCTGATGGGGATCTAGCTTCGACCATCTCTTCTGGGGATCTTTCAAGCATTCCATAGTCAAGTGAGGGATTGGCTGATGACTGACTGGTAGTTGGGTGACAAGTGACTGGACCATGGGTCTCAACAGACTAGCCAGGGCTTGCTCCCATGGCAATGGGATCAGGACAGCACCATTCTCTCGGTATCTGGGGCGCACGAGGCTAGCACTGGTCTAGGGCTGAGCACTGCAAAGCCTCATTGCATGTGGGGTAGATGTGGACAGAGATAGAAACTCCAGACCATCTGTGCATTGATTTGGCATAGAAGAAGCACAAAGCACGCTGTCCTGGTATAGCCATAGCCCATTCAAAGGCCACACGGTGGGAGTTTTAAGAAGTTTGTTACTGAAAGTTGAACACAGAGTCTCAGGGATGCTAGGTTCCCACTTGACCACTCAGCCACAACCCCAGCCCTACCTGCAGTGTGGCTGAATTGTGGAATTTCAGGGAGAGGAGAGTACCAAAAACCTATGGAAAAACTCAAACTTGCCCCCAAAGGAAGTAGGGAGCCATGGAAGGTTCTAGAAACGGAGTGAGATCTGTTTTCACTGCAAAGAACGTTGAGGGCCACAGCCTTTCTCAAACCAGACCTGGGGTGATGGTGAGCTCTGGGGAAAACCCAGAAAATAAAGAGATCACGCACAGAGGGAGACATGTGTAGGTCTACCTTAAATCATCCTCTGACCTTCCCCTCTCCCAAGGCAGTTGCTGATACCACACTGGATTGAGACCTGGGAGACATGCTTCCAGGATGGCCTCCTTGTTTTCACAGCTGTGGGCCATTCCATTGCGAACAGGCCACAACTGACTTAGCCTGCTTCTACCTGAAAAGATTTTACTTTGCCTTGAATCTCTGCTGATACTGGGGCAAAGTTCCTGTGTGTAAGGTCCCCTGCTTCTCCCCAGGGAGGGGTGGGTGCACCATGGGGCACGTTCATCTTTGCTCCTTATGATGTCGCATTGCATCTGAGATGGCTAACATGTCAGCCTCCCCCGGCTCCTGTGTAGTTTCCATACATCCTTGACAGTCACTGTGAGAAATACCAACATTCAGCCAGGACAGCGGCACTTGTTTCGATCCCTTTTGTTTCTGTTTGGTTTAACTCTTCGGGTCAGGGGTTCGCTATGTAATCCAGGCTAACCTCAAACTCCCCAGCCTCAGGGTCCTCGGTGCTGGAACAACAGGCATCAGCCACCCGGTCTTTACAAGACCTTGGCATATATACCGTAGCATGTTTCACAGCAAGGGAGGAATACACTCAGGCCTGTGTGATTCACGGCAAAGTTGCTGCTCTTTTTCATTCTTCTGGATGACACAGCTCTTCCTGAAGGAGAGAGGTGGAGTGGCCTGGCTGAGGGGGACCCCTTCCCAAGTCACAGCCCTGGTAGGGCAGATGGTTGGCTCTGTCATCCTGGCCAGTGTTCCAGTGTTTGGTAGTGTGATGGAAACAGTGACTTATGCCTGTCTCAATGTGAGTGTCTTTGAATGCCAAGGACACTGAGGACAGTGGCCATCAGCCGATGCAATATGAGAGCTTGTCACAGCCTCCTCCGGCATCTCAAACTGTAATATAAAATCTAAAACATCAGAATCACACAGAAGGAACGAGCAGACTGAGAGCCTTCCTGGACCAGGCGAGGCCACTGCCTCAAAGTGATCCCGTCCTGTGGGCCCAATCGCTACTAAGTGAAAAACTGAGGCCTGCAGTTGTTTGGGAACATAGCAGACAGCCCCCTGCCCACTTGGTGGGATTAAGGGACCCTTGTGGGCACCCCCACAATGTGGGTGTATCCCCAGTCACTGCCAGCACTACCAGCTAGGTAGGATACAGTGACTCTGTCTCCTTATTTTCCCTTGGCCTCAGGTCCCACAGGGCTGAGGCAGGGTGCTCCGTTTGGAGAGTGAGCCTCCCTCTCCAGGCCAGATTGGCCTTATCCACTGCTCAGGTGGTGAGCGGGTTGGTCATTGGTTTGCAGGCAGTGAGAGGTATTTAAGGCGAGAGGTTTGGCAGCTGGTAGGTGAGTGAGCACCAGGCCTGCCGCTGCCTGTGCCATGGCTCCGGGAAGCGTCTCCAGTGCTTCTTTCTCCTCCTCTCCCTCTAGGGACACATCGCCTTCTGGGTCACCTGAGTTCCATGGGACTGACAAACCAGGTAAACAGGAGTGGAATTCTGTCCAGTTTAGGCTAAGGTCCCTGGAAGCCGAGTGTCAAGAGCTGGGAAGGCGCATGCAGCTGTAGAGACCAGTTCCCACCACACAGATGGGGGACCCGGTCATGGAGGCAGATGGTCCTGGGGGCACAGTTGGATAACCCCATCTCCTGGCTTGGGACTCTCCATGAAGCCTCCACATGCAAGCTGCCAGTGGCCCTGCTGTAGGAGTTCTTAGCAGCTTGTCGTTTCATCTGGCTTTTGCTTTCTACTTAAAAACTTGCTTTTGAGTCTGAATTCTGTGAGTCATTCTGATAGCATCATTTCTGAGTTTAAATCATGCCCCTGCGGCTGGTAGCTCCTCCCACCCCCACTTCTCCTCCTCTCCTTTACAGCTTATCAAAAGCAACAACCCATTGCAAAAGATTCCCGGACTGCATGGCTCCCCCATGTTCAGCATGCAGCGACCTTTAGTATGTCATCCTGTGATTCCAGTACCACATCCTGTTTTAGAATTCAGTCACTTCCTAAGAAGAAAAGCTGAGCTGTAGCTCTTAGCAACCACTCCCCAGCCGCCTCACTGCACCTGTGTCTGTGGGCTCGCGTCATCTGTACACAGCTTTCAGACTGGCTTTTCTGCTTGTTTATATTTTTTAAGTATTTCCTGTTGTAGCAGCTGACAGGCCAGTCCTCTTTGTGGCCAGGTAGTATTCCAGTGTGTCTACATGTGTGGTCACAGGCATCTGAGTTGCTTCCACGTTTGGGCTGTAAGGAATAAACACTCATGCACACTGCTGGCGGGCTAGGGACGGAGCCCAGGGCCTGGTGCACACTCCGCGTCAATCTACCACTGTGGCCCTGCCTCTTCACCCTCACGCACCCGTCTTTCCTTACATTTTCACTTTTGGGGGGACATATTTCTAGGGATGTGATTGTTTCTACTTGTTCTTTTCCCAAAATAAGTTTCCTTTAAAAGATTATTTGTGTAAGCTGGACATGATGGCATACACTTGGGAGGTAGAGACAGGGTGGATCTGAGTTCAAAACCAACCTGGTTTACAGATTGAGTTCCAGACCAGCAAGAGCTACATAGTGAGACCCTGTCTCAGTCCCCTTCCCCAGTTATCTGTGTGTGTACAGACATACATATGGAGGCCGGAGGACAACCTTGTGGAGTTGGTTTTCTCCTTCCATGGTGAGTTCCAGGGGATTGGACTCGGCTCATCAGGCTTGGCAGCAAGCTCCTTTATCTGCTGAGCCAGCAAGCTCCAGGAAGTAGTACTGGAGCTTTCTTTGTACTTTCATTAATCCATCAATGAGGCCATTTTAAGCATATATATCCTTTGAGTGTGAGCATATTCCCCTGACTCCCCTTCCCCTCCCCCTTCTCACAGTTCTCTTTGCCCCCAGATAGTTTCACTTCCACCTTCATCCTATCTGTGGACACAAGATTTTACAGCTGCGGAATCCCGGACCCACAGATGATGCCAATGTCTGGCTAGGCTGAAAGCAAAAGCAGGCTGGGAGCAACTGAGTTCCTCCCCTGTGCCCATCAAGCTCAGCCATCCTCAGCTGTGGCTGCTTTGCCCACCTACCAGTCTACCTCAGACACATGCCAGGCCCAGCATTTCAGCTGGAAACAGTCCAGGGTTGATTTCCAGAGGATATGAACCTTTAAGAAGTGATGTCAGGCCTAGGGTGTAGCTCGGCCCCAGAGCACTTGCCTGGCATGCGTGCACAAAACCCCCAGTTGCATCATAAGTGCTGTGAAAACAATGAAATTGTAATCCCGTTAGCACACCCAAATCAGAACCATCTTCCCCCCAGAATTTATGACTCTTTGGTTGCTTTATTTCTTTGTCCAATTGGATTTTGTTTGTGTACATCTTATTTTTGAGGTATCACCTCGTTTAGTAGCCCTAAGCTGGCCTGGAAATAGCAATCCTTTCACCTCAGTGTCTGGAGTCCTGGGGTGACAGGTGTGTCCCCAGCATACCTGGATTTCCAGGGGGGTGGTTTTGAGTCCTCCTGAGTCTCAGCAGGGCCCTGCAGCATTTGGTCTAGAGGTTGCTTCCCCAGTGTTCTCATTCCCAGGGTCCTTGGTGCCTTTTCTTTTGGTGCCTTTTCTTGTGTGTGAACTAAGTGGGCCTCACTGAGCTTCCTGATTGCTTCTCTGAGCCCATGTACAGCTGTAGTCACCCATGGGCAGCTGCTTACCTTCCCCAGCCTTGCCTCTTCAAAGAGAATGTTTTTCAAAAGGAGAGGAACTTGGTGAGCCCCATAGGGCCAGGGGTCAGTGTAAAGCTTGCAGACTGGCGACCAGTAACACGGAGCTGGTTTTTAGTGTGCGCTTTGCCCCACCACTGTCAGGCCTTGATTGAGGTGGAGGGCAGTCTGGGTGATGCCCTGCGGTCTCTCCTCCAGGTCCAAATCCCAGGAGAGTCCCGGTAAGCCGACGGAACCCGACAATGCTCCGCATGGTGCTGGAGGCGCTGCAGGCCAGGGAGAAGAGCCAGGGCACGTCAGTTGTAGCCATCAAGCTCTACATCCTACATAAGTACCCCACAGTGGATGTCACCCGCTTCAAGTACCTGTTGAAGCAGGCCCTGGACACTGGCATGCGCCGAGGCCTCCTCACCAGGCCTGCCAACTCCAAGGCCAAGGGTGCCACTGGCAGTTTCAAAGTGAGCTACAAACAAGGAGGGGGAGGCCTTGGTGCAAGGTTTAAACAGGAGACCCTTAGCACATGCTGCTTCTCACCCCAGCCCACCCCTCCACAGCCCTTCTGTGTGGTCTGGGAATCCTGCACAGTATCAGGGTCTGAGTATGGCTTACCTGTCTGTGTCTGCTACATAGCCACCGATCCATAGCTTCTAGAGGAGACTATGGGACAGTCTCTACTAACCACGTGTGGTGCCCACCTCAGGAAGTCCTAACACTGGGAACTCTGCTGGGGCCTAGTTGGAGTGTGGGAGGCAGGTGGTTCAACAGAGCCTCAATTGCACAGGCCTGCGGGAAGCTGGGAACCAGGCCATCTCCCCTCTCAGCCTGTTTTCTTGGAGACATCAAGGAGAGATGGGGCTTCAGGAAGTAGGGGCAGAGAGGGTGAGGCAGAGTGAGGCTTGGGGCTAAGTGGGTGAGAGGTAGAGGGCAGATCAGATCCTTGGAAGTAAGTGGGGGGGGGGCACTCCAGATTAATACCAGGTGCAGTGTGTGAGAGCAGCAGAGGTGTGTGCACGTCTCCCTCATCCCACCACTTTTCTCAATCCTTCAGTTGGGAACGTGGCCCCTGTGGTGTCCTATGTGAGGCACAGGGATACCCAGAACTACTTTTCTCATCCACAACCCCACACTCTGTCTTTAGCTAGTTCCCAAGTCCAAGAAAAAGAGAACCTGTTCCTCAATAGCCCGAAGGGGAGCCACAGATGCCAAGAAGACAGGTCCCAAGAAGCCTACGGAGCTGAAGACAGACCACGCTGGTAATGCCAAGATAGAAAAGATTGTTCTAAAAAAACCGGGCCCGAAGACGAAGGCTTGTTCCTATCCAGCAGCCACCTTGGAGAAGGCTCCTAAGAAAGTCAGCAAGGCAAAACTGGGAGAGGTCAGAAAGGCCCCCCTAAAACCAGACAAAGCCACAGGGGCCCCTTCCACTGCCAACAAGATAGACCAGAAGGTCAGACACAGTGGGAGCAGGCAAGGTAGGTATGTGAATGGTTGGCAGGGACAGGAGTTGCTAGCAGCCACTGGGGAAGATGGGAGAGGCTTCCTTCTCCAGGGAGCCAGCCTTGAGTGTTAGACCTGGATGAAGTGGGGCGGGGAGTGGGGTGGTGGGATCCAGAGAGGCCAGGGCCCAGCACATCCCTGAGGTAGGGTCAGGGAAGGCTTCCTGAAGGAGGCACCCCAGAAGCATCTGTGCAAAAAAGGTAGGGCTTTTGAAAAGCTGCAGGTAATTGTCTGTGTGCAGCCGAGTCAGAAGTCCAAGGAAGTTTTGAATAGTCTAGGCTCCCCTGAGGGCGGTGAGCAGCCATAGAAGGGTTCTGGCAAAAGCACTGAGTGAGAATTTGAGACAATCAACGAAGCTGATTAATCCTAGCACTTGGTGATGCAGAGGCAGGAGGACCAGAAGTTCAAGGCTTCTTTAGGTTTATATCAAGTTTGAAATCAGCCTGGGCTACATGACACCTGTCTCAACCCAACCTACCCTCCTGCAAAAGTCAATAAACATAGAAGTACTGCCATCGGCAGGTAGGCAACAAAGCTCATGGGGCAGCTCTTCCTGCTCCCTGCATGGGGAGGCAGTCCAATTCCAATGTTCCCATAGAGAATAGCATCTTATTCAAATTGGGACCTGTTGAGACTCAGGGGTAAAACAACTGGCCTAGGTCACATGGCCTTCAGTTGTCCGCGTAATGACCCGGGACCTAAGCAGGCTGGGAACTCTAGAGCCTCTGGACCCTTTGCTCCTCACCACTCCCTCCATTTTCTAGAAGCAGAGGCCTATAGGAAAACCAAAGGTGTGTGTGAGAAATCAGAGCCCTCGGCCAGTAAGGTAGGTAGGTGCCTGTTCCCCCCTGGGTCTCAAGTCTTACCAGGCTTGCTTTGTGGGTTCTGGGAGGTGAGCTCGAGTCTTTGTGCTCGTGAAGTGAGCACTCTACTGGCGAGCATCTTCCTACCACTGGGCTTGCTTTCTTACAGGTCCAGAATAGTGTTGCTTCCCTTGCCAAAAGGAAGATGGCAGCCACGGCCCACACTGAGACAGTTGTTCAGGGGGCTAGGATGGCTCACAAGACCAAAGCACCTGCTCCTCCCCAGGACACGGGATACAAAGCACAACCCACACATAGGGTCAGGAGAACAAAGACCCCCGAGAACTCCAAAAGGCCTGGGTTACCCCCTAAGACCTCATCCAAGGCTCCTAGCAAGAAGGCCGAGGCTGGTAGCTAGAGCCAGGTTTGAGGAGATGGCAACTCTGAGCTTTTTTTTATTCCCTAACTGTCACAATGTTTAATCATAATTTATTTATCAATAAAGACTTCTTTCTGTTCACACACTGGTATGTTGGACACTGGACTGTAAGGCAGGAAGGCCTGGAGGGGCAGAGGCGGACTTTGAAGACTTGAGAGCCCGGGGGGGTGGGGGGGGGGGGGGATGGGGAAACAGTACAGGCAACGGTACAGCTGATGTCTCTAGAAAGAGCCTCCTGGCCGCTGAACAGGGGATGGAGCACTTGAGGGGCCAGAGACCATTGCAAGCTTCTTCCTGAGCTTGACTTTGGCCAAGCCTCCACCCAGAGGGGCAGATTCTAGCTTGGGGGATCAGTACTGTTGTCTCTAGAGGGGTGCAGTTCTGTGCGACTGTAGCTTATTTAGTGTATGCAGATGTACATGTGTCATGGTGTGTGTGTGTGTGTGTGTGTAGGTCAGATGACAGTTTGAGGGGAGTCTTCCTTCCACTTTGTGAGTCCCAGTGATGGAATTTGTTCGAGCTTGGCGGCAAGCAAATTTGCCTGATGAGCCATCTCACCAGCCTTTGGTGCAATTTTAGACAGGAAGGGGCTGCTAAGCAGGGTCCCAAGTCTGAGTGGAAGCATTTATTTTAGCTTGTGGCTTAAAGGGACATAGTCCATCATGGCAGAAAAGGCACAGCAGCTGGAGTGTGAGCTGGTGGCATACATCGTAGACAGGGAATGGAGAGAGATGACTGGATACTGGTGCATGGCTCCGTTTGCTTTCTCCGTTTTACTCAGTGTGGGACTTTAAATTTTGTGCCAAAATTCAGGGTGGGTCTTCTCACCTAAACATCTCTAGAAAGAAATGGCCTCAAAGACACAGCCAGTGGTGTGTCTCCTAGGTGATTTCTAAATCCAGTCAAGCTGGGGATCAACATCAACCCTTATAGGCCCTGGGGCAGGGGTGTGTTTGACATGCCCTATGTGGCCACAGTCCAAAGGGTGAGGACAAGTTATGGGGACAAAGTCTGCATTGCTTGTAAACCATCTGAGAGACACTTCCCATGGATGGGGGGAGTCGGCTCTGCATTGCCTGACCAGAGCGCAGCGGTGATGACAGTACAAATCTGAGGCTCCAGCTCATCCTGAGGATGCAGGATGGTTCAGGGGGCCAAGTGCTGGCTACATAATGAGGACCAGAGTTCAAATCCCCCACATAAGAAGCTGGGTGTGGTGATGCATGCCTATAACTCAGTGCCAGGTGAAGACAGGAGGATCCCGGGGCTCACTACCCAACCAGCTAAACAGCAAGCTCCAGGTTGAGTGAAAGACTCAAACTGTCACCCCAAAACAAACAAAAAAAACAAGGAAAAACAACCCAGGGTCAAGGGCTGGAGAAGTAGCTCAGTAGTTAGAGCCCTTGCTATGTAAGTGTGAGACTAGAGTTCGGACCTCCAGAACCCACATAAGTGCCAGGTGAGTGCTGTGCCCACCCCTGTAATTTCAGCCTCAGCAGATGGAGATAGTGTGCTAGCTTTTAGGGTTCTATTTTTGGTCACTTTGACACAATCTGGAATCATCTGAGGAGGAGGAACCTCACTTGAGAGAATGTCCCCACCAGATGAGCCTGTGGGGATTTTTTTTTTTTTAATTAATGATTGATGTGGGAGAGCTCAGCTTACTGTGGGCAGGTGGTCCTGGGTTCTATAAGAAAGCAGACCGAACAAGTGATGGGGAGCAAGCCAGGAAGCAGCACTCCTCCATGGCCTCTGCATCAGCTCCTGCCTCCAGGTTCCTGCCATGGCTTCTTTCAATGATGGACTGACTATAAGGCTGTAAGCTGAAATATTCCCTTTCTTCCCCAAGTTGCTTTTGGTCTTGGTGTTTCATCACAGCAATAGAAACCCTCACTTAGCTGGGACCCACAGAGCAGGGTGGCTAGCAAGACTAGTCATATCGGTGAGCTCTGGGTTTGATTGAGACTGCCTCAGTGAATTAGGAGAAAGCTATCGATGATTCCTGACATCAACCTTGGGACTGCACCTGCCCCCACATGCTTACTCATGTACACATATGCCTACACACATGCAGACATACACAGAAAAATGGGGGTGAGTGGGGAGAAGTGATTGAGGAAACCACCCCATGTCAACCTCTAGACTCTACACACGCACGCATAGGTCAATGTACCTGTACACACACACACACACACACACACACACACACACACACACACACACACGCTGGTAGTTTTAACTTTTGAAATTTCTTGTATTTCCACAGATCTCCCTCACACTGTAGGGAAGCCCACACCACCCACACAGAGCCAAGGCGTCCCGTTCAGTCCTGAGCTTCAGGTCACTGCTGCCACGGGAGTGAACCACCTTTGAGCTCTCCCTGCTGACACGCAGTAGAAATGGACAATGTCCCCATGGCAAATGCCTAAGCAAAGTGCTTGCCGCTGCTCTTGGCATCTGAACGTTGGATGATGGGGTTGCTGGCAGGCAGGCAGGCAGACCCCACCATAAAGGGTATCACAAAGGATGGGCCAGAGGATGGGGAAGGAGAGAGTGGCCCTAGGGGCATGGTGGACACACGTAGCCAGCCAGAGCACCCCTGTTGTAGCACGGATGAGGGGAGAGGAGGCTGTCAGTACAGTGTGTGGGGCCTGGTGGTAGCTGGATAGAGAAGGGTCATAGATGTGTTTGTAGTTTCAGGTCTGTTTGGTGAGGTAGGATGCTGCCACAGCCAAGAGGCTGTCTCAAAGGGTGTGTCAGAAGGGCATTCTCAATCCGGGGGATCCTTGGGAAGGCAACAGACAGCATCAGGGAAACTGAGTGCCTAGTATGGGCTCAGGGCTCTCTGTTGTCCGTGGCTTCTCCCCTGGAGTCCCACAGAAAGCTGTGTCTGGTTCTGCTGGCTCCCTGGGGTTTCTATAATGTGCCTGTCAGCAGGCCCCAAGGGGCACCCAGCAGATGGCAGGCTGGCACTTCCCAAGCAGAAGCTCAGCTTTTGCCTCTGCTCCTGCATGGTGAGGCCTGAAGCTGGAGAGACAGCCTGTAGTCTCTTGCCTCCAGGAGCTAGGGACCCATCAGACCTGCCCTGGTGACAAGGTGGGAATAGACCTCGAACCATCTTAGAGACTTGGGAGACCGCCCTCCTCTGTGGTGGTCTCCCCCACTCTGCAATCTTAGGCTGAGGATGCTCCATCCAGGTCCTTGCCTAGGTGCCCATGGCTGCCAGGCATGTCTTTGGGTCCCCAGACAAGGACTGACTGCCGACAGTTCATGGAGGTTGCCCACCTGGCAACGCTAGTGACCCTGGAAACCAGATCTGTGCATAGATTCCCTTCTGAATGTCAGCGAGCTGTATGTTAATGAGACGGAGCCAGACTGTGGAATATTTAATGACTTCGAAAGATGTCCCTGACATATTGTTGCACAAGGGAAAAGTCAGGCTTCGGAATGGAGTGTGGACTGATCTGCCTTCACTCCCAGCCCCACTCAGGCAAGGGTGCTGGCCTTATGGGGCCGGCGCCTTGTGTGACAGTGTTTCCCAAAGCATATTGAAGCTTTTATTTTCCAGGACTTTTTTGTAGTTGTATTTTTCTGGGAATTGTGAATCTCATTCTGGAGTCACACCTCATCAAGTGGGGGGGGGGGGACAAACACATCGAATCTGCCAATAATTGAAATTAGCAAATCTGTTCCTTAATAAGAACCCCCAGCATCAGAGATCTGAAAGATAAAGATGGTTTCTCCACCCGCATTCATTGCAGGAGAAAGCTATTTTTGGAGTGGAGGTTGTTCACTTTTTTTGAGCTGGTGAATTCTAGGTCAGGTCTTGGATTTTGCTGTTGGGAATTCTGGTCCTGGCTCACTCTTGGCCAGCACAGTGGGGACTTTTCCTTCTTGAGGGGATACTTGTGCCAATGGCCCTTGCTCAGGCTGGCTCTGCCACACCCTGCTTCTGGGGAGAACCTCATTGACTCAGGCCTGAGGAACTGGGGCCCCAGGCGGGTCAGTGTGTGCTACCCCAGGTCACATCGTCAGGTCTGACTGCTGTGGGAAGAGTACAGGCCGCAGCTGGCCTCAGGGAAACTGAGTTTCCTTGCCTGAAACAAGGGGTGTACAGGTGAAGGCCAGATGAGAGAATTGGAGTGAGTGTGGTCAGTTTTGGACCCCCCTCAAATTTGGAGGTAGAGCCATGTCTAGAGGGAGGGGCTTGGGCAAGGAGAAAGGGTTCCAGATCTAGTTCCCATTTGGGACTTTTTGGCTCTCTGAAACTCTTCCAGCCCTTGATGCTGTGTTCTATGTCTGCAAAATGAAGACCACGTGTCTGCTTCTCTTGGGTTTGAATAAAGACAAGGTGGGGGCTGGGTGTGGCTCAGTGGGAGAGTATGTGTAAGCCAGCACAGGGCAATGGGTTCCATGTCCAGCACAGTACAAACAGGGGGTAGTAGTACATGAGGTGGGGACGTCTTCCTGGGTGGCAGGGCTGTCCATGGGGAGAGAGGGTGCAGCCTCAAACTCCCAGCAGGCAGAGGGCGAGGTCTGCCCTTAGGCAGGAAGCAAGGCTAGGCTCCGCACTTCCTCTCTGCCATAAACGGGATGAAGAGACAGCCCCATGCTCCCCTCGGCCATCTTAGGACAAAGGTTGAAGCCCATAGGAGGTTTTCCCGGCAGGCTTTTATTATAAAGAATGTTCCAGAGAGTCCCAGCCTTCCCTCCAGCCCAGCCGCCTCAGGCTCTGAGCCAGTCCCCACAACTACAGAGGGTGGCCTGTGCTGGGGACAGATGCGAACTTTGTCTCCTGGGACAGTCATTTCCAGTGTCACACCGGGAGCCCCTGGGGACCCATGGGTCTTCTGCACAAGTGGCAGCAATTCACAGTTGGTGCGTGATAAGTTTTCTTTAATATATAAAAGATTTAAAAAACAAAACAACAAAAAAGTGGTGCTTTTTAGAAACACTTCCAGGAAGATTGGGTAGTCCAGCTACAGCCCCGCATCCTCGACTTTCTCCCTTTCTGGAGGACCAGGAACCCCCCAACCTGTCTCCTCCTCTCCACCATTCTGTGGGCAATGGGCACTGCCCATGCTGCCGCTGGCCAATGAAACAACAACAAAAAAATCTGACCCTGCTTGGAATTGTTGGTGGCCAGGGCCCCCTCTGGGTGAGGGACACAAACTTCTTGGTGGCTGAAGCAGAAATCAATCGCAGGCTCCCCTCTGCCAGGTGGATGAGGTAGTGTTCTGGGATACGGCCACCTCTCCCAATGTGTGCTGAGCAGCCTGGAGCAGAGTGAGTGGGCAGGCGCGGCAGTCCAGGCCGTCCTGGTTGGCAGGGAAAGCCTTCTCCAGAACTGGCGGTGATGTCTGAAGCCCTTGTCCCAGAGTCAGATCTTGGGCAGATGAAAGGACAGAGATGCCCCAGGGGTCGAGGCTGAGAGCTTTGGGGCTCTAAGAAGCCAGTGTCCTCCCTTCTGCCCAGCAGGCTCCTCTCTGTCAGCTCCCAGCCCAGGTTAAGAGGTGTGGGGAAGAGACCAGAGGCCCAAGTGGCCCAGGCACCGTCTCCCTGGCAGTAGCTTCCGGTCACTCTCCTGCCTCAGGCCTCGCTGTAACACTCATAGATATTGTTCTCCATCAGAGCCACCACCTGCTCAAACTTGTGCTGGAGCTGGGTCCTTCGGGCAGTGGGGTTGGCCTCCAGGGCAGCCATGATCTGAGGGGAGGTAGCCGGTCAGTTGTGCCATGCCTTAGGTCTTGGGAGGGCACTCACTAGTGACCTCATCAAAGTGCCAACACCCCCACATAAACCTAAAGTGAGAAGTTCCTTTTTATGGGCTGAAATGGGCAATCTTGGGTTGGGGAACTCACCTGTGGGCGATACCTCTTAGCATATTTATAGATCTCAGCCATGGCCACGTTTGTATTGAACTCATTCTGGTATTTCTATAAAGATGGGGCAAGAAGAAAGGGAAGGTTTAACCCTCCATGTTAGGACCCAGTCCACTCACTTCCCACAGCCTGCTGATAGACTAATTCAGGCCCCTCCAACCCAGGGACACACTGGTTTCCTGGACCCAGAATTCCAACTTCCCATATCTTCTGAGTACACTCCACCCTATCCTTGGACTTTGGGAAAAATACGTTGATGAAGGTGTACGCAAAGGAGGGAAACTGAGCTGCTCCAAAATTCTTACTGCGTCTCCTGCCCCATCCTGGTGGGTGCTGGCTTTGGCCACCCCTTGAGGCCAAGGCCATTGTCACTGCCTCCTTGCCTAGGCCTCACAGGCCACCTACCCGAGACTCCTCGGCCAGGTGTGCATTCATTTCCTGTTCGCTGAGAGGAGTCATGTCCTGGATCTGTTTGTAATAGCGCTGTACAATCTTCCGGTACTCAGGGATCTCCTTTGCATACAGAAGCTTGTTGGTGGGTGAGTCCTGGACAGGGATACCACAGCATTTGGGTGGCTGGAAGATGGGACTTGTCCCCACTGGCACCTAGAGGGTCTTAGTGGGTCCTCGACCATGGCTAAACAACGCTCAGTCAGACTATGGACCAGGGGGTCTTCTGGCTCTTCCTCTCTCTTGCATGGAGGCCCTGGCCTATAATGCTGGGGGCTGTCAGGATAGTGACCCACAGGGGGACTTTCATTTAATGGGAAGAGCTCCTGGGCTGTGTGCCAGCAGCCCTCTGCTGCACGCAGCCCACAGCCTGTCTTGTTTACACCCTTATTAGGGTGATGGGATTTGGTGGCTGAGATGGCTGGAAGCTGGTTCTTGGCTGCGGGAATGTTTCCCACCCTGCACTTCCAACACCCCAAAAGCACCATGTGCTAAGTATGCTGGCAGTTCTTTGTTGTCACGGAAAGCATGTGTGAAGTGGTGACATTTCCTTTCCCTTGTGGGCTCAGACTCCAGTGCTAGAGACAGGGTTCTGCCCTCACCCCATAGTACCAGCCTCGCTCTGCGATCCCATGGATGCTCATGGCCTCAGAGTTCTGGGCTAGCTAGCCAGGTCACCTTTCTTCTCAGAGGCTTTGTGGCTTCTACTCTCTAAACCAACATTTCCTCTGCCCTTGGCAGGTGCCTGTGGGGCCCGCTCTGGCCTGCCACCCACTCTCTGCCCACCTTGAAGGACTCACAGAGTTCAGGCAAGCCTCTCCCCCTACTCAGGAGTAGCTGGAATAGCTAACCTTGCCCAGCTGTAGGTCAGAGATGGAACAGGCATCAATGAAGGCCTGCGCGATGACAGACAGGCAGGCATCGATGTGGTCTGTCTTCTCTATGTCGAAGACAAACTGGGGGTTTTTCAAGATGTTCACCCAGAAGCGGAGGGGAAGGCTGTGGGGCAGGGGTAGTGGGGGTACAGGAGCTCAGTGAAGGGCCTGGGAGGTAGACAATGCTGATTCTCACAGCCCCTGCAGCCTCTGGGCACCTCAGCCTTCCCCTGCCAGCTACAGGCCAACCCTCACCCCCAGAGAGCCTCCCGCCCCTTGCACGCTAGACTCCTGGTTCTCATTAGTAGTGCCCCCCCCCCCCCGCCTGTGTCCAGGCTCCTCCCCCACTCGGCCTTGCACGCAGAAGGCAGGACTGATTGTCCTCAGGAGGACAGAGGGGGTTGGGGACAATCCCCTTCTCAGCCCTGCGGAGCCTGGGGAGCCTCCTCCTCCTGAGCAGGGAGAAAACTGCAACTGAATTTACACAGGCATCTTTTGGAGGGTCAGGCTGAGAGTTCTGAGAACTTCTTGGTGGGGTATGTGACCCCAAAAAGCTAAGATGGGCCTCAAAGGAAGCTCTGAACTGGGCATGTG
The DNA here is from genome assembly GCF_903995425.1 of Onychomys torridus. Taxonomy (NCBI): domain Eukaryota; kingdom Metazoa; phylum Chordata; class Mammalia; order Rodentia; family Cricetidae; genus Onychomys; species Onychomys torridus. The sequence continues at coordinate 105,652,817 of NC_050445.1, forward strand.
AGGTGGAGCTGCAGCGTGTCCTGCCATTCCCCAGTCTGTGCGACCTTGGGCCTGGATGGCCGCTGCTCTAAGGGCCCTGGCATCCCTCTACATGATGGAGCATGGAGAGAGGGAGGCGAGGGCAAGCTCATGAGGCCTTTGGGTTTTACGGAGGGAGACTGCAGCACATGGAGCTAAGTCTCTCACTGGAGACCACACAGCAGGGGAAATGGCAGACAGCATCCAGGCAGGCAGCACCCAGGCCAGCTCTGCCTCTTGTGCCTTGCCTACCTTGATGCCATCACATCATTTGTGCCCCACCCCATGGCCATCACCTGTTGGTCTTCCAGATGTGCAGGGTGTCAGGGTCAGAGATGCCTCTCTTCTCCGCCTGCTCCTCTAGGAAGTCAAAGAAATACTTGACGGCCAGCGGGGGCTTGTCCTCTCGGATGCTCAGGATAGCCTTGAACAGGTCATCCAGGAATTTCTGCAGTGTGCCCTGCAGTGAAGGTGTGGGACATCAGTCCAGCCTCAGAGCATCTTCACGCCTCAAGATTCTTTTATTTTTTAAAATTTTATCTTATGTGCATTGGTGTTTTGCTTGCATGGATGTCTGTAAAGGTGTCAGATCCCTTGAATCTGGAGTTACAGACAGTTGTGAGCTGCCATGTGGGTGCTGGGAACTGAACTTGGGACCTCTGGAAGAGCAGCCAGTGCTCTGAACTGCTGAGCCATCTCCCCAGTCCCCTGAGCCTCAAGATTCTTGAATGTGTTTGTCAATGATGCTTTCTTGGAGGGGGCGGGGATGCCCATCAAGACCCTGGGGCATAGTGGGGAAGGGGGATCAGAATGGGGGCTCTGGTGTTGTCCCAAGTCTTGGGACCTGAGGACATTAAGTGCTCCTGGGTCCTCTGCTACCCACTGGCTGGTGGAAAGAACACACAGACTTCTCCCTAGAGAACAGGACCCCCTTCAAGCCCCTACAGGGTGGAGATGGAGGCGGAGCCCACCTTGGTAGACAGCAGGCGGGTCAGGTAGATCTCTGGCAACACCTTCTTTCGATGGCTCTGCCTATGGGACTTCTTAGGCTCTATCAGCTCATCTGTAGGCAGCACCTGCAAGGTGGGCAGGGTTGGCACCCTCCCCAGTCCTCCCAGCCCCTGGGCCCACCCCTGGGCCCTCACCCACTCTGGCTTTTCCCAGGGCCTAGGAGCACTTTCCTGGAGGCCAGGGGAGGCAGAAAGCCAAAGCCACGCCCAGAAAAGCCGGCTCCCCAGGGCCTGAGGCCGGGCACTCACCAAATGGAAATACTTTTCTGTGTCCAAGTCTTTTACTGCAAAAGGGAAACACACAATAAACAAATGAGGGGGGTGGGGAGGGTAACCCGAGTCAGGGAGGGAGTGAGAGAGAGATGCCCAGAGAACAAGCTGTAGAGAGATGGGGAGAGCCAAGATCTGGCTTTCCACCTCACAGGGATCCTGGGACCCCCAAGGATCTGGGCCTGGGGCATGTGAGAGCATGGTCTGGAGTTGGAGGCTCAGACCTGGCCATGGTCAGGGCCTCCTAGAAGTGCATGTATCCTCCTGGGGCCTTGCTCTAGCTGTTGGAAGCAATCAGTTTGGACACAGCAGCACTGAGGTGGAGGGCTCCCAGTCCTCAGTTCCCCCCAGCACAGGCCAGAAGGAGCCCAGGAAGGCAGCTCCCTCACACACACCGCCCCCCCCCCCCAGCTCCAAGCCTTACCTCGGCCCAGGGTGTTATCCTTCTTGTCTGTGAGGCTCATGGCTAGGGAGGCACCCTCAGGAATCTGACAAGAGGAGAGAGGAGGTCAGAAGCCAGAGGTTAGAGAGGAGAGGGGGTGGGGTGGCTGGGTCAGGTCGGGCACCTTATAGTGGGCCAGCGTGTTCAGTTTCTTACGGCCGTCCTCCACCACTGACGTGTCGTCCAGGTCCCGGAGGACATAGCTCTGGGTGCTTGAGGCAAACCATTCTGGAAGAGAAAAGAGGCATGAGGGTTAGGGAAGTGAGTGGCCCCAGGGGCATCCATTAGCCTGGGCCACAGCAAAAGCAGCCGCATTTTCTCCTTCTGGACTCAAAAGCAGGCCACACCCCTTTGGGAGCCCAGCTGTTCACCCTAACTGTCCAGAGTACAGGGCAGGGCCTAATGTAGGGTGAATTTTAGGAAGAGTTTCTGGTAAGTGGTCTGACTGTGACTCTTACACATCCCTCAAAACCCAGCCCCCAAGCCCTCCTGGACAAGCATTTCTTGATTGCTTTTTGCTGTTGCCCACAGCTGCAGAACAAGGGATTCTTCCTCATGGGGAACCCCAGGGCCTTGACTAACACAGGGAAAGAGGCTGCAGCGGCCAGCCGCCAGGCATGGTGCCTGCCCTTGCCCACCGAGGTCCACGTCCTCCGCCCGCGGCCACTGTGAGTAGGGTACATTCTTGCAGAAGGCTTCCAGGATCTTCTCCTTCACCTGCGTCAGCGTGTCTGTGTCCATGGCCCGCACGCTCAGTGAATCCATACCACAGCCCTGGAAGGACACGTTCAGGTTCTGCGCAAGACAGAGAGGGGTATCAGCAAAGGGCCATCGTCATCATCAGGCCTGGTGACCCCAGCTGGGGAGGCTTGGCCCAGACTGGAGGCCAGGACAGTGCAGCTAAGGACACCCACTAGGGGACCAGTGCCCGGCCCCTGGCTCACCCGGGGCTTGGCCTCAATGTTCTCCCTCAGCAGCCACTCCTCATTGAGCGTGTAGCGGGCTTTCCCTGTGATGGCGTCAATGGAGCCTTTGTTGATTTGCTGCTTGATGGCACATAACAGCAGGAAGAACGGTTCACCTACAGTCTCCTGTGAGCATCGAGGGGCAGGAGTCAGGACCTCCTCAATGGCCTGTTGGTGTGCCACATATTCCCCGCCCCCTTCTCAGGTGTCTCAGGTGGCTGTCACCACCTCCTGTAGATGCCGACGCCCACACCCTCTCCAGGGTGTCTCCAAGGCATCCCAGCCACACATCCAGCGACCAGCCATCCTCACGGAGGCTCAGAGAGGGCAAGCACCCTGCCCAGCATTGCACAAAAGGAAGAAGTAAAACTTGAACTCTGGACTCCCAAGCCTGAGGATGAGGCCTTTCTAGAAAGCTGGAGCCTGCCCAGGTACAGCTGAGTGGAACCAGGACCCAGAAGAAGCCTCGAGGAAACCCAAGATGGATGTCTCCAGGGAGCGTCAGCCCAACCAGATTTCACATCCCACTCCTACCGCCCAGCCTCAAGCTGACCTTCCCCACCAAGCTAGGGCTAGGGCCCAGCTGTTCTGTGGAGGGCGGATACTGAACTGCCCATGGTGAGTAGGTTTGGAGGGAAAATTAAGTTTGTAATAACATCGGGCTGCTTTGGCAGCAGTGTCAAGGCAGCTGCCAGCCCTGCTTCCTGTTGCAGTGGTCTGGCCTGGGAGTCACCAGCACCCCATTGTCTGGCAGGGGAAGGCCAGGCTAAGGTCACCCACAGTGGCTACGAAACTTGGGTCCAGAGTCCACCATGGCCCCTGTGGTCCCTGGTGGCTCAGAACGTGGCTTCTCTCCTATTTCCTTTCTACTCCGATTGTCCCAGCACGAGCCACAGGGCTCCTAGGCTGCGGTATCATTTGACAAAATGAAACTAAAGCCCAGACTGGGTAATGACCTGCCCAGAACCACACAGCCAGGTTGTACCAGCAACCAGTCACAGCCCAGAACAGTTAAGGTTCTGGTTCTGGGTCCTGTCCAGGCCTTTGCCTTCCTTGAAGGATGCCTAGGTGGTCTTTGGACCTCTGCCACCTTGGGGTAGCTGGATCCTGGGCAGTCCCTCGGGGTGTGCTTTGTGATGTCCTGACTAGCCTGACTCCAGAGAGAGGCCCTGGCTGCCTAAAGCTCTGTGATGTTCCCTCCCCCGATCTTGGCTCATGCTGTACCCTATACCTGGGCTGCCCCCTTGGCTTCTTCCCACTGAGCCCTCGGGGCTCAGGGTGAGTCACCTGCTCCACGAAACCCTCTTGGCTTTTCCAATCAGTCATCAGCCAGACGGGGCCAGCCCCTGCTCTACAGCAGGGGCTGTTCAATACTTGAAGTTTTGCTTCTGTGCCCCTCCCCTAAGGGGAGGAAGGCTCAGGAATGCAGGGACCTGAAGTTCCTTCAAATGCTGCTCCCCGCCAGGGGAGGGGGCTTGAGGGCTAAGGCTATGAGGACATCAAGACCCACCAGCCTCTGGCCTGCCTGAGATGCTGTGTGCCCCTGGAGCAGGCTAGCCAGATCTTCGCCAAGCTTCCGTTTCCCACCTGTCCAAAGGGGTCCCACTGGAACGGTACCACCCCCGCCCGAAAGGGCAGACGAGAGGGGCCTCACCCTCAGGCAGCCATACATGCAGATGGACATCCAGTTGGTGAGCATCTTCTCTACCACCGACTCGGTGCGCCGCAACATTAGCTTCGGGTTCTTGGCAGCCGAGGCGTCGATGAGATCCACCAGCAACTCCTTCATGATGCTTGTGTAGTACTCCAGCTTTCCATGTAGGGCGATGGTCAGCAGTGACGCCAGGCTGCACCTGCACACACGGAGTGTCAGTAAGGTCAGCCACCTCCCTGCTGGACTGGGGTGGCCCTCCATGGCAGCTCCTACAGAGAGCCACAAGAGTCTGCCTACACTGGGAGTCTGTGAGGGGCAATAAGAATGTCCGGGGAGTCCGGGAGCCTGTGGTTTGATATTCAGTGGGTGACAGCTGCCCGGGGACCCCTGTGTCCCTGCATCTCACGCAGCCTGACCTGTCCCGCACAGCGAAGTCCTTCTGCTGCTCCAGGGCGTGGACAAAGATGATAAGGAAGTGCTTGTTGTTGAGCAACGAGGAGAACAAGCTGATCCCCTCCTCCATGCTGGGCCGGCAGTGTTCCGGGATCTGTGGACATGCAAGGAAACACTGGGGTTATGTATCCAAGGAGGCCGGCCCCAGGGCCCATGCTGGTTGCTTAGATGCCCCCTGGGATAGAGTGTTCACTACCTGTCACTGGGGCATGCTTCCTAACTTCTCCTGGAGACAGGCAGAGTGACAAAGGGGCACAAAGAGGGGTAACCCAACATCTGCTCTGTGTGCCACTTCCTATGTGTACGCAGCAGGTGGCATGAGATCATATGGCTGTGCACTCTGCCTGGCCAGCACCCTGAACGGCTGTGTGAATGCCTCCCGGAGGGGAGGACCAGCTACCTTCTAATGCTCTGGATCACAGAGTGGATGGATGTCCCTGGGGCCAGGTACTTACGTTCCACTCTCCCAGCAGCGGGTGGGTTTCCTGGGGCGGGGAGTTGCCTTGCGAGTTGAGGGTCTGTGAGGGTAACACGTACTTCTCTTCATAGAGGGAAGAACACTGCGGAGAAGCCAGTGCGTTAGCCCTGCAGACTGACAGGCACCAGGGTTGCCACACGTGGAGGAGTGGAGGAGAGTGGCGGGCCACATGGTGGCCAGGGACCCAGGGCTCCCTAGAGGGGCACAGATCACGGTGTAGCCCAGCAAGGGACCTGAGGCTCAGGGCCAAACAAAAGCCACTGAGCGCTGCAGAAGGGGAGACTGAGGCAGGCAGGCTGCTAGGTTCTGAGGTTGGGAAAAGCTGGAGGAGGCAGGCAGGCTGCTAGGTTCTGAGGTTGGGAAAAGCTGGAGGCGGTTTCCTGAAGTGGTGGAGCCAGGTTTTTCCTTGGGCTATTGCACAGGGGACAGGAAGCCCATGGACCTGGACCAACAAGAGGAAATGGGAATGTGGAGACCTAGAAGTCTGGCAGGGACCCGGGAGAGTCCTTACGCCCCTGCTCAGCTCCCTCAGTGAGGGAGAGGCAGGTCAACACGGGGGACATGACAGCAGCCTTCCACATAGAAAGCTAACCGTCAAGAAAGCAGGGTAGAGGGGAGAGAGGGGACCCAGGGTGCCTGAGGACAGGAGTGCAGGCTCCACAGAGGTGCGGTGATTCCAATTCCCCGTGGTGACAATGCATACCGGAGGCTGTGTACCTTGGGGAAGAAGGTTCGAGTCACAAAGTGCTTGTACTCCAAGAAGGGGATGCCCTGGCTGCGGTTCAGCTCCTTGGTGAGATCTGTCATGTCGGTCTGCAGCTCTGCAAAGCCTGTGGGACAGAGCGGCAGCCGTGAGTGATCCTGCCCAGCCACGGGCAGCACCACCCGACCCTGGTACCCACCTTTGCGGATCTCCTCTCGGATCTGAGACTCCATCTCTTCCATCTGCAGCAGGGTCTTCTGCCAGTAGCGCTCGGCACGGCGGCTCTTGGTGCAGAAGACGAACAGGGCTGTGGGCAGCAGAGGGGCCGTGAAAAGGTGGTAATGGGCAGCTGCTGTTGAGGTGGTGGGCCTAGAAGGACAGGTTCTGCCCACGGGCCTCAGTGCTTCTAGGCAGGAGGCAAACAGCTGTCCTAGCCCTTTGTCCCTCCCTAACAGAGGGTTTGGGGACCAGCCAGCAGGGCAACCCTTGATGGCTTTTCTTAGAAGAAGAAATGTGTCAAACATCAGTCACCAGGGGCTTTCTCTGGGTCAAAGAAATATGGGCAATTAGTTTCTTCTGCCCTGGTGTGCCTTGTGAATTCAACTTTTCAAAGCAGTATACAGTACCTGCCTTCCCTGGGAGGGATGGAGTATCCACTGGTATATAGAGGAATATTATGGATAGTAGTTTTAAGAACAAAACACCCAGGGTGTTCATCTTCCTGTTTTCCCTCATAGCTTTGGAAAATTGGACACAGGAATTTAAAAGAAAACAAAACATGGGAGCTGGGGTGATAGCTTACTTGGGAAAGCACTTGTGTACATGTGAGGACCTGGTTTGACCCCCAGAACTCCTATAAAAAGCGGGGCATGGTAGCATGAGCCTGCAGTCTGAGTTCTGGGAAGGTAGGGAAAGGTAGATGCCTGGGGCTCGCTGGCCTGTAAGCCTAGTGAAGCCAGCCAACTCCAAGTCCCAGTGAGAGATCCTCTCTCAAAATATAGATGACAGCCACTGATGTGCCACACCTCTGGCCTCCAAATGCACACACAGACGCTATAACCCAGGCCAGAGTGTCTGAGTTTATATACCATGTGGCCATCAGTGTTATCCAGTTTTAGAACAATCTTACTGTTCAAGGGAGACCCTTACCCAGTAAGGAGTTGCTCCCCATTTCCTCCCTCTCCCAGAAAACCACTAATCATTCTGTCTCTATGAATTTGCCTATTCTAGATACTTCCAATAAAAAACAGTTGGGCAATATATAGCCTTTTGTTTATCTTTTTAATTTTCCATGTTGTCAAGGCCCATCTATGTTGTGGAATATATTGGGACTTCATTCCTTTTTATGGCTGAAAATTCCATTGTATGGATATACCACATTTTAATTACCCATTTATCATTTGATGGATATTGGGTGGTTGTGACCTCTTGATTATTATAAGTAATATTGCTACAAACATCCACATACAAGATTTTATGTGGACATGGGTAGGTATCCAGTGTGAATTTACTGGGCCATCTCTGCCTAACAACTTTTGGAAACTGAGGCCCTTTCCCAAAGGAACTGTACCCTCGCCCCCCTCCCAGCAGTGCAAGGGGGGGGGGGGCTTTGCTCTCTCTGCCACGCTGCTTAAACACACAGGATCAGTTCTCCTGAACATCTCTCCAGCGGCCCTCAAATTCCTCTGCCTTGCATCCAAAGCCAATGGCCCGAGCACAGGAGATCTGACCAATATCTGCCACCTTCTACCTGTCCCCACCTCAGGGTGCCTAACTGTGCCCACACCTCACCCACCGCCACTCTCAGAGGGCTTCACACATGCCCTCCTGACTCTCTCAAGTGCACGCTACTTACCAACCACAGACAGCAGCAACAGGACACTGCAAATGACAATGGACACCACGATGGCTGTCTCGCTGCCCCCCAGCTGCAGGGTGGCAATGGTCTGGTTGAAGTTCCCCACCTGGATCTGTACACAGTGGGGTGGGGGTGGCACATCAGGCTTTGCTAGAGCTATGCCTCAGCTCTTCTCACTAGCTGTGTGCCCACAGGCAAGTGACCTGATCGCTCTAACTAAGCCTCACAGCTAGCCAGTGACCTCCTGATCAAACTGTGCCTGACAGACTATGATTCAGAGTTTGGCAGAGAGGCCAACTCAGTACAGAGCTGTGGTGATGACCGCCTAGCCGGGGGGTGGGTGGGGGGGTGGGTGGGGAGTGTGTCACAGGGAAGCCCATGGGGTCTGGCTGCTGTCCTGGGAACAGGTAAGGGGTGATCCAGCAGGAGGTAAGCAGATGCACCCTGCCCTGGGCTGTCTTTGCTCTACTTCAGGGTTCTACATAATGACTGGCAGGCCACACTCTGGGCGGGACACCCAAACAGGAAGGAGCCACTTTTGAATAGCTTCTGGTGCTAACTAATGACTTGGGTCTCAGTTTCCCCATTTGTCAAGTCAGGGTATAAAGCTCTGCTTTGCTGGCCTAAGTTTCTGAGTATGAAAACACTCAGCGACTTCTGTACTGGGAAGCCGGGCCTGCCCACCTCCAGAGCCCCGCCCACTTACCGTGATGGGCAACTGTCCCTCAGCTGTGCCCAGAGACTCATTGACTGAGCAGTGGATGACTCTGTCTGAGACGATCTGGATGTCGCAGGACACCTGGCCAATCTTGATGTGGTACTCATGGCTCTCGAG